>NW_024523316.1:0-331545 GCF_017590135.1 Pyrgilauda ruficollis | reverse complement strand
CAGGAGCTCCCCATTCCCATCCTGCTGTCTCCTCTCTGTTCCCTGTCCCGCTGGTGTCTCACAATGCCCGGTGCAGTCACAGGTTTTACATTTTTGGCTTCCACAGAGTTCCACAGCCCCTGAGTTATTGATCTTGATTTTTTTTCATTTTCCCTGCGAATCAAGTGGTCTTTGTTGTGAGAAACGACGCCTAACTTCTTAAGGTTTTTAGAAGTTTATTAAACTATAACAAGGGACAAGGCAAAAGGAACAGTGCTCGGCGCCCACTCGCAGCCAGAGGTACGTCCAGAGGCACACTGCCCAAAATAAGAAAAGGCTTTGTATCCTCTTGGTAAACTGCTCCCCTGATAATGCATCCCCCGCATTCAGACACGTTCCGCTTTGCCAACACAGCTCCCACCCCCCCGTCCCGCCCTGCCGGATCTTGTGCAGCGCTTCGGGCTTCGACTCCCCACAATGGTCAGAGATCAGCATTACAGCTTTCGACAGGAACACAGTACTCGTATTAGAAAAACTCCAACGCTTACAAAAAAACTTCCGGAAAATGACAGAAGGCGGAAGGATGCTCCTTGTGATCCCAACCCCTCTCCCGCCATCCAGAGGCACCAGACCCGCAGGGATTTGGGAAATCACTGCCGCCCAGAGCTGGGTGTGTCCCCAGGGATTAAACATGGTTCAGTGCAGGCAAGAGCTCCATGGAAACACCATGAAACTCATCTGCTGAGCCAAAGGAGATGGAGTTCATTCCCTGGGGCTGAGGCCATGAAGGTCACTCCATGGGGAATAGAGCTGGGGAACAGCACTGAGCCCAGCTGCACTGCTTGGAGCCATGTGGATCCAGGAGGGAGGAGGAAAGCCATGCTCCAATGTGCTCCCTGCAGAGCATCCCACAAAAATCACCCAAGGCAATGCCCCTGCTCCCTTCTCCTGCAGGAATACAGCATCACAGGGAGGGTGATCCTGTGGCTATTTATTCGTCAGGTGACTCAAGGAATCCCTCAGGCTCTCTGTTAAAGTCCTTCAGCAGAGCAGTGGAAGGGATCAACAGGCTCAGACCAATGTGTCCCTGGTAGCACCATAACTGTTGTAATTTGTTTCTTTCTGCTTCTCAAAGACCCTCTGGAGGGAATCCCTGAGGGCCCCCACTGTACAGTGCTTCCAGCAGCTCGCCATGGAGCTGGACCTCCAGGACCTCCCCATGGAGTTATCTGTCCTCCAACTCCCCACCAAGAAGTAGATGAAGGGTTTGATGCTGCTGTTGATGCTGGCGAGCAGGAAAAAAAACTGGGATGGCACAAGGATGTAACCGAGCTGCTGCAGGAAATGGCAGAAGCTGAGGACGAGATTTAAGAACGCAGTGAGGTGGATAACGATGTCGCGCCTCTTGGGTTGCTGCTGCTGGGAGCCCCACTTGGCCTTAATAAAATCGATTGTGCTGGAAATGAGCAGGGGTGCAGCAAAGTGGAGCAGGATGACAGCGTACATGGAGATGAGAGCTGCCCAGCAGTGCTCCTGCTCTCTTGAGGGGCACAGGAATGTCACCGTGAGAATGACAGTGAAGAGAGCAAAGAAGGCCCAGTATTGGACACTTTTCACCACCAACCACAGGCGCTCGGGAAGGTCCCAGTGGCCACAGAGCTTGCAGAACATGTAGATATACTGCACATTGCTGATGGGAATCAGCTGGAATAACCCCCAGTAGTAGGAGACCACTGACAACTGGAAAAAGAAATTCTGGTACAGCAGGGGCACGATAGGAGAGCAGGACACGTCCTCCACCAGGAAGAGGAGGGCCGAGGGGACTGTGAAGAGAAGGAAGAGGAAGTCGGCAACAGCCAGGTTAAAGATGCGATAGTTACCATTTTTCACGCTGAGGAGGCTGATGACAGCTCCATTCCCGGCCAGCCCACAGAGGCAGATGAGCAGTGTCACACTGTGTATGGCCACGGTGGTGACATCTGTCTCACACAGATCGTGTCTTTCAGTGGGTGAGGCAGAAAATGGGGACACGGTGGTCACCTCCATGGATGGACACTGAGCAGGCAGTGGGATGTGGCTCCTGGCTGTGGTCAGAGTGGATGGGCAGTCAGTGCTTGGAGAAGCCAGGGATGGACCATGCAGCTCCTCAGCAGCTCCCTGCAGTGGGAAGGATTCAGAGGGGAGGAGTGAGATGTGCAGGGGAGGAGGGAGGTGGAAATTGTGGGGTGTGAGAGGGAGGTGGGAGGGTTGGGTTGTTCAGCAGGGAATGCAGAAGGGAAGCACAGGGCAGAGGAGGGGGGAGCTGGGGAGGGCACTGCGGTCACTGGGAGAGGGTGGCAGGAAGAGAGCAGCTGCTGCAGGAGAGGAAGGTGGGGTAGGGAGGAAGGAAACCATTCCACTGACATTCCAGTGCAGGGAAGAGCTCCCTGAAAACACCATGAAACTCATCTGCTGAGCCAAAGGAGATGGAGTTCATTCCCTGGGGCTGAGGCCATGAAGGTCACTCCATGGGGAATAGAGCTGGGGAACAGCACTGAGCCCAGCTGCACTGCTTGGGGCCATGTGGATCTAGGAGGGAGGAGGAAAACCATGCTCCAATGCAGAGCATCCCACAAAAATCACCTAAGGCAATGCCCCTGCTCCCTTCTCCTGCAGGAATTCATCACCACGGGGAGGGTGATCCTGCGGATATTTATTCAGCAGGAGGCTCAAGGAAACCCTCAGCCACTCTCCTGGGGTCCTTCAGCAGAACAGGAAGGGATCAACAGGCTGGGGGCATCATTTCTACTGGCAGTTTTATCTTTCTGCTCTTCAAAGACACTGTTGAGGGTGAGCTGGAGAGACTCCAGAGAGCAGGGTCTCCTGCAGCTCCCTGCCAAGAAGTAGATTAAAGGTTTGATGGTGCTATGGATGCAGGTGAGCAGGAAAACAACCTGGGAGGACACAAGGATGTAACCAAGCTGCTGCAGGAAATTGCAGAGGATGAGAAGGAGAGTGAAGAGCACAGTGAGGACGATAACAATGTCACACCTCTTGGGTTGCTGCTGCTGGGAGCCCCGCTTGGCCTTAATGAAGAGGATTGTGCTGGAAATGAGCACAGGTGCTACAAAGAGGAGCAGGATGATGGTGTACATGGAGATGAGAGCTGCCCGGCAGTGTTCCTGCTCATGTGACGGGCACAGGAATGTCACTGCAGGAATTATTGTGAAAAGAGCGTAAAAGACCCAATATTTGGCTCTCCACACCACCCACATCAGGCGCTCGGAAGTTGGCAGCAGCAGCAGTGCCTGCAGAGTGAGGCCACGTCCTTTTCTAAGCTGTGGGCTGTCAGCCGGAACAGCCCCCAGTAGTAGGAGACCACTGACAGCTGGAAAAGGAAACGCAGGTACAGCAGTGACACGATAGGAGAGCAGGACACGTCCTCCACCAGGAAGAGCAGGGCAGAGGGGACTGTGAGGAGAAGGAAGAGAAAGTCGGCAAGAGCCGGGTCAAAGATACCAGAGTTGCCACTTTCCAGGCTGAGGAGGCCGATGACAGCCCCGTTCCCTGCCAGCCCACAGAGGCAGATGAGCAGAGTCACACTGTGTGTGGACACATCGGTGACATCAATCTCACACAGATCGTCTCCTTCAGTGGGTGAGGTAGGAGATGGGGACACAGTGTTTCAGGACAATATTCAACAGTGTCTACTCTGACATTGTCTACCTAAATTTCCTGAGGGTTTCCAAATCTATGTTATTAGTTATGAAGATGACATAAATGGCAGAGGTTATATACAATAAGCTGGCAGCAAAATAAAGCCTCAATGAACAGCTGAGTGATTGTAATTCAGATGAGATGAAAAACTGTATAGTAATAAAAACCTAAAATGACAGGAAAATGTGAAACTGTACTATTCAATTTTAAAGCAAAATGTTCTTCTTCTTCTTAAGGCCCACAACAACCTTTTGTTTTTTCTCTTCAATGAGGAAAAAAGGCAGGAAGCAATATAAAAAGCAACTATCATTTTCTTCAGTCACTCTTCAGTGTACGTGCAGCCATGTATCCACAATTGATTTTTAACTTCCATGACTACAGGTGACCTGAAAATTTTGTTTATCATGACAAGCTACCTATTAATATTAACTAATGTCTAACTGCATGCTGTATTTTTCTCCTGTATACATTCCAACATAAAACTTGGTGTAAAATGAGAATCTACTGAAGATAGACGCTGAGCAGGCAGTGGGATGTGGTCTCCGACTGTGGTCAGAGTGGATGGGGATTCAGTGCTTGGAGAATCCAGGAAAGGACCATGTGGCTCCTCAGCAGCTCCCTGCAGTGGGAAGGATTCAGAGGGGAGAAGCGGAGAGGAGGCGGGCTGTAGAAATTATGGGGTGGGAGAGGGAAATGGAAGGATTGAGATGTTCAGCACAAGGTGCAGAGGGGAAGAACAGGACAGAGGAGGGGGCACCAGGGTGAGGCTCTGCAGTCACTTGGAGACGGTGGCAGGAACAGAGCAGCTGCTGCAGGAGAGGAAGGTGGGTAGGGAGGAAGGAAACCATTCCACTGACCTGTTCCCTGTGGGGCAGCAGCAGGCAAAGGGGTCTGTGCAGATCAGCGGCGCTTCCTGGTACCTCTTGCTGCTTTGGGATCCGTGTCCTAAAGCGGCTCCTGCCAGGTCAGTGACATGAAGGAGAAAGTGCCCAGATCACCAGGAGCTCCCCACTCCCATCTTGCCAGCTGATCTCTGTTCCCTATCCCAGTGCTGCCTGCAAGGCTTGGTGGGGTCATAGGGCAGATGGAAGTTGTTTGCAACTTTGGGTACGTCAGAGCTCCACTCCCTCAGAGGTATTTGTCTTGGTTTTTTTTTTCTTTGTCACAAAGGAATTGGCTTTGTCAAAGGCTCCAAATGAAATATTTTGCAAATGGCTCCTCATTTCCTTTTGATTAGAAACATTCCTTCCCTGCAGAATGTCCCATTCTCCGACTGCTTTCCCTCTCCCAAAAGGTTTCTACAACTCCTTGTTTCTCTTCCCTGAGGGATCAGTGGCCCTCCAGCAGCAGAGGGATGCAGGTGGCACTGGTTGCACTGGAGTGCTGGCAATGCTGGCAGTGCTGTTGAGGCATCTGAGTGCTTCTCAGAAAGAGCTCCTGTTCTGGAAAGAGTTCTGACATCTTTGACAAAACCTGGGCCCAAAGCACCACAAATGAGACAAGAATTCACATTTTTGTCATCCTACCACAGGCTTATATAGCCCAAGGGAAGGACAGCACTCAGTTGCTTGCAGCCAGGTCATCAGCACTTAGAACCCACCCTAATTACTGCCAATCCCCTTGATGATGCAATGAAAGTGATTAGGGACCAGATTTTGGGGTGCTGTGATCCTCTTTCCAGCCCTTCATTAGAGCTCATCCTCCTCCCCCTCAGACATGGGAGCTCTTGTGTTTGTTTTTACCTGACCCCATCACTCAGGGCAACCTGTGCCAAGGGCTCACCATTCTCACAGGGAAGGATTTCTTCCCAATATCCAATCTGACCCCACCCTCTGTCAGTGGGAAGCCATTCCCCCTTATCCTGTCACTCCATGCCCATGTACAAAGTCCTGTCTCTGCCTCTCCTGGAGCCTCATTATCTCCTGGATCATGGAGTGTTTGCCCTTGAAAGGATCAGGCTGCTGGGAACTATGAGATTCCATAGCTGGGGACACAAATGTGGTGTCAGCAGGGAAGAGTGGCTACAGCTCTGGTCCCAGGGCCAGAAGATACCAGGAGGAGCATCCCAAATCCCTAAGGTACCTGTCAGTCTGGGTAGGAATCATCTCACCTCCGCTTTCTAGGAATTCTTTGGAATTCACTGTAGGCTGCTGTCTGAATGCCAAGGGAGTGTGGAAGATGACTCAGAGGAAACCTGCAACTTTCTAAGGATTAAAACCAAGAGAGCAGCATGGATTTGCCTCTTCTCAGAAGAAATGACATTGCTGAAATCCTGAATCATCCCTCTGCTGTGTGCCTGTACTCCATCTCAAGCACAGAATTGATTATTGCATGAATCCTCTTGGAAACTGTGTGGTGAAAGTCCAGTACCACTGAAATTGTGGTATACAAGTGGCAAAATTAGATTTGAAATGGAAATCATAGATTTGTCCTGCAGAATCCTAAAAGTCCACCTGTGGAAGGCAAGGTGGCGATTTGAGCCTGTTCAAAGACAAGATTTCAGGATTAGGGCTGCCAAGAGGAGCCTGCCACAGAGACAAACTACTTTTCCTAGAAGGAATGAGGAGCTCTTGGAACTGTCAACAGATGGCTCATTCCAGACAATGCAGGCACCAGACTTAGGAAGAGCTCTGGTGTGAGACAGGTACCTGCCCTCCTTATAGACAATCCAGAGGCTTTAGAATGGGAAAAACTAAGGAAATGAGCCAGTTTCTGACGCTGTTTCCCAGGGACAAGCTCAGCAGCAAATCCCTGATTTTGTTTATTTAACAAAATCTATGGCAGGAGTTACCACATTGAAAAGAAACAAAAGGAAAAAACCCAAATCTGATTTAGGGGTAGTAACAAAATGAAAAAGATCAGTACATCAGAGTTTATTCCTGGGGGCCAAGACAATGAAAGTCATTCCAAGGGGAATACAGGAACAGGAGTGAGCTCAGAGCCATGTGCTCCAGTACATTTGCTGCCTCTGAGGTGCCACACCTCTGGATGCCACATGCCCAGAAGTGCCTCACAGAGCTGTCACCTCCACCACAGTGTCCCCAGGGCCGTGGCTCCCCTCGTCACTCCCGGCTTTCTCCTCAAACACCCTCCGCAGAGCGACTCTGACGGAGCGCTGGAAGCGGCGCCGCCGGCAGCTCCCCACCAGCACGTAAATCACCGGGTTGAGGGTGCAGTTCAGCAATGCCAGCAAAAAAGAGGGGTCTTCTGGGAATAAATCACCAGAATCAGGGAGATTGAGGAAAACCTCCACGCAGAAAGGGATGCCAAAGGCAAAGAACAGCAGGACGTTGAGCAGGATGGCCACAAAGAGCTTCCCTGGCTGCCGCCTCCGGGAGCCGCAGCGCAGCTTGAGCAGCAGGAACAGGTTGGAAACCAACATCATGAGGGAAAAAACCACGGAAATGGCGAGGGCTACACCTGCAAGGGCGGTCTCAGAGCCCTCAGTGTAGGTGCAGGTGAGGTAGAGGGAGGAAACAAAAGCCCCGGCGAGGGCCCAGAGGGCCCCGCTGACGACGCCCGAGAGGTGCCGGGGGCGGTGGCAGCGGTACCAGATGGGGCAGAGGACGGAGACGCAGCGCTCCACGCTGAGGGCTGCCAGCAGCCCCAGGCTGCTCAGGTCAAACAGGTGGCACGGGAACCCAAGGACAAACACAAAATGCCGATAGTGATGGACAAAAGGAAGCAAAGAAGTGCAAAATGCTGCTACGGACAGAAAAGCCAACAGAAGCAGGAGAAACAGGAGGAGCAGGGAGAAGTCAGCAACAGCCAGATTTAGGATGTAGACAGTGAAAGGGCTCTGCTTTGTGTGGAAGCCCAGGAACCACAAGACCATCCCATTCCCTGCCAGCCCACACAGGGAAATCCCCAGGCACACCCCTGCAAAGGCAATCAGGCTGTAGGGAATGCTGGAGCATTCCAATCTGATAAATTCCTCCCAATCCAGAGATCCGTAAAAGGTGTTGTTCAGGTTGAGGTTTGTTGTGCTGTTCTCCTCCATGGTGAATGATCCTGCTCCCAGCAGCTTCTCCCTTTCCCACCACCTCCTAGGGAGAGATGGGGAACCAGAGGGAAATAAGGGACGTCAGCATTCCCAGCATTTCCCATCTGTCCACACAGCCCCACACCAGCCCCAGGAAGAACCCCCACCCCTACAGTGCCCAGGACAGGCTCCCAGCCCTCCAGCCCTGACCCTGGACAGGAATCTCCCACCAGGCCATCCCTGGACTCCTACCTCCAGTAGGAATAGCGCTGACACAGCAGCACCAGGAGAAAGGATTTGGGGATGGCTGCTGGAACCACTGGCCATCAGTGCTTCAGCCTCAGCCCTCGTGCCTGGGTGCAGCCCTTGGCCCAGAGATCACATCCCATGGTCAGAGCTCCCCTCACAATCTCCCCACATCAGTGACAGCTTCCCCTCACATGTCCCAGGGACACAGATCTTATCAGGAGGAGGTGGCCACATCACCCCCTTCCTCTCCTCCCCTCAGTTCTTCCTGAGGAGCTGCTGATCTGTTATGATCCCATTAATGCAGGCACTCAGACTTTCGAATTTTAAACATAATTTACTGGATCTAAAACAATGAAAATGAAAGATTTTCAGCACAGATAGTGTTCTGTCCCTTTAGGTGCTGGGAATCCTGGGTCAAACCCTACTCTGGTGAGGGCAGATCCTGTCCATGGAATGGGTACTCCATTATGATCCGTTCAGCTATTACTGGGTTTTCTGAATCCCTCAGAAATTCCAGACCTCATGAGATGCCAATAGAGCCCCTGAGCAGCAGCCATGGGGATGAGCACTCTTTGTATCCAGTTGCTGTGGGAAATCACCAGTGCCCAGACATGGGACTGCACGAGGGCTTTGCCCACAGCCTCTAATCCCATCCTGTCTAATCCCAGTCATCAGCCCAATCACCCCTGCTGGGCATGTGTCTCCTCAGAGATTAGGTTTGTGCGGTACATGGTGCTACCAGAGCACTCGTATCTCCAAGTGGTTCCTGCCACACAACCTCAGCCTTTCACAGCACGGGGACTGGCATTTTTTTGCTTACTTTCTGCCTCTCTTTCATGTGTTTTCCATCTCCTTTGGAGTTGTATCCTGTGCTTGTCATCCCCAGAACGGATGGATGTGTTAATGCACAAGGTCCATGTGCTCTCCAGGGTGTCCAGCCTGGAGCTTCAGGATTTGGAACCAGAGGAAGACTTGAAACAAGGAGAGAACTTAGGCTCAGCATCCATCCATGAGAGGGAGATGGAACAAGTGCAAATCCTGGAAGTTTCTCCCAGAGGGAAGTTGGAAAAAGTCTTTGAGCACGAGTTACATGTCAATAAAGACACTGAGCAACTCGTGCTGTTGCGTGTCAGCACATCAGTGATTTCTCACTCCTGAAGGTCTCTGGCTTATCTCTGTCACCCCTCTGCCATCATCCATCCCTGGGAATGATTTATATCCCCTTCTGCATTGATGCATGGACTACCGGGCACACGCAGAGAAAGCCAGAAGCCCCTTGCAGGGTGGGATGGCAATGGAGAGTGGCCCGGGAGTGACGAGGGGAGCCACGGCCCTGGGGACACTGTGGTGGAGGTGACAGCTCTGTGAGGCACTTCTGAGGCACTTCTGGACACGTGGCACCTCAGAGACAGCCTGAAGTATGGAGACAAGGGCACTCCAAGCAGTGTAGCCAGGCTCGATCCAGTTCCCCAGCTGTGTTTGTTCCCCATGGAAGTACCCTCGCTGCCACATCCGTTGGGAATAAACTCTGTTGATGAAGCAAAGTCTGCAAAAATGGGCAGAGCAAGGGGTGTTGGCTTGGGCATGGTGGGATTTGGGGTGTAATGGGGTAAGACATGGGTGAAAATTACAGTTTGGGGAAAAGGGAGAGGAAAAAGAAAGAGAGAGAAAGGGGAAAGGGAGAAAGGAGGACAATGAGAGAAAAACAAAGAAAAAAATACAAGTAAAAAGGAAACTAAGCAAGAGAATGAATGGGAAAGAAACAGAAAAAATAACAATGTACGTGAGAAAGTAAAAAATAAAGATTGAGAATGACAAAGAATTCACTTGGACAGGACAGATGAAGAAGGATATCCCCGGTGTGTTAAATCCCCATAAATAGTTGGGAGCTGGTCCTGCTTCCTCTGGAGTCATTGGAGGAAATGTTGTTCACATAAGCACAGCAGTGTTATACCAAAAACCATCTGGAATTAGCTGTTGTGAAATAAACTTGGCTTTTCTGTCCTTTTTCAGTAGACACTGACTGGAAGGTTCTTCCTGTGCCTTAAATTTAAAAAAAAATTATTTATCTGAGTTTACATTCCATGTGTTTTTATCAGCTGATAAATCAGGTAACAACAAAAACAACAACAACTTTAAATACTATTTTTATCCCTTTGGGAAAAAACAAAACAACAACAAAAAAGAGAATTCTGGTCTTTTTACCAACACAAAAATGTTTTGTTTGTCCCAATGATAAAAACATTTGAGACATCAAAAAGGGAATATTTTGGACATAATTTGTGAGTTTCTTCAAAGAAAATTACCCATATTGACTTTTTCTAATAATTTTGGTTAAAAGAATAAATGTTAGGTGGTCTGATAGAACAAATAATCCCGTTTTGCCCTTCAAAGGATTTGGTTTAGAGAATACTTTGTTGAAAATCATTTCAAACAGAACAAGGTATTTATTTACCTTGTTCTGTTTCCTGTATTTTTCCCACTATCCTTTGATTTATTTCTATTGGTAAAGGAGATTTAAAAGCCATGGATTCTGATGTGTCCTTTTAAAGGAAGAAATTACACCCCAATGCATGATGTAGATAAACGCAGAGACTCTGCCAAGGGCTGGAGGAAATTCAAATAACATGAAATAATATAATAAAATACTAATCTCCAGTCATGTATTTCTTTGAAATACAAGACAAGTGAGGATGAAACTCAGTGAATAAATTTTTAAAGCAAGCTGGAAGGAGTTGAAGCCCTCTTCTGCTCTGTGGTGTGGAAACATCCCTGGTTCAGAGAATAAATAGACTTGGTGGATGTGAATCTTTCCACTCCTTGAAATGCTCACATTAGGAAGCCCAGAATGGCTCTGTGAGCCACAAAAGACTGTGTCTGTGCTCTGACATGGGATGGGAGTTCTAAGTTAAGAGGGATAGATGGATTCTCCTTCCAGGAATTTTATGTCTGCTTCCAACAGGAGGATTGTTGGTACCGATTTAATTTTCAGAGATCTGAGTGAAAAGCAACACAGAATTTATGAGTTTATGAACAACAAGGATTTATCCTGAGCAGGATTTCTTTGATGAAATTCAGACACCAAGACATTTCAGCCTTATCAAATTAATATTATTTAGTAGTCATTGGAAAAAAACAGGCAATTTTAATGTGTCCTACATACAGGTCAGGTAAATCCTATGGTCCAGCTGCTTCTGTGCCATATGGGGCACTTAAAATAACCCAAAGGGGGTCTTAAAAGAATGGGAACTTAAAATAATGACCTAAAATATCTACAAAGAGGGTACTGAGGGTCAGGTGAGGTGAACCTTCCCCAGTACCTCAGAGTTCCTCAGTTCTGCCAAACATTCCAGGCAGGGCTTTAGGAGGACATGGTTATCGTGTCCCGCGTTTCCCGCTCATCTCTGTCATCTGCTGAGTCTTGGAAGGCCCTCTGGAATGCCAGCCTGAGGGTAAGCCTGAATTTCCGATCCCTGTAGCTTCCCACCAGGAAGTAAATGACGGGGTTGAGGGTGCTGTTGACGCAGGACAGCACAAAGCCAATCTCTGGGGAATACAGGAACTTGAGGCCCAGGAAGTCCAGGAGGATGAGGACACTGAGGGGCACGGCGAAAATGAGGAAGAGGAGGATGGTGAGCATGATGACGGTGAAGAGCCGGCCCGTTTGGAAGGGCTGGGAGCTGCACTTGACCCGCAGGAAGAGGGTGAGGCTGAAGAGCAGCATGAGGGGCGCGCAGACGAGGAAATCCAAGGCTCCGATGGCGATGAGCAGGCGCTGGCAGACCCTGGGAGAGGGGCGAACGGTGCACAGAACATATCCCAGCGTGTTCAGGAGCAGGGACAGGGCCCAGAGCAGGCCGGACACCACGGCAGACAGGTGCTTCGGACGGTGCGTCCGGCACCAGATGGGGGACAGCACGGACAGGCAGCGCTCAATGCTGATGGCCGTCAGCAGGTACAGGCCCGTGCCGTACATGAAGAGATCCAGGAAGAGGAATATCCCAAACTGCACCCCCACGTTGAACTGCATCAGGTACTGCACGGTCTCCACGGCGATGCACAGCAGGTACCCGAAGTCGGCGGCCGCCAGGTTCAGGATGTAGACGGTGAAGTGGTTCCTGCGGATGCGGAAGCCCAGGTACCACAGGACCAGGCCGTTCCCCACCATCCCACAGGCAGCACTCAGCAGGCAGAAGCTCTCCATGAACTTGAGGACAGTGTAGGATGGCTCGGGTTGTCCCACAGCCCCGCTGTGGTTGGTCCCAGGAGCATGGATGGCTGTGGTTGGAAGGATGATTGGTGGGGTTGAGGGTCTCATAATGGGTGCTTCAGACCTAGGAGCAAAAAGGGGAGAGGTGGTAACTCCAAAGTGACTTTTCTAGAGGGGCTCCTTGGTTTGTTCCAGGGCTATGTAGCTAGAACTTGATTTCATGGAACCTCAAAATAAATTGGTTTGGAAGGGACCAAGAGCCTACAGTAATAGGACACAGGATAAAAGCTTCACACTGACAGAGTGTGGGTTTAGATGGGATATTGGGAATAAATTCTTCCCTGGAGGGTGGTGAAGCTCTAGCCCAGAGAAACTGTGGCTGCCCCATCTGTGGAGGTGTCCAAAGCCAGGCTGGAGCACCCTGGGATAGTGGAAGGTGTCCCTGTCCATTGGAGGGGGTTGGAACTGGATGATCTTTAAGGTCCCTTCCAGCCCAAAGCACTCTGGAATTCTGTGATTCCTTGAGAACAACTGGTAGTTTTTTATATTGTTGAGTGATTTCTGTTTTAATAAAGTGCCATTTGATGTGGTTCTCCTGGGTCCCATGTACAGTAACAAATAAACATTTTGGTGTGGCAGAGCCCTCAGCTTCTCCCTCAGAAGCTGCAAGAACCACATGTAAGAAACCACAGATTATCTCGTCCTCACAGGACATGGGAGTTGTGGCTCTGATAACTTTTCCACACCACTCCATGGGTTAAGTCACTGTTTCCTTCCCTGTGGTACTGAAGTCAGAGAATCTTGGGGGTGAAAAAAATGGGTTTAACACCTTTTTTATGGTCTGATGAGAACAAATACAGTGGTTCTTCTGCTGTCTCCCAACCAGCTGTTAATTTGGACATGGAAGGCAGAGAAGTTAAAAAGAGGATAGGAACAAAAGATGGGGATTTCTGGGAAGATGTGAATCACTGACCCATGTAGCCAGCATGAATCCTCTGTTCTCTCTTTGTGGTGCAGCAGCACACATGGAGACAGACTTCCAAAAGCACCCAGAACATGACAGACTGAATCACTGCTGCTCCATCCCAGCACCCCAGGCACACTGACCCCATGGACAGAGGGAAAAGAAGTGTTTAGTGCAGGGAATTTCAAGCCCAGGGAGGATGAGGCTTGGAGCAACCTGGGCTAGTGGAAGGTGTCCCTGCCCATGCCAGGGCGTGAGACTGGATGGGCTTTTCAGCCCAAATTATTTGAAAATTCTATGATTTTCTTTAGGGTTGATTGAAACCAGGGAACTTCTGGCACTGCAGAGCTGGATGATCCCATCCTCAGCTTTTATGGCACCTTGAGCACTTCTAACATGAACACTGTGGAGAGCAGCCCTGAGGCTGTTCCTCCCTTACAGCCTGCTCCAGGGGTGGCCAGAAATGATCACATTTTTTCGGAAATTAGCAGAAACAGCCTCGAGTTTTGTGAAGCTTTTCTGCTGCGAGAACAGAGGAAAGCCCGGTGGTTTAGTGGTTTCCTGAGTTCTGTGCAACCAAATTTCCTCTCGATCTGAAGAGAGTGTGAATATTTATTGTCACCTAAGTTCTGTCTCAGCCCACTGCAGCCTCCACAGGTGCATCTCTCTCCACTGGGGATTGAGGGAATGACAGGTGATAATTCCCAATGTTAAATGGCTTTGTGCCATTGATCATCTAATAGAATCATGGAATGGTTTGGGTTGGGAGGGATCTTAAAGCTCATCTTGCTCCAACCTCCTGCCACAGCCAGGGACACCTTCCAGAGACCAGGTTGTTCCAAATCCCTGCCAACCTGGGCTCGGACACTTGCAGGAATAATGCAGCCACAGCTCCTCTGGGCAGCCTGTGCCTCACCACCCTCACAGAGAAGAACTTCCTCCCAAGATCTAATTCAAATCCACCGTCTTCCAGTTTAAAACAATTCCCCTTTGTCCTGTCATTCCAGGCCCTTCTCCAAAGTCCCTCTCCAGCTGTCTTGGAGCACCTTTAGGCACTGGAAGGTGCTGCATGTACATAAAGACTGCCAGGAACAGAAATGGCTGCAACGGGTAAATGACAAAACAGCAATAGTTTTGCCTTCTGCTGTAACAGAAGTGATTAAATCCTTCTCTTACTTCTGCAGACCGTGGAGAAGAACACTGCAAAAGTCACTCATGATTCTCATTTATTTATCATAGTCCCTTGGAAAGACTGAATTCCTGTTTCCAAGACACATTCAAGACGTGATTCCACTTCCTTATGTAACTAATAAGTGAAAACTCTCCTCAAACAGCAGCAGCCTGAGTCCAGGTGATAATTTTCGTCATTGAGATTAAACATCCTCCATGTGATTTGCCTGCAAATCCTGCCTGTAGTTCCTGAGGCAGAACAACCCTGACCCCACAAAGGTGTCTCAGACAGTGGACAGAAAGTTCTGCTGCTGTAATGCCAGGTCTCTGAGTAATGATTTTTATATTACAGAGGTGCATTTAGAGCAGTTCAAGAGCACTTGTACAGGGACAAGAGTCCCTGGAATGAAGCCTTCCTTATATTGAAAATGATATCATCAATTCCTGACCTACAGCAAATTTCTGTCCAGCAAAGGAAGTAAATTTTTCATCTTTTTTCCTCCATTGTTTTTGTTTCTCCTTCCTTCCCCAAAGCCTGACAGACCATCAGTGTGCAACGTCAAAGACTCACCTGAGAATTTCTCACCTTTTTTGCGTTCCTGGGAATTTCAGTGCCTGTGCCAAGCAATGTTTTCCCCTGGATGGTGTGACATAGGGTGCAGCTCGAGTCCTTGTGTCATCCTGCAGTGCTGGGCTGGGCAGCCACTGTTTAAAAAGCCATGGTGTTTTCTGCGTGACCCTCCAGGCAGCCAATCACTCATGGGGGAAATGTATGTGGGTATGATCACTAAGATCTGAACCACTTCTCCCTCCCCTCTCTGCAGTGTCACGGAAACACTATTTTTTTACTACTTCTCCCTTCTTTAGCCATTCTTGCAAGAACTGTCCATACAGACTTGGCATTGGTGTTGTGTCCTACTTGAGGCCCTGAGATGATCGGGTTTCACAGCCCCTGAAGGTGAGGTTTTAGTGCTGCTCAGGTAGAGAAATTTTAAGTTCTCTCCCATAAGATCTTTGCTGGAGGTTTCACAACCTCCCTCAGCACTTCTCATTCCCTCCTGTCCCTCCCTACTTGTCACACACCCACCACCACAGTGGGTCCTCCTCTGACCCACAGCCTCTCCCAGCACAGTCCAGCACCTTATGGCATGTCTACTGCTTCATCCAACCTTGCACCCAAACCTTCCACCTCAGCAGTTCCAGATGCCCAAACCCTGCTTGTGCTGCCCTCAGCATGGAGCTCTGGGGTCAGGAGCTCTTTCAGTGCACCTTCACACCCCACAGGCTTTCAGCACACTCCTTCAACACCTCAGGCACTTCTGATTTCACAAAATCCCTCCAGCCCCATGCCTTTCACTTCCAGTTTCACAACTTCCCCCTGAACAGAGCTTCAGGCTCTTCCTCGCCTTGCGTCTCCTAAAGACAGAACCCAGTACCACCCACCCACAACATCCCAGCCCTGTCCATGCACACTCCATGTCCACGAGCCACCCCGATCCAAAGGGTGTGGAAACAGAGAAAACACCTTTCTCCTTTCCTGACATCCTCACAGGGAGCTATTTTGTCCCTTAGTCCCTTGTGCCAGGGAAGTAAAGGGACAGGAGTGTGACGCCACCCAAATAGCTGCCGTGTGTGTCAGTGGGCACAGGAACAGGCAGATCCAGCCCAAATTTGCTTAGCAGGTCAGAAATGCATTGGTACATCTTCAGCTTCTGTTGTCATCTGTTCTTCCTCTTCCTTTCCCAAAGATTGTAAGACTGTTTTTCCTTTCTTACCCAATCCTATTTCCTATAGTGGTTGCTGGCAACACTCATTAACCTGACCAGGACTCCAGGCTATGGCATAAAATGATATCTAAATTAAAATACTATTTTTATCCAGAGCACTATTTAAACTCCTCATTAATTTGAGGGTTTCCATTTTCTCTGCATGAATTGCTGGCATTCCATGTTGGGAGACATTCCAAATGCCTTTGTTGTTATTGGGCCAGTCTGAATTTCAGTAAATGTCAGCAAAACAGAGGGATGGGCAGTGGATGAAACTATTTATTGATGCACCTAAATCTCAAGCTGAAAATACACAGTAAACCTCAGAGCAGAGACGAGTTGGAGCTGCAGTAATACACAAATTCATTTAATTCTGGTATGGTTTGGGTTGGAAGGGACTTTAAAGCTCATCCAGTTCCAACCCCAGCCACAGGCAGGGACACCTTACACTATCCCAGGGTGCTCCAACCTGTCCTGGAACACTTCCAGGGATGGGGCAGCCACAGCTTCTCTGGGCAACCTGTGCCAGGGCCTCAGCACCCTCACAGGGAAAAATTTATTCCCAATATCCCACCTAAACCCACCTTCTGTCATTTAAAGCCATTTCCCCTTACTGATTAGGTGACTAGATCCATTTCTTTCCAGAGGAAAGCCTGGAGTGGCAAAGGCTTAACTCAGCTGACTTCCAGAGATGTACAAGAGCTGACTTCCTCCCCTCCCTTAATTTCCCAATTTGTAAAATAAGGATTTTTTTTTTTTTTTACTTACTCTACTTCACTGACCTTTGCTGAAACATTGCAAGTTCTTGCAAAAGGCCTTTTTCCCTGGGTTACCAGTGATTAAATTTCATGGAAAATACAGACTTGGAGGGTCATCCAGAAGTGACCCAAGCCACCCTATATCTCTCTTCTACTTAGTACTAGAAACCTTTCAGATTATTTTTCTTTTTTTCATGAGGGCTTGTGGAGGTTTTTTTGGGGAAACACAATGATTTAAAATTCCTCACAATTTTATTATTACTCACAGTGCCATAAAGCCTAAGCTGTGGATCTAAGGTTTGGGAAACACACAAAGCATGGATTAATGTCAGAGTCTGGGAATGTTAACTTGACCAGGCACATCACATGCTTGCCAAATTTAATATTCAGCTAATCTATTGGCTGTTACTTCCAAGAATCATGGAATTGTTAAGGCTGGAGAAGCCCTCCAAGGTCATAGAGTCCAACCATTCCCCAGCAGTGCCACCACTAATGTGTGTCCCCAAGTGCCACATCCACAGGTTTTAAATCCCTCCAGACTGATGGTGACTGCACCACTGCTCTTGGTAAACTGTGCCAGGGCTGCACCACCCTGTGAGTGAAGAAATTTTTCCTAAAATCCAATCTAAACTTCCTTTCTAAACTGGCAGGATGGGATTAATTTCTTCTCCTTCCCACCCCTGAGCATTCACACCTCCCTCCTCCAGCCCAAGAGCTCTTGAGCTGGGAGATTTCCTTGGAGAGGGTGGAGTAGGTCTCTGTAAACAGGGAATTCAGCCCTGGAGGAGGCAGATTTCCTTGGAGAGGTTTGAGGAAAGTTACTTAAACAGTTTCTTTCCCTCTGCTTGCTGGGCTGTCTGTGCACACTTCAGTGCCCATGTTCCCTCCAAGCAGCTCTAACATGGGCAGGAAAAGCCAGGACACACTTGGTGATAAAGGAAAGCAAGGAATTAAATGAGGTGGGATTAAAAAAGGCAGCTCCTAAGCAAGTGTTGGAAGCTTTTCAGAAGCTGTTCTATGTTCTTTAAAGCCTCTGCCAGGAAAGGGAGATGTTGGGGACATAAAATCTCACAGCTCTTGCACAAAAATTAGATCTCCAAACACAGAGAAGGTAAGTTTTCCAGGATCTTTCACTTTCCTCTTTTCTTTCATTATCCTGATTTCCTTTTCTCTTTTCCCCCCCCTCTGCCCTTCCTCTTGACAATGGTGAAAATGCAAAGAGAAATTTCCCCTGAAGTTCTCAACCACCTCTGTCTCTCTTTGGCTGTAACCATGTGCAGAACTGGTTTTCCAGTCCCAAATCAGGTTATTGAATTCTTCAATTAACTACCTGTGATTTTGGGGGGAAACCCTTGCAGTAAGAGGATGGTGCAATCCTTATCTTTTTGTTTTTTAAATTATAACAGTCCACATTGTATTTATTTCGTATTCCAACTGATTGCAGTATATCATGTACCTCTAGTCAGTGACTGAAAAGATTATTTTAGAGGTAAGACCTCCCTTTTATCCCCTTCCTTGAGTATGTTTTACCTCCTGTCAGTAAAACTGCAAGCACAGGAAAAGTCACAAACTTTCCCAACTTCCTCTTTAGGCTTCACTTTTTCAAGTTGGAGAGCAATTTTCGTTTTTCTACATTTCAGCATTTCCTGTGGGTGCTTGATCAGCTTTTTGCCTCTACAGGAGTTTCTGATCTTGCTCTATTTTAAAATCATAAAATAGGAGCCTGGATCAGATGGATCCAATCCCAAAGGGATCCAGTGGGTGGCATCCCTGCCCATGGAAGTGGGGTTGGAACTAGATGGTCTCTAAAGTCCCTTGCAACCCAAATGATTCCAGAAGTCTATGATTCTACGGCTGTGTCTCATACAAGGCAAACTAAATATGTAGAGGGGGAAGAACAACAAAAAACCAAACAAAAAACACAACAAATTTTAAAAGCACTTGATAAACTTAATTCTAATCCTATGTATTTCTAAGAGAGAATGCACTTCTGATAAAGAATTTTTAAGAATGAAAAAAACTGATGAATCATTTTGTCTTTAACTTTCCATATTTCCAGGCTCTGTACTGCACATTGCCCAGTAGATTGGCACAGAACACTCCAGGAGCATGAAGGAATTCATCCTCCTGGGCCTCTCAGAGAACCAAGGGGTGAAGAAAATATATTTTGTGGTGTTCCTGCTTTTCTACATGTTCACAGTGGCAGGAAATCTCACAGTTCTCACTGTGATGAGCAGCCGGTGCCTGAACTCCCCCATGTACTTCTTCCTCTGCCACCTTTCCTTTGTAGGTGTTTGTTACTCCTCTGTCACAGCTCCCCAAATGATTTCTGGCTTCCTGGTGGAAAATAACACCATCTCCTTTGCAGGTTGCATAGGGCAGCTCTTGGGGCTTCATTTTTTTGGCTGCACAGAGGTTTTCATCCTGACAGCCGTGGCCTACGACTGCTGCATGGCTGTCTGCCGGCCCCCGCCCGACCCCGCGCTCACGTCCTGCCGCCTCTGCGGCCGCATGGTGGGATCTCCTGGGCGGGGGGATTCCTGCATTCCACCCTCCAGACCCTTCCCACCGCCCTGCTCCCTTTCTGTGGCCCCACTAAAGTCGCCCATTACTTCTGTGATGTCCACCCCCTGCTCCCCTGGCCTGTGCCGAGGGCCTGGCCGCGCTGGCCAACAGCGGGGTCATATCCCGGAGCTGCTTCCTCATCCTGGTCACGTCCTGCGTGGTCATCCTGGTTTCCCTGAAGGGCCAAACGCTGGCGAGGTGGCACAAGGCCCTGTCCACGTGTGGGTCCCTCATCACTGCGGTGATCCTGTGCCTTGGGCCCAGCACATTTGTTTACATCCACCCATCCAGTGGCTTGTCCAAGGACAGGAGCGCGGCCATGTTCTACATGCCCATCACACCCATGCTCAACCCCCTCATCTGCCCCCTCCGGGATGGGGAGGTGAAGGGAGCCATGAGGAAACTGTGCAGGGGGGAAGTGGGAAGCAGAAATGGGAAGGGGTAGGGCTGTGGTCATGTTGCCAAAGGATCAGAGGAAATCAAGCATGTTTTGCTGTAATTTCTTCTGTGACAATGCCCCAAAATGGGCCTTCTGAAGAACAGCTGCCTGTAGGCTTTGCTGTAATTAAGAAGGCACTAAAAGTTCTTTGTGTATGGGAAAGACATTGGGAACTCTGGCATTCCCTTCCTATTCCTTGTCAAAGAGCACAGGCCCACACCAAGGCCTCCTGAGCAGCTGCAACATCAGTGCTTAAATACAGTCAAAAATACTGAAAACATTGTCCAGGTAGAACACTCCATAAGAAACAAAAAAACAAATAAGCCCTGATAATAAGAGTTAGTTGGGTGGTTTGCTGATGAAGGAACAGGAGGGGAAACTTCTCCCCTTCCTCTCCCACTTCAGCAAATCTTTTCTGCCCTGTTCCAGGTCAGGCTGGATGGGGCCTGGAGCAACCTTGTCTGGTGAAAGGTGTCCCTGCCCATGGCAGGGAGTTGGAATGAAATGGTCTTTAAAGTACCTTCCAACCCAAACAGCTATTCTGCAATTCCGTAATTATCCTATAATTCTATCTACTTCACCTATCTCTGCCCAAGACAGCAGTAAATAAAATAAATGTATTTTTAAATGCTTTTGAGGTGAGCAACAGTGGGGTTTTTTAGAGGTCTCTCTTCTGGGTGCTGCTGAGCAAATATTCACCCATAGCTTATGGAAGGTGTCACTGGAAACAGTGTCAGGCTCCTCGACACTTTGCAAAGAATTCTTACAGGAATTTCGTACTTGAGCTCAAAAGTTGCTTCTGTGCTTTACTGTGTCAGTAAAAATACCTGCTGAGCAAGGAAGGCTCACCACAAATTTTTGTGCATTTTTTGAAGCAATTTCCTGAGTTACTTCTTCTTTTAAAGTTGTAAGTCAGGTGTCTAAGGGATAACACCAGTGATATTTTTGCTTTGTGCTGTCAACGTGTAAGTTAGTAAGAAATAAGACTGTAGGTGAGAAATACTGGCTTAGGACAGAAAGCAAAATTTGTATCCATTTACATGAATTTATATAAATGTCCTATGTAAGAGACATCTTTACTCTGGTGTCTCTCTCCAGGGATTACACTAATAACTACCCAAGGAACAATTTTAGCTCCTTGCCCACTGATGACTTCTGACAAAACTACCTTTGCCTCTGGGATCTCATTACTCCTGACAGCCTTGTGCTTCTGTTGTGTGATGTACTTGAACTATTTCTGCTACAGAAATAATTGTACTTGAAGGTGCTCCTGGTTGTTGGTTTTTTTTTTTTTTTTTTTTTTTTTTTGCATAATGGGACATACAGAAGGTTGGGCTGTTCTTTTCAGGGCTTAGAGTTGGCAGAGATACAGAGCTGCTATCACAACTTCTGAGCAGCTCCTTGCAGAGAGTTTCTAATGGAACGGAGAGGTTCTGATGGAACCCCCTGAAGTGGTTTGGGGAGGTCGTCAGAGGAGCGACAGCAAGTGAGCTCTGTGGAAGTGTTCTGGGATTGTTCCTTTGTTTTGCTCAGGCCCCACTGAAATCCTACCTTTGCAAAGCAGCATTGCTGGTGAGTGACTTTTGGGAGGTCTATTTTATGACTTGGAAAAAAAATTAAAAATCAGTTACAGATTTAGAATCCCAGAATGGTTTGGGTTGGAAGGCATCTTAAAGCTCATCTTGTTCTGACCCCCTGCCATGGGCAGGTCCATTGACCAGGCTGCTCAAAGCCCTGTCCAGCTTGGTCTTGAGCACTTTCAGGAATATCACACACTAGTGATCCTGGTGTTCTGCATGGGAATACTGTAAGGGGATTTGTGGGTGTTTGTCAGTAAAGCAGCAACATCTCGTCCACTACCCCAGTGTCACTACAGGTGTATTTATGGGGTGTTCCACACCACAGCCAGGACCTGGGTATTATTTCTTCCACCCTCCTCAGCTAAATAATCAGAACTTGTTATTACACATGCCAGTGACATATTCTGGCTTGGATTTCACTGTTACTCCTTCAGGGAAGCATTGGCTTTAAACTGAAATTGTCTCAAAAAGACAGCAGAAGAAATACAGTGGGTATTCATACCAGAGGACAATGAGCGTGTCCTGTTAATGTCTAATGATTTGGCCTTTTTGATCTTTTAAGGCAGCTTTTTTCAATGCTGTTAGCACCATAGACGTCTGATTTCTTACTTGTAGCCTCCTGCTTGCTGAGTTATAAACTCCTCGGCAGAAATGAGCAGCAAAGGAATTTCCTGGAGGGATTTTAAATGGACACATGCATTCCTCTGCTGCTCCCACTTTAACCTACAAAGTGAGTGTATTTATCTACTGAAAAACTTTAAAAATTCATTTAAAAATATAGAGGTGGAGAAGCCATGCAGAGTTTTGCAGGTTCTGCTGTGTTAGAAACCCCAGTTTCTCCAGTGAGGAGCTTCCCAGACCTGGTTTCTGGAGAGCCCTTTCCTCACTTTAGAGGAGCGTCATTAGGATGACAACATGGAACAGCTCATGCTTGAGAATGGCAGCATTTGCTTGTAGCCACTTCAAATTTCCAGCAGGTAAAAGGACAGCACAGCATTTTTCCAGCATTAATGGCTCTTGTTATCTAAGAGCAGGATGTGCTGGAATCACCATTCCTGAAGGGATTTAAAAGCAGTATGTCGCACTTGGGGACATGGTTTAGTGGAGGGCTTGGCAGTGCTGGGGGGAGAACTGGGCTCAATGGGGGCTTTTCCAGCTTTAACAATTCCATAATTCTGTGACTTCTTCCTGACAGAATATGAGCACACCAACCATGATGCAGGCAAATAGTGGTCAGAGTGAGTTCAGAGGAGAAGGTCAATGTGGAGGGGCGGGCCAGACACCTGAATAGGGGCAGAAGAGGGGGAAAGTGCAAACTCTTCTTTCTGTCATTTGTGACATGACTCTATGCTTTTTGCAGCAGCAAATGCATCCTGCTCACACCATCCATGAGCCTTGGAGCGGTAGCACATTCCCTTCCCTTCCTGGCCACCTAGCCACCTGTGCCATGGCAGCCTGATCTGCAGCGATGGCACAGGACAACTCCTCCCGGGTGACTGAATTCATCCTCCTGGGGCTTTCTGACAGGGAGGAGCTGCAACTCCTCTTCTTCACCCTCCTCCTCCTGGCCTACGCCATGGTCCTGCTGGGCAATCTCCTCATCATCGTGACGGTCAGGACTGACCCCAAGCTCTCCTCGCCCATGTACTTCCTCCTCTGCAATCTGTCCTTCATCGATATCTGCTACACCTCTGTCACGGCCCCCAGGGTGCTGGTGGCCCTGCTCTCAGGGCACAAGGCCATTGCCTTTGAGGGCTGCATGGCCCAGCTGTTTTTCCTGCACTTTGTGGGCTCCTCGGAGATGTTCCTCCTGACGGTGATGGCGTTCGACCGCTACACGGCCATCTGCAGGCCCCTCCACTACACGGCCATCATGGCCCGTGGGGCCTGCTGGGCGCTGGTCGCTGCCTGCTGGGCTGGGGGCTTTATCCACTCCATGGTCCAGACAGCGCTCATGCTCCAGCTGCCCTTCTGCGGCCCCAACACCATCCACAGCTACTTCTGTGACGCGCCGCCCGTCGTCCGCCTGGCCTGCGCCGACACCGCCCTCACCGAGTGGCTCATGGCCTCCAACAGCGGCCTCATATCCCTGGTCTGCTTCCTGGTGCTGGTGGCCTCCTACGCGCTCATCCTGGCCAAGGTCCGGGCCCGCGTCTCCCAGGGGAAATGGAAGGTGCTGTCCACGTGTGCCTCACACGCGATGGCCGTCACCCTGCTCTTCGTGCCCTGCATCTTCACCTACCTGCGGCCCGCTGGGACCTTGCTCACCAGCAAGTACGTCTCTGTCATCTACACGATCTTCTCACCCATGATGAACCCCCTCATCTACACCCTGAGGAGCAGCGAGGTGAAGGAATCCATGTGGAGACTCGGGAAGCGCTGCAGAGCCTTCTGAGACAGGCTGGGTTGGCAGAACCCTGGAGTTACACCCAGAGTTACACCTGGAGACACATTCCTACTCTACTCCTACACAATAATGACTTAGTGGCTAAAGCCCACAGACTTCAAATTATGTACAAACACATTTCTACACACATATTACTGTTAATATTAAAAATCCATGCTGAAAACCCCGAACTTCCTAAACACTTTCCCTCGTGTGGATCATAATTTTCAAATAAATAAATGAATCCAGGGTGAGGCTTGTCTCCCTCTCTTCACATGCTTTTCCTGTGCTGTGACAGCAGATGGCAGAGGCACATGCACTAAGTGTCCCCAAATTCACCCACCAACACTTTAAGACAGAGACAGCGCAGATTCTGCTTGCAGGGTTTCCTTTAGACATATAAGAATATTTTTAGTCATAATTCTCTCACAGAAGTTAATTATTAAAATCATACAAGGCACAATGTATAGAGGAAGGAGGAGGAGTGGAGATGGCCTCCGGACAAGGACATGGAGGCAGGACAAGAGGGAATGGCTTCACACTGACACAGGGTGTGCTTAAATGGGATAATGGGAAGAAATTCTTCCCTGTGGCGGTCTGGCATGGCTTTCCCATGGCTGCCCTGTCCCTAGAAGTGTTCCAGATCAGCTTGGATGGGGCTTGGAGCAATGGGATAGTGACAGGTGTCCCTGCCCATGGCAGGGGGGTGGAATGGGATTGTCTATAAGGTTCCTTCCAACCCAAACTGCCTCTGTGAGGGCAGCAGTTACATCACCAAATCCATCAGGGACAGAAATTCAGTGGTTGTCATGAGAGGAACACCATCAATTTCTTTGTGTTAGAGTGGTTTAGGATTGGATTCATCCCACCAAAAAAAAATCATGGAATCACTGGGGTGGGAAAAGCCCTCTAAGATCATCAAGTCCAACCAATCCGCAGGGCTACTCAGGCCACCACTACCCATGTCCCCAAGTGCCACATCCTCAGAGCTTTTAAATCCCTTCAGGGTTAGTGACTCTACCACTGCCCTGGGCAGCCTGTTCCAGGGCTGGAAAACACTTCCCATGAAGGAATTTTTCTTAATATCCAATCTAAATTGCTTTCACTTCACAGGAAGTGAAAGGATTTCCACTTTGCCTGTCTCTCCTCACTGTCTTAAATTAGCCCTCACTCCCACACCTGTAGGAAGAGGAGGATCAGAAGCATCAGTGAGTCATTGATCTTCCTGGTTAAGAGATTTCCAAACATCTCCCATCCTTGTGGAAATGAGATTTCTTTTTAATTGTGAATTTCCAGTCAGGATCATCACAGAATGGCTTGGGCTGGAAGGGAGCTTTTTTTTTAGTATTAGAGAAAAATGTTGAAAAATGAAAATGTTCTTTAGGTCAATTAGGGTAAATTTCAATTGAGAAAAAAAAAAAAAGTATCAGTGTGATAATTTTTAAACATTCCAATAAAGCTTTTATAAATATTTTATTTATAAATCAATGCAAGGTAAATTGGAGCTGTGCTCCAGTTATTTTGCTGGTGTCAATTTATTCACCAGGTATAAACTGGCATCAACAGTGAACTGATTTGAAATAATTGCTCCGATTTCGATAAAATAAATAAAAATTTCATATTTTTGGGACTGGGGATTTCAATACATGGGGCTTGGAGCAACCTGATCCAGTGGAATATGTCCCTGCCCATTGCAGGGGGTTGGAATGGGATGAGCTTGAAAGTCCCTTCTAACCCAAACCATTCTATGAAGACAAACAATTTAATATAATTTATTTTTCTCCCCTGGAAACATCTTGGGATGACTTTAACAAGGCCTCAGAAGATGCTGTTAAAAAGTTGGTGCCTGACAAATTGCAAAGGTGCAGCTTGGGCAGCTGAGTTTGTCCCTGTGTGTAAATTGGCTCCACTGCGCACCATTAAAATCCTGAGTTCTTTCCCTCCTGGAAATTATCAGCTCTATGAGCTCATCCTCAGATTTATTGCCTTCACCTAGAGGACAGTGAAAAATGGCCTCAAAGGAAAAAAAAATCCTTTGAGAACTGGCAGGCTCTCTACAATGCTTTTGTTAAATCCCAAGAAGCCTGAAGAGATCCCAGGCTAATCAATTTTATTTAAAGACTATGAGACTGAAACACAAATGGACATCAGAGAAAAGGGAGCATTTTCAAGAGACTCTAATCAGTCTGGGCTCATCATAAGGATTCCTAGATGGAAATCTCAAACAATGACAAAGCAGGGTAATCCCAGAAGTGGACAAAAATCAAATCACTTTGGTTGTATTACAGTGGGGATGGCAGGGAGGAGTGGACAAGAGGGATCTAATCCAGCATGTCATCAATTAGTGCACATCTGGATTCTGCAAATAGAGATATTTTTGTTTTTGTTTGTTTTGAAGGGTTTTTAAAATGAATTTTTATAATAAAATATAATGCAATATAATTTTTATGTATTTACGCCAAGGCAGACTACTTATCTCAAAAACTACCCTGTGTTTCTACTTCAAAATAACCCAGCTAAGATTGTCCCTGCAAATAAGCAACTTAGATGTAGAGTTGAGAGCTTGAGTGACTGGCACCTTGATGAGGCCAATGCATCCCAGCCCAAAAGAAACATTTAAGATTTATGAGGGGATCAGAATCACAGAATTGTTTGCCTTGGAAGGGAGAGGTGAGGGATGGATCTCTTTGCTGTATCTCTTTCTGGCATCTGGGTTTATAACAAAATTCTTTATTGCAAAACTCCATAAGAAGTGTGATGCCTGATGGTCCTTGGGCTAGCTGCAGCACACAGGGAAACCTCTGGGCCCTGGGGATTTATTCCAGTCACAGATCTGCACTCCCATGGCAGGACAGGCCTGTGCTGTGTGACCCTTGGGAAATTCCAGTTTACACAGTCCTGGAATGGTTTGGGTTGAAATGGACCTTAAAGTTCATGTTGTTCCATCCCCTGCCACAGGCAGGGACACCTTCCACTATCCCAGGCTGCTCCAAGCCCCATCCAGCCTGGCCTTGGACACTTCCAAGGATCCAGGGCATCCACAGCTTCCCTGGGCACCCTGTGCCAGGGCCTCACCACCCTCACAGGGGAGAATTTCTTACTAATATCCAATCTAAATCCCTCATCTTTTAGTTTAAAACCATTCCCTCTTGTCCTATCACTGTTTGCCTGTGTAAGATGCAGAATCTTTTAATTTTCCAGGAGTTTGCAAACACAGCAAACAGGTTGGAAGAATGACGGACAGCAAGAATCCTTCATGTGAACAGTGCAGAATTTATGGTCAGGTATTGCTGGAATAGGAACAGGCCTGCTCCCAGTCCTGGGCATCACATGGGGAGTGGCACTCCCATAAATCACACATGGATGCTTAATGGGACCAGGGGGGAATTTTTGTTAGCTCTTCAAAGTAGTGCTGGTAATTTTAGTTCCTTCGATTCCCAGCCCCTTTTGGCAATGATCTGAAAAACCCCTCATCCATGCAATTAAGGGAACATCCAAAAAAACTGTCAGACACACTTGTCCCCAGACACTCCCTCATATTTATAAAACCTCATTAAAGAAGAGAGGTGCTTACTCCTGCAGCCAAGCCAGCCCTTGTGCCAGCGCTGGCAGGTGTCGGTGTGAATATTCCGACGCTGCTCTATCGGGATTCACCTCTTCCTTATGAGTGAAATCATTTCTATGTCACACGTAAAAATAAGAAAAAGGATTGTTTTGTTTCCTGGAGATACAGACAACTATAAATCACCTGTAATTAATTCTGTGCAGCAGTGAGTATTTCTGTGTTGTTTCTGTGCTATTTCACCTGAATGAGCTCCCCATTTAATGAACAAGTGGTGTTCCTTTTATTTCTGCTGAGTTAACTATTTCTTATGTAGTTTAAGCGCTGACTTTGCTCCCTCTCAAGTTTCTGGGAGAACATGAGACTGCAGAGGAGCCTGGCCAGATGAAATATTTCATCAATCTATTTATCTCTGCATCTCTTACAAATGAGAATGTGGTACAATATTCCCACCATCTCAAAATCAATCCCAAAGCCTCCCAAAAAGGAGGCATTTGCATTGAACTTTGCTTTCCCTCCCTCTGGGGCTGGTATGTAAATCCTTACTGTAAATAGTGAGCTACACTCCATGGAGCAGTGTGGGGTAAATGGGAAGATCCTTTAATACCATGTTTGGACTTCTCTGAACTGGGGAAATGAGAAGGGGGAAAGTCCAGAGAGATGCTAGAAGTACTAATGGTATTATGGAAGTCTGTGGGGTAAAATGTATAGAAAACTGGGGGGTCTTTAACGGGATGCCTAATTGTCACTTTTTAATGATAGAATCATAGAATGGTTTGGGTCAGAAAGCACCTTAAAGTTCAGCTGATTCCAGCCCCCTGCCATGGGCAGGGACACCTTCCACTAGACCAGGTTGCTCCAAGCCCCATCCAAAAGCTGGAAAAAAAACCCCAAAACGCATCTACCTGCTGATTATGAGCGATTTAATTATTTTCTGACAGCATTACTCCCTTAAAAAGTAAATTTCAGCTTCTGTTACTAATCTAGACCCTTTTAGTAGTACTAGTAACACTAAGTAATTTATGTTGAAAGGAATTTTAGGAATCTATACCACACTCCCCTTGCTCAGAGAACCTTAAAAGCCCTGTAGTGTTGCCTGGGGCTGTGTCCAAGCTGGATGCCACAGGGAAGGTAACTTCAACTTCCAGCTCTTCAGTCTGAGGTAACAACTTCCAAAAACTAACATTTTGCTTTAATCACTGTGAAGTTTAATACCTACACTTTTCCTTTTGCATTAGGAATATGTGGGTAAAATTTAGATTTTGAGCGCGGCAGTGCTTGGAAATGTTTTTGAACTTCAAAACAGACCCAAAAAAACCTCCTCACAATCTTTAAAACGTGGATGAAATTGTGATTAAGTTACACCTTCTTTATTCCAGGGAAACCTCTGCCCCGTTCCCACAATGAGAGGTAAGACGCAGAGGGTCAACCTCTCAGCAGTATCCGAATTTGTTTTCGTGGGCCTCTCTGATGCTCCAGAAATCTGTTTGCTTCTCTTTGTGCTGTTTCTGCTCATTTATTTGGCCACCGTGGCAGGCAACATCACTCTCCTCGCTGCCATCAGCACCGACTCCCACCTGCACAGCCCCATGTACTTCTTCCTCGGCAACTTATCCCTGCTGGATCTCTTATGTACCAACATCACCGTGCCCAGGATGCTGGTGGCCTTGCTGCTGGAGCACAAAGAGATTTCTTTCTCTGGCTGCCTGTTCCAGCACTTCTCCCTCATTGCTGTGGTGGGCACAGAGATTTTCCTCCTGGCTGTGATGGCCTACGACCGCTACGTGGCTGTGTGCCACCCCCTGAGGTACCCGAGCATCGTGAGCACGAAGCTGTGTGCTCAGCTGGCCCTGGGCACCTGGGCAACGGGGCTTCTGAACTCCCTGCTGCACACCTCTCTGGTTTTCACACTCTCTTTCTGTGGTCCTAACAAAATCCAGCAGTATTACTGTGACATGCCTCCCATGCTGGCCCTCTCCTGCTCGTCCACCCACAGCAGGGAGTTGGTGATCCTGGTGGTGGCCGGGGTGCTGGGGAGCAGTGCCTGCGTGGTCACCCTGGTCTCTTACCTCTGTATCCTCCTGGAAATCCTGGCCAGGAAGTCCCCTGGGATGTGGCACAAGGCTTTCTCCACCTGTGGTTCTCACCTGTCTGTAGTTTGCCTTTTTTACGGGACCACCATCTGCACTTACGTCCGCCCTTCCTTCACCTATTCCCCGCACTGGGATAGGGTCGTGTCCATGCTCTATGGAATGCTCACCCCGCTCCTAAATCCCATCATCTACAGCCTCAGGAACAAAGAGGTAAAGTGTGCCCTAAAAAGAGCCATCAGCCAGGTGAGAAGGGCTTTAACAAGACAAGAAAACCTCACTCAGTCTCTACCATCAGCTGGGTAGAAACCACAGTTTGTGACTAATCCTCTCTAACTTTCTTACATCTAAAAATTAAATGCTGAAATCCAAACTAATTTTCTGGGCTGAAAACTCCTCTGGGCTGAAAACTCCTTCTTTTGGCTCCCTCTGCAGTTAGAAGGGAGAGCTGTGCACTTCCAGAATTGCATGGCACAGCTTCAGGTCATTTTCACACGAGGAGAGTCCAGCTGGGAATGCTGTTCTCCACTGAGCACTGAGGAAGCTGAGGTGAAAGCAGGCATATTGGATGCATATTTTAGGGCAGGAATTCTGGGAACTGATACTCAGGCACACGTAGATGCACTGTATGAAGGCAGTTTGTATCCCTTTCAAAATTAAACTCCAAATATATTAAATTATGTTTTAGGGATCAGCCCTGAAATCACTCTCCCCTCTCTCTCTCTCTCTCTCGTCTTGTTGGGTGTCTGTTGTTTGCTGGAATCACCAGAGTTCCACCTCTGGAGCCATGTTTGCCACTACATTTTTGCTTTTTCCCATTTTTTTCTCCTTGCTCCATCAAATCCTAATGGAAAGAGAGGTGATGCTGCTTCCTGCAGCTCATCCCCCTCTTCACCACCTCTCTTCTTTGTAGAGAAGTAATAAACAATTAGTAAAAATGCTGAGATTATTCTCACTCGATTGACCCCCAAAGTTTATGATGAAATAGGTTTAATAAAATCTCTATTATTTAGCTACAAGTGGCTCTGATTTTTTTAATACTCATTCTGTGATGAGACTTTGTATTGTAGCCTTAAGGTGTCTGAAATGCAAAAAAAAAATTTGTCAGTGTGAAGGAGATTACAACTGTGAGCAGGATATTTATGAAGGAAAAAAATCCTCGTTGCAGCTCTTCCAGGGTTCTGAATGGCAGCACAACCAGGGCACAGGAGCTGGATTTGTCTTTATGCCCAACTTTACTCCTGACTTAGAGCCCCTGGAACCTGGAATCTGTTCCAGGCTGTTGATGGTCCCCTTGAGACGTCCCAGGCACTTCCACAAGGTTCTGAGGGACTTCTGCCAACCACAGGTCGTTGGCCAGGGGAAGCTGCTGGTAAAGGATAATGATGAAGGATCAATTATCCTTCAAATTCCTGCCATAACTTCTGCACCAACCAAGTGGAGGACTGGAGAGGTGTTGGCCAAGCCATGAATTCTCCAACCAAGGTGTGGAGAAGTTGGGACAAACTGAACTGCTTTGGAAGTTTTCATTTTCTTTAAAAAGGAGGAAAGTTCCCTTCTCCTAAGTGCCTGTGAAATTATCCCTGGGGACTTGTTAGAAGGATGAGGGAGGTCTACCAGGAGCTTCCTAAGAAGGTTTTAAGATCACTAGAGTCTTCTTCAGGATGCCCAAAAGGGCTCATTAAGATGAAGGGCCTTGGGTGGCTGCTCCCTGCAGGACTGGAGAATGCCCCTCTTTCCAGAGGTGATGGAATCCAAATGCAGCTCTGTGGAGAGATGCCTAAGGATGGACATCAGCCTGTGTGCAATTCCAAACCCTGGACACCTTTTAGAAGAGGCATCTGAATTCCAAAGTACCAAACTAGAGCCTGATTTCCGGTGTGTGTCCACATGGGAGATTTTGATGCCTCTCCTGCCTTGTGAAGGTGGAAAGGTTGGATTATCAAGTCTGATTCTGCTGCAGTTCCCTCCCTCTCCACCCACCCCAGCCATGTGCTCCCAAAAAGATCCACTGTAAGGAGCTGCTTGCTGCCAGTGGACCAAACAAGGCTCACAGCAAAAGCTGGGATCGAGTCTTTGGGTAACTTGGCAAGGAATGTGTTCCTTCTTTTCTCCTTCTTCCCCAGAGGAGCTGTGGCTGCCTCATCCCTGGAAGTATTCCAGGCCAGGCTGGATGGGCCTTGGAGCAACCTGGTCTGGTGGGAAGTGCCCATTAGAGGTTCACTCTTTACCATCAGCTGTATCACCCCTTCACAAATCGAGGTGCTAATCCCTAAATATTCCTCAAAACCGAGACATCCTCTTTCATCTTCCTCATGCCCAGTAACCTCTGAGACTGGAAGGAGACAGCTGTGATTTTCTTTGGCACCACTGGAAAAATTTAGCAGGGAAGGATCATAACACACTCACCCAGTTTCTGCTCCTCTTTTCCCCAAGTGCCTATTTTTGGCTGCTCTTGGAAATCAATACCCTTGGACTGACTCGTCAGCACAGAGATCCTCTTACATTCCTAGAAGTGGAGCTGCCCTGCTGGAACAGGGGTGGGAGTACAAAGAGCACCAAGTAAATCGAGGAAAAATACTCTGTCAATGAAATTCCCACATGAGTGATCCTCTGTGCATTTACACTTTGCTTTTGCCACTGAAAATCAGATTTCACCTGTTATTTGCTAATCTCACATAACTAGTGAGAGACCATTTTCATTTATCTATTCCTAAAGATAAAGAATTCCTGAAATTCTTGACGTGCCTTCAAAAAAAAAAAAAAAAAAAAAAAAAAAAAAAAAAACAAAAAACCAAAAAAAAACCCCAAAAAAACCCACCAAAAAACCCAAAACAACCCAAAAAACAAACAAAAAAAAACTTTATTTTTCCTTAAGCAAAGTCCAACCATATTATTTATGTGTGGATTTTATTACTTGCAATGGAACCAGAGCAGATTTTCCCCTCTAATTTTTTTTTTTTTGTATGGTGCTGCCAGATATGAAAATATGCAACATAAAAGAGGATGTGAATGATTTATTTTTCTCCTCTAAAAATAGCATCCAGTTGTGAAATTCAGGTTGGGCTACGGTTCTGGCTTTACAATTCCCAGGACTTTAAGAATAATAAAAAAAAAAAAAAAAAAAAAAAAAAAAAAAAAAAAAAAAAGTTCTATTTGGTGTGTCAGTGCTATTTTCACCTATTTTTAAATTCTTATACAAAAAATGGATTCATAGAATCAAGGCTCCTTGTGAAGAGACTTTGTCCTCTCTGCGGCCACGCTTTAAACACTTGGTTTTAAATGGCTTTAAGATGAAGGAGGGAAGGATTAGATTGGATATTGGGGAGAAATTTATCCCTTTGGGGTTGGTAAAAATCTGGTTGTTTATTAATCCCATTTTAGACAGCTTTGTGTTATCTCACTCAAGGGTAATGGCCTAAAATTTTGGAATTTATACTGCTCACCCAGGCTTCCTTTCTCTGTCCTGCCTAGAATTTATCCTGGCATCAGCAGAAATGTGTATTAACTTTTGCAAAGTTGGGGTTAAATTATGTGCTTTTTCTTGTAAAGTTAAAATAATACCCAGAATTTCTTCCTTAGCAGACTGAATCCAATTCAAATTCAAGTTTCAGGTAAAAAAGAAGTGTAAGGGAAATTGCTTGGAAAATCTAAAGATATTTGGGTTTGAATATTTAAAAACAATGCTCATGGCTTGCTTTCCATCAATTACTTAAGAATTAAACAGCCTCAGGAGAGTAAATGCACCAAATATTTGTGAGAAATCCCAGAATCAGATGCGACATTTAATATTAAACTTGGAAAACTAAAAGCTTTTGTACAGGGAAATACTTCCTTTGTTTGCCAGTTCTGCCATACCCTCTATAGTGAAAGGAATAACATTTTTCTATATTTTATCATATTTTTATGGCCTGTTCTGCTGTCACCAAACATCTTCCTTGCCTGTTCTCATCCTGCTTTCTTGACGATTTCACCACTTTCATATATTTTTCCATTTTCTCTTTTTGCATGTAGACCACAAGCCCTGGTTTCTCTTCCCACAACATAATTAGGTTTTTTATTTCTGCTTAATTGCGTTACAAAAGGCTTGTTGGTGGTTATGGGAACGTGCAGCCTGAAGAAGGAAAGGCTCCAGGGAAACCTTGGAGCCTTCCAGTGACAAAAAGGGCTCAGGGAGAGCTGGACAGGGACTTTGGACATGGAGTGTCAGGACAAGCGGGAATGGCTTCAAACTGACAGGAGGAGGGTTTAGATGGAATATTGGGAGAAAAACTCTTCCCTGTGCGGGTGGTGAGCCCTGGAATGGATCTCCATGGGAAGCTGCGGCTGCCCCATCCCTGGCAGTGACCAAGGCCAGGCTGGATGGGGCTTGGAGCAACCTGGGATAGTGGAAAGTGTCTCTGCCCATGGAATGGGATGGTTTTTAAGGTCCCTCCCAACCCAACGCAGTCTGTGACTGTGATAATCAGGACTTTTATAAACACTGGACATGGTGATTTCTCAGAGGAACCAAATGCTGTGGGTATGCCTGTTCCTTAGAAAACCTAGGATGCAATTTGACTCTTCTGTTGCAACATTTTATGTTTGGCACAGTTCCACTGGGATTATCTCAGTGTGCGCTCCTGTTTACACAGCCCCGGGCACGGCCCTCCCTCACTCCCCCGCCTGCGGGGCTTTGTAAGGGAACAGCTCCCCCGCGGCCATGACACCCGCCCGCGCCTTCCGCTGACGTCATCCCCACGCGACACCGACACCAGATTCCCCCCACCTCGGTGCTGCACCCCGGCAGCTCTGCGGCATGGCGGAAACCACCCTGCAGGTTCCCCAGTGTCCGTGAGGAGACAACAGGGGTGGAGCCGCCCCGCCGAACCGTGCAGAAGCCGCTGGTGGCACCGCTCCGCAGTCGCGCCGTTGGGACTACAACTCCCGGCGTGCCCCGGGGCAGCGGCGCATGGAGCGCGCTGATTGGCTGGGGGGGGCAGCGCAGCGCGGGCGCCCCCACGTGGCGGCTCGGCCGGGCCGGGACCCCCCGGGATAGCCCGGGACAAACTGGGACAAATCGGGACAAATGGAAACAACTCAGCTGCCCGCCGCTCCCGTGCCACGGGCCTCGCCCGGCCTGCCTGAAGGGACCCCGTGCTGAGTGTGGGGCCAGGTGCTGCGATCTTTCCTTTCCCCTTTCCCCTTCCCTTTCCCCTTCCCTTCCCTTCCCTTCCCTTCCCTTCCCTTCCCTTCCCACAGATGACTCCAGATGCCTTTCCTTTCTCCCTCCACCCCTTTTCCAGCACTCTGCCTGTCTCCTGACACCCTGGGCCCGGGATTTTCCCTCGTATCCCTGTTCCTCTTGGTCGCTTCCCTCCCCTCTCCCTTTCCTTTCCCGTCCCCTCCCAGATGAGGGTGAGCGGGAGGAGCTCTGGGACACAGCAGGGAGATTCCTGCCTTCCCAGGCAGCCTCTGGCAGGCAGGTGAGGTGGAAGTGTCATTTGGAACGTGCTGGGAGCTTCCAACAGTGCCCCGTTTGTTGGCTGTAATCTTAGTGCTGGAACACGATGGGAATGTTAACAAAATTCCTGGAATCTTCATGGAGAGAGCTGTAAAGGACAGCATCCCTCAAAGAGCAACTGAACTGAAATTGCAGCTGATTAACCTTTGATTTATTTCCTGATTTATGGTATAATGCAAGTTTTTGCAGGTGAAATAAATATGCTTTTTAAATGAATCATGACGTTTCTAGTTTGTTTCTTGTAGATACCAGGCAAAGCACGTTGTCTGAAAATGGAATGTTACCTCATTCCCAAGGAGGAAGATGAATAAAAGTCATGTGATGGTTGGGAAGAGATCCCACCCACTTCCCAATTCCTCACCCTCGAGGTCTGGTTGCTTTTGGAGATGCTGTTGCTCAATCCTCACCCTCCCACCCGACAGGAAAGCAGGAACTGCCTGAAACAGAGAAATCTGTCAGGTTTTGTGGAGGGTGATATGGGGAAAGGGGTAGAACTGTCTTCTCCCAGTTACTTCTGGAAAAAGCCACTTCTGAAGGACCTGGAAGAAGAAGAGAAAGTTTCCAGCTGATATAAAGTAATGGTGGTGTCACTTTCTCTTCCTATTCCTCAGCCTCTCTGCACTGGTGCTTCTCACGCTGGATGTGGCTGTAAAAACACAGATTCTGGTAAAAAACACAATCCTTGTAAAAACACAGATTCTCAGTCCCCTGCCTCCTTTTCCAATCTCTGCAATTCCCAGCTCTGTTCCCATCCTTGTCACTGTAGGCCTGTGAAGTGGCTGTGTGACAGTTTAGGTTAAAATAACTGAATAATTATTATTAAATAATAAATATGAATATATAATATATATAATATCATTATGAATAAATATTTCCTGAAATAAGTTCAGGAAATGCTCCTTTCTCTGGATTGAGCTGCTTTCCTGGCCTCTGGAATCTAGCAAGAAGGGACTGAACCTTTCCCACCTGAGGAATTTTGTGGTGACAACATTTTTTCACCACAGCAAGGCTGGTGATTCGAAGGAAAAGGGTTTCCAGCAGAAAACTCTGGAAGTGGATGTTTTCTGACAACCTCCCTGTTCCTCTTGAAATGCTTCTATTTATGTGGAGGGCAGTAGGGCCTGGTGACTCCAGAGCAGATCAGAGTAAACACAGGCAAGGAATAAAGTGGGAATTGCCTTTTCCAGGCAGAGTCCACTACTAGTTAAAGCTGCCTGAGGCAGGGATACAGGCAGGAATTCCAATAAAAGCCTGGTAGCTTTTTTTGCGTGGTCATGCTGAGCCTGCTGGTCTTGATTGAACAAAGTTCCCTGGATGAAGTAACAGCGCTGCAATTCTTTTTTCTTCTTACTCAGAGACTGTTTTCCGTGGTGACCTCAGAGATATCCTCGTGGTTTTGCATCCCTCTGCTCCCTCCCAGGCTGTTGTTTCAGCTGGTGTCAGCCCATTGCTCAACCTGCACCTCCTGACTGGAAAAATGCTTTGTCAGAGAACTCTTCCTTCTGGGCCTGAGCGAACATCCTCCCCTGCCCCTCGGGATCTTGGCATCTTGGGGAAATTCTCTGTGATCACCCTTTGCCCTCGAGTCACTGAGCTCCTCCCTGTGTCTCTCTGGCTCTGCAGTTTTCAGACCCACCCAGTGGCCAAAAGAAACTGGTCCAAAATGCTGTTTTCTGCTAAGTTCACGTCCTGCAGAGACGCTCTAAGGGGTCAGCAGGGTGGCCGGAGACAGGGAAAAGAGACAAACGAGGTGTGGGGGTGTTTGTGTGAGGAATGCAACGCACAAACACCCCCACACAAAACACTTTTTGGTGGGAGTGTTTGATCTTCTTTCCTCTGAGCCTGCTGTGGGTTGTGTCCCTTCTCAGAGGCTTTTAGAAGGAGCCAAGAGCACCAAACAGCAGGCAAGGAAGGGCCTGGCCTGTGCTAAGTACGTGTGGAGCGGAAATCTTTTTTGTTTGTTTTTACTTGTCAGACTGGAAAGTTCCTGATTTGGAGTTTCAGTCTTGGTCATCGCTGCCTATTTAGACAGGTTTGTGGCCACGCATGACTGAGCAAGCAAGTGGGTGGAAGATTCCTCAGGCCAGGCAGAGCACTCTTCTGGCTGAGGGGACTCTGAGGGCTTTGCCTCCACAGCTTTAATGGCAGCATCTTCCCAGGACACTGAGCACGAAGGCCAGGGTGCTCTGCCCAGGTTCAGGGCTCTGCCCAGCCCAGCAGAACGTCTGAAACAGCCCTGTGGGATTGCTGAGGGGCTCTGGGGCTGTCCTGACCCCTTATCTCCCTGTCCCACCGAGTGGGTGGCCTCTCTGTCCCTGCTTTATGGCCTGCTGGAACGCTGATATCTGTGGGCACGGCCCAACATCTGCCGAGCTGAGCACGACAGCTTCAACACCAGCCCGAAGGCCAACCCGATTTCAAGGGTCACAGCCGTTTCTCACCACAGCAGTGATGATTTCCCCTGGTTTATTTCTCTCTCTCTCTGTTCAATTTCCTTGCTTTTTCCCCCAGTTTGTTCAGTGTGCAGGGACAGCACTGCTGGATCTGTTCCCCACCTTGAGGAAGGAGCTGTGTCCAGGACAGCACTCCACGCTTCAGCGCTGCCTCGCTGCTCCACAAGCAGCACAACTATTTTAGGCCCGACTTGAGCCCCTTGAGCTGCTTTTCAGTGTTTTTGCTTTGATGCCGAGGGCCTGAACGTCGATTAGGAGGAAGTTGGACCCAGCAGGAAAGGTGGATGTGGCTGTGGGACCTGTGGAGCTGTGGCTGCGCCTCTGCGTGAACCACAGGAGTGTTTTCGGTGTCCCCTCCCAGCACAGCACAGCAGGAACCAGCTCTGCCCAGAGAAAACTCTCCCTGTGCCTCCCTTCTGCTGAGAACATCCCTCTACATCGATTGAATCCCTTCACTTCTTCTGAATGAGCCACGGAATGAATTCCTGGAGAGACCTGCCCAGCAGTTCGGGGGTGCCCCCCACCCATCCCGCCCAACAGAGATCAGCCATGGGCCACTGCTTGTTTTGGTGGTGTTTTATCAGGCTGCTGCATGTCCTTTAACTGCCAGCTCCTTGTAAAAGCTTGTTGCTTCTCCTCATGCTTGAAAGCATTTGCTGCTCATCCCTTTTTGGGTGGCTGAGTATAAAAGCAGCCTCCTCTGAGAGATTTAGTGTCTGCTCAAACTCAGTGCTGCACTAAATCCAAGGAACACCTTTGTGCATCCTCACAAAATTACCTAATGGCCTCAGGGGGGAGAAACCTGTTTGTCACTTTGATTCCCAAGGAAAACTTCTTTTTTTTTTAAAAAAAAAAAAAAGAACATTTCACCCATGTGTCTAGAATCAAAGCTGCCTGGTGATCCATGAGGGCTTCAACACTCACCAGTGTTTTCCAGGGGAATTCATGCTCAGAAGGAGGGGATTTTTGTGGGGTATTGAGAAATTTCCCTGTAATTGTTGACTTTAGATGGGTGGTCTATTTGCAATTTTTGTACAGTATTTGAAGAAAAAGTTCAATACAACAGAAACGGGGGATACGAATGACCCCCACCCCCTTGTTTTTAAAACTGTGAATCTGAGAGAGGGGGAAAAAAAGGTGGATGGCACCATGGGAGGATCACGGCACAGAGCAAATATTGTGGATTACAGCCTGTGGTGGAATGTCAACATCAAACTTATTGTGGCTTTTGCAGCTGGGCAAATCTGTGTTGTGAAAGCTTCTGTACGTGCACCTGGGGCACAGGCTGCCTTTGGAATCAGGGATGGAGCTTTTCCCTCACAGATAGTGGAGTCAGTCTGAAAGTTAGTTTAAAAAGGGATGATACATCCAAGTAAATTCACCAGATCCTGCTTCTGGCTGTGCTGACAGAATTATTATATTATTAACATTGTTCTTCCTCACTCTCTTGGCTCTAAGTGTATTTTTACAAGGCTTGTAAAAGAAATAAAAATAAATGAAAGGGTTTCTGGGCAAATTAGAGAATTACAATCTCCCACACCATTTTGTTTAGACTGTGTGTAAAAATACTGCAGAGAGAAAAAAGTCCTGTGTCACAACTTAGAAGAAGTTTGTCTGTCTAAAGAGGGTTTTATAGTCCTTGTCTATAAAATCTTGTAGTACAAAGCTACAGATTATTCTGTGTTTGGACTTTTTTCCTGCATAAAATCAGCTTCGTTTTCGGTCTCCAAAGCAAATTTCCCGGCAGAACATCAAACATCCTTTGTCTGTCTCCCTTTGGAGAGTGTTTCCAGGAGCCAGGAGCTCTGTGTACTCCAGCCATTTGCATTCTGAGCTGGAAGTACCCAGTGAAAACTTGTTGCCTAAATCCCGGGTTTCCCACTTGGAAAAACTCAGGCACCTAAAAGAAACAGAAAAGTTTTCACCGAGTGTTTTGCCCAAGGAGCGACAAGAAGGAGTTTTCAGTTAAACTCCCAGAGCAAGTGGAGCCCAGATGTTTTTAGTAAGCAGTTTTCAAAACTCACAGTTGAGACCAGTGTCAGATTTCCAGACGCATGATCAACCTTGGAGCCAAGTCTAGAGTTGCTTTTGTGTTTACATAAAGCCTGGAAGCTGAATGGCACTGAAGTTTGTGGATGGAGTGGAGTTCTCCATAACAAATATTTGACTGGATGCAATTTCTCTTATTTACAGGACTTTGAGCTTTGGGGAAAAAAAAAAAAAAAAAAAGAAAAAAAAAAAAAGAGAAAAAGAAAAGGAAAAAAAGTGTTACTGTATTTTTGTTTATTTTACATTTGAGGCATATTCAGCACTTTCTTGCTCACTGGAATGGGAACAGTTGTTGATTTTTAACATGGATTTGTTATTATTCTCGCCATTAAACCAGCACGGCCAAATCAAGTGTTTTAAAGCTAGAGGTGAAGCATTTCTACAGGTGAGAAATAAAATTTATGCACTCCTGGGCATTCTGGCTCTCTGCTCACACCAAGGCAGCCCTCTCCCTGAAGGTCTAACTGGATGCCTAAGCCACATGCCAAGGTTTTTGCTCAGGGACTGTATCATCAAAAATCTGTCTCAGAATTTACTTTGGGCAAGTACTGTCCAGTATTTGTTTAGGAGTCCTGTTTTCTGCCCCTTTGGAAAGGTCATGCATGAGAAGGGCACAGGTAGAGTCAGGATAAATGATATTAAAGTAGGGGTAGGAGACATGGAAACTTTCCCTTTGGGTATATCTTGATCTCTGACCTAATAACCTTCTGTATCACGTGCAGACACTCACCAAAGAAGCTCTGATTATTTTTGCATGCTTAAAACCCAGCTTTACTATCCCTAAATGGGCGGATTTTGGGGTCTGTGCCCTGTGTACAGTAGCTAAGCTGTAAACAACAAGAGAGCTTGCTCCATTGTTCCTGATGGGATACCATCCAAAGGAAAACAGGGATTGTCTTCAACAATTTGAAGCTTGTGTAGGCAAACAATACATTGTTTTTGCATGTGGGCAGCATGAACATGCCTCTACTTCAGCCCAAGAAAGCAGCTGAGAGGGACATGAATTCAAACCGAGAGCATGGGGCAGGCCCTGGGCAGCTGGGAATGCTGAGGGGTAAAAAAGTACTAAATTAAGGGAAGAATTTCTCCCTAAGCAGTAAAGAATTTTTTTTTTCTAAAGAATTTTACAGGTATTCTTAGGAAGAAGCCTGCTAAAAAATTAAGGGAAGAATTTCTCCCTAAGCAGTAAAGAATTTTTTTTTCTAAAGAATTTTACAGGCATTCTTAGGAAGAAGCCTGCTAAAAGCATCACCTTACTCAGGCTGGGCTTTCCATCAAGTGACTGTAGGGGTACTAGTCGTTGTTTTTTTGGGTCTGGATTGAAGGCAGTTGAGATAGTAATTTGTGTTTGGACTCAAGTGTTTTATTATTTCTTATTAGTAAAACAGTTTCATTACTGTGAGTTCGGCAGTTTTTCATTAGAAGGCACAAAATGGCTAACAATTTTTTGTTACAAGGACTTTTAAGACTAAATTTCCTAAGTAAGAACTGGCACTTAGATTATTTTCCCTTTTAATGCACTAACTGATCCCAAAGAGCCCTCAATGCGGACTTTTCTGCCCAATTACAAAATGCCACCCAAATCCATAAAGAAGGAAGAAGAAGCACAAAAAAGCAACCCAGGACAACACCCTGTGCCCTCCATCTTCATCCACAACATACTAAAAATCCCAAAACCTACATTTCTCACCAAGTAATACACCTACACTACTCTCTATAATCTATTTCACACTTTTGTGGAGTCTGGTCTATGTTGAAGTTTAAGAAACTTTCTCCATGAATGAGGGTCAAAGTCAGTGCTCCCTTGGGGGTCAGGGCACCCCAGAGCAGACAGAGAAATATTCCCAGTGCCCTGGGTTTCCACAAGTGACTTTCACATTTGGGAGGGAATTCTTCCCTGCCAAGGTGGAGAGGCCCTGGCACAGGTTGCCCAGAGAGGCTGTGGCTGCCCCTGGATCCCTGGCAGTGCCCAAGGCCAGGCTGGATGGGACTTGGAGCAACCTGGGACAGTGGAAGTTGTCCCTGCCCATGGCAGGGGTGGAACAGGATGATGTTTAAGGTCCCTTCCAACCCAAATCATTCAGGGATTTCATTATAAATGCATTTTCACAAAGAGCAGCACAAGATTAAAGGAGATCTGAACCAAGTCATGAGGAAAAAAATATGAAGTAGAGTCAAAATTAAAACAGTAATTTGGGACAGGAAAGATCTGGGAATGGCTGAACTGAATCCTGTATGAGAGCAGTGGTGAATTCTTCACCTTGGTTACCAAGACATGACCCCCATGGCTGTGCAACCCCGTGTTTCCTCTCCTGACCGTGCAAATCTGCTGTCATCAAACACAATGTGCATTGTGCAACTCCAGAAAGCAGAATTTGGGACTTCCCTAATGCTACTGACGTGCGATCACGAGTGGCACAGACTGTCCGAGCTGCAGAGGAAATATTCCTGTTACAAACTTTGCAATTATGCAGTTTGTTTGATGTTCCTGTTGTGAAGACACTCCACTGTAAACACAGTAATAAAGAAAAGAATATATTAAAAAAGAGTCTGCCCAGCAGCTACTTTTTTTTTTTCTTCTTTTTTTTTTTTTCTTTTACATAAGCATTTATGTGGGAGGAGAACAGGAGATTCGAAATGTACCTGGCAGCCTGCTGAAGCATAGGTATGACCCACGTTATCTTATAGATCTTAATTACTTGTGATGGTTAACCGACAGGAGCAGCAGAAAACCCTGAAACAAAGGGAGGCCGAGGCTCCCTGTTCCCTCCAGGGCATTTGGAGTGTCTGGAAAAATGCTCTGGTGCTGCCCTTTACCCACACAGAGGCACTGGTGCAGTCACGCGTGGGACATCCCAGTGCCGGGAAGGGTCAAAGACCAGATAAAAACGTGTAGGAAGAACTGGTGAGAGGGAAACAATTATTTAATCTGAGTTTATGCTCTGAGTACATACAGGAAAAAAAATATTTAATCTGAGTTTGCAGGTGCAGTACGCAGAGGAAAAATTATTTATTCTGAGCTTACAGGCTCAGTAAATTGTATTTCTGGTGGATTTCAGCAGGAACATTAGCTTGGGAAAAGCCAGGGTCGAGCTTACAGGCTCAGTAAATTGTATTTCTGGTGGATTTCAGCAACATTAACTTGGGAAAAGCCAGGGTTAAACGTTGGCTTGGGAAAAGCCAAGACTGGGGCATTCAGTGCTAGGGGATGATCTCAGTTTAAGCATTTTGTATTCCCTTGTAATCTGGTTAAAATTTAAGAAAGCAGATACTAAAATACTCCAGTGCTTATTGTACATAAATGACTGAACTGAATGACTGAAAAACCCGAGGTTTATTGAAAATAAATGATGGCACACATTGAGTGACTGGGATAGCACCAAAACCACCTGAAATAGTCATCTCGTTACCAACAGGTCCAGCTTTTGACATTTGGCCTTGAGTTTGTGGGTTTAACTTGGATTTTAGGAACTTTTTCTTCTCACAGCGAGAGGGGCTCAGGCACTGGCACCAACGGCCCGGGGCAGCGGCGGAGCCCCCGTCCCCGGAGGGATGCAGGATGCGGGGCACGGGTGGGCAGCAGGCTTGGCGGCGTGCTCGAGGGGAAATGGCCGGGCTCGGTGGATTTTGAGGGGGTTTCCCAACACGGGCCATACCGGGATGGACGGCGCGCGCGCGGCGGGAAACGGCGGCGCGCGGGGGGGGTGGCCCCGCCCCGCTGTGGGCGTGGCCTGGGCGGGTGCTGAGTCACGCCGGGCCAGCAGAAGGGCGCCGGGACGCCCCGCGCCTTCGTGGGGGCGTGGCCTGGCGCGGCGCCGTATAAAAGGCGCGTCGGCGGGCGGGCTCCCCTCACAGCGCGTCGGCGGCGGAGCGAAGCGGGTTCCTGCGTCAACAGTGCTTGGACGGAACCGGCCGCGCTCGGGCCCGCTGCCACCCCTTTCCAACACCGCCGTGTATACAGTCACCGGAGCAGCTCAGCCATGGCAGCGCCCCCCTCTCAGGTGCGCCAGAACTACCACCAGGACTGCGAGGCCGCCGTCAACCGCCAGATCAACCTGGAGCTCTACGCGTCCTACGTGTACCTCAGCATGGTGAGGGCGCGGGCGCGGCGGGGTGAGGGAAGGGTCCTGCGAGGGATAAAGGGGCTGCACGAGGGCCTTGCTCGGCGGGGGGTTCCTGGGTGCTGGGCGGTGCCTGCGCGCCCAGCTCCTCCTCCTCCTCCTCTTTCTCCGCCTCCTCCCCCCCGCTGCCTTCAGGCCCGTCTGGGCTGTCCCCTGGGTGTAGGTGAGGCCCTTTTATCTCGCCTGCTCCGCGGGCCCCGCGGCCGTTGCCCTTGGCGGCTCTGTTATCAGCCGCGCTCAGCGCCTTTGCCCTTGGGGCCGGGCAGGGGAGCGGGAGGTGCCTAACGAGGCTCTTGGCACCTTTCCCGCAGGCGTGCTCGCCTCCCAGGCTCGGGTTTTCCTCCAGGAATCGGTAGGAATCTGTGGTTTCTTTGGGCTCTCTGTTTACATGTCTCCTTTAGCCCGAGGCGCCCATTATAGCCATTCCCTGACCTCTGTGCAGCAATCCTGGTGCTTTGGGCGTGCTGGGACATTGAGGCTTCCTAGGGACACTGTGCTGTGTTGTGGCACGTATTTTGTAGCTGTTTTTCTGTGTTAATTAGATTCTAAGCCCTGTTTTGAGCTTCTCTTGGTGGGTGATAGTGGTACACAAGCGCCGGTGCTTTGCCTCGAGCCTCGAGGCCGCTGGTCTAAGAGCAGAGAGTAATGTAGTAGGTTGGTAAATAATTGGCAGTTCATACAGAACTTTCCATTGAATCCTGGTAATGGTTCTGACCAAGGAATAAACAAGCTGTGTCACGGCTTCTAACTGCAGTAACAGTAACTGCTTTCAGAAAAGTAGCTTAATTCATATTTTAGTTGCTGTTAAATTAATATTGTAGTTCAGCTTATCTCTTGTATTTTAAGTGTCACTTTTGTTTCCCCGCAGAATAGTAGAAAGTGTTTTCCTTAGTCTAAACCCTGGAAAGCCCAGTGAAGCAAGAGAGCTTTATTGCAGGAGTACCTAAAAGTTCTTGGCTCACCTTTACGTGATGTTGCAAGTCATGACCCTGACTTGCTATGTCGTCATTGTAAACAAGCTCAGGCAAACAAAGGGAAGATTTCTCCTTGGAAAAGGCCTTTCAAGGCTGCAGTTTAATGGTGCTCAGAACAGATATGAGTGGGGTTTCAGGTTTTTTTGGTTTTGTGTTTTTAGAACTGAGTCAAGGACACAAACACCATTTTGTGTCCTTGGTAGGGGTGCAGGTTAAAATTTAATCCTAGCTGGAAAAATCAAATTATACTAAGAGGAGAATTGTTCCACACTGCCTTTCTGGCCTGGGCTTGGACTGCAGCCATCCTGAAGCAGAGGTTTAGAGCCTGTGAACTCTTTTTTTTATTTTTCAGTCCTACTACTTTGACCGGGATGATGTGGCTCTGAAAAACTTTGCCAAGTACTTCCTGCATCAGTCCCACGAGGAGCGGGAGCACGCTGAGAAGCTGATGAAGCTGCAGAACCAGAGAGGCGGGCGCATCTTCCTGCAGGATGTCAAGGTGAGCTGGGGGCTGCCTTCAGCTGGAAGGGGATGAATTTTCCTCTGGCTCCTCCCCAGAAGGAGCAGCAGCTGGCTCTGGAGAGGCACAGTAATTTGACATGTGGAGCAGTTGGATTATTTGTGCTGATTGACTAATAAAAAAGTGCTGCTTGTGTAAGGAGAGGGTGCTGAGCCCCGGGTTGTTTGCTGTGGGGTGAGGGCAGAGCCAGAAGGCAACTGGTTCATCACCATCATTAAACTTAACACAGAGCAGATGTGCTCTGTGCACTGTTTTGAGAAGTGGGACTTAAGGGTTTGCTCAGTTCTGTTCTGAGGGTGCACTTCAAACTTTTGACTTTGCATAAATGCCTAAACTTGGTTTAGGCTTTGTGAGTGATCTAAAGGCTCTCCACCCTGCTGGTCTGTGGGTTCTTACAGAAAACATGTCCTGTGCTTTCCCTTTTCAGAAGCCAGACCGTGATGACTGGGAGAATGGCCTGACTGCCATGGAGTGTGCCCTGCACCTGGAGAAAAACGTGAACCAATCACTGCTAGAGCTGCACAAATTGGCAACCGAAAAGAACGACCCACACGTAAGTGCATGCTGAGGATCAGCGTGGCTGTCCAAGGGTGTGTCTTGTAACTGTGTGGCTTTGGGGCTGAGCTGTGTCCCTGGTGTTGTAAAAGCTGTGAGCCAGGAGTGCAGCCCTTCCAGAGTTTGGTGGGGTTATTGCTGTCCTTCCAGGAGCATTTCTAAAGTGACAGGGACTTGCTTTATTCCCCCTGAAGTGTCTGTGAGCAGTCTCTATGGAGACCATTTCTGAGGGGGTTGAGTTCCATCTTTTTAAGGCTTTTTGTCATGACGGTTTTTTTGCCACAAAATTCTAGAGTTGCTTTGGAATATTAAAAGCTCTGGTGTTTCAGAACAGTGTCTGTAAATACAGAATTCTTTTCAGATGGAAGTTCTTGGCAAGGCTGGATTGAGGTTACTTAATATCAGGAAGAGATTAATACATGTGGGATCCAAGCACTCTTGGGAGTGTCCTGCCTAAGTTAGAATGACTTCTTGAAACAAAACCAGTGGTGTGAATCCTCACTGCTGTGAGTTTGCTGTGCAGTGAGGGTGTCTCAGATCTGTTCAGGAGCTTGGCTCATGCTTCCTGCCGTGAGGAAGAGGAGAGGCTTCCTGAGCTGCCTGGCTCTGCAGGGTTCTGGAGCAAGTGAGCCTACCTAAGCCTGGCTCACTTTGATCTTGTTCTGCAATAAAACTAGAGGCTGCTTCCTCTCAGCTTGAAAATTCTGCATCCTCTCCTTTCCTTAGAGAGCCTCAGTAGGGTTTCGGGCCTGAATTCAAACCTCTGGTCTCCCTTTCAGTTGTGTGACTTCATTGAGACCCATTACCTGGATGAGCAGGTGAAAGCCATCAAGGAGCTGGGTGACCACGTGACCAACCTGCGCAAGATGGGGGCCCCCAAATACGGCATGGCAGAGTATCTCTTCGACAAGCACACCCTCGGGGAGTGTCACAGCTGAAGCCTTGCCAAGAGCCATGCTGTGGGTTTCACTGGGACTCCTTCTTACTGTCCAGCCGTGCATGCAGCTTCAGCTACCTAGATAAACAGTTCCATACTCTGTACCAAATATCCCCTGTTCTGTTCATGTTTTATGTACTGCCCTCCAGCCAATAAAGTGACTTGGTTCCAGCTGGCTTTTCCTGTTTAGTTTGGAGGGAGAGTAGGCAGCTGTAGTGAAGGCAGTGGGAGGTAAATCTGTTGTGTGACATGGGGGATTTGCAGCGGCTGCTGAAGGCAGAAGTAGGAAAACCTCTGTTGTTTCTTTAAATTCCTTGCAGGGAACTAAAATGAGGAAATGAAACCAAGGTCCTGGGCTTGAGCCTCGCTTTTTATTTTCTGAGGGTGGGCAGTAAAAATCAGCTGAGTGATGTCTGCTGCCATCCAGCTTTCTCTGAGCACTGTCAAATTCCTGGTGGGAGATGTGGAACTTCAGAAGGAAGCAATGTGCTGGGCAGATGCCTGTGCTGGCAAGCCCTTACCTTGCCTTATCCCAGTACTGGAAAACACTAGCCAGACAGGACTGGAAGAAACACTGTGGGTCTGCATCACAAGTGATGGGACTTTCTTCAGTCCCTTACTTTTCCCTGGACTATCTTGTTAGGAGTGCAAGTCCTGCTTGAGAAAGGACTCAAGTTCTCATTCTTGCTGTGAGGAGGAGGGTGGTATCCATGTTAACTGTGCTCCTGTTCTGGGGTACACCTGGCTGGTCAGGCTGGTACCTGCAATATTTAACACTCAAAGTCTTGTTCTTTTGCTACAGGTCGGGTTTTTTGGGTGCTTCTGTTCCTGTTGCAACATGAGTTGTGTCTCATGCTGCTGCTGTAGCTGAGGCCAGGAGCAGTGTGTCCTTAGTGCTGGTTTCAGCCCAAGCTGAGCTCCAGCTGCATGTCCAGCACCTCTGTTTGGGTGAGTGCCAAGATAAGGCAGGTATCCCATGGATTCCCCTTTAGCTATACTGGTCTATCTGCTCCTCCCCTGGGCTTTCACTGGCCTCCAGGATCACCTCCATCAGCCCCACGTAGTCACCCTCAGCTAGGGAGATTCCAGAGTCATTGGGGGATGGACTCTCTGCTCTCCTGGGCTCTTTAGGAGCTGGGGGGTTGGTATTTCCATTCCCAGTGTCTCTCATGTTCCTGGAAACCTCTGGGTGCTGGTCTGGAGCGCTGGCTGCATCTTCCAAACTGAGGCTGCGAGCCTCAGGGCCCAGGTTGCCTTTGTGGGACCTTTCCAGGGCTGGAGAGGTGACAGGAGTGAAGGAGAAGCAGAGGGAGGTGCTGCCTCCGGGGGTTTTGTTACTGGGGGTGTGAAAGGCACTGGAATGCTCAGAATTGGGAGTGGCTGAGGCCGTGCTCTCCAGGTTTAGCCAGGGTGGGCGTGAGGCTTTGGAGTTCTTCAGGCTTTTGAAGCTGCCGTGCTTCTCATGCTCAGGGGTCTCTGGTAGGAAGGGGAATTTGGGGCTGTTGGATGCTGTGGACTGTGCTCCTGGGCTTCCCGTGGTGGCTGCTTCCCTGGAGCTGCTCTTTCCTTCTTCTACTGTCACAGCCACAGAGTCAGGACCTTTGCTCCGCTCTGTTGGCCAAACAAAGGTTTCCTTTGCAGCAGAGCCCAGGGAGCTCTGGCTCTTGTCCACATCGCTGGCCCTGGAAGGGGAGGCGTTGACAATGACATCCCGAAGGGAAGTGGAGCACGCAGCGATGCTGGAGAGTGCCGGTGGCTTCTTGCGCCCTTGGCGCCGGGAAGGGAAAATCATGGGGATGGAGCTGATGGGCGTCTGCGGAGCGCTGTAGAACCCAGGCCTCTCGTAAAAGGGGGTGGACATGAAAGCATCAAACTCCCTTAGTTTTCCCTCTTCGCTGTCCCACTGCTCCTGGGAGTCTCCTCTTGGCTGATTGATGCCACAAGGACTTCCGACCTTCCCCATGTCCTGGTAGGTATAATGGGAGAAGGGCGACGCGGGATCTCCTCGCCGGCGCAGCAGGTTCATCCGGGAAGAGGACCTGGAGAAGTTTGGGGACTGGACACCCAGGAGACGGCCCAGGTGTCCCAGCAAGGGAGTGGAGTGGTTGGCCTCCTCGTTCTCTTTAATCTGCTCCAGGGGCTGGAACTCCATCTCTTCCTTCTGCATGCTGGGAAAGGCAAAGTGGACTGTTACACAGCCACAGGGGGAGGGGAGGGATCTCCTGGAGAGGCTGGCAGCACTGGGAATGCTGCTGCCAGTGGCAAGCCTCTCCCTGTATTGCCATTAGCCCCCCAAAAAAGGGATGCTCATCGTACAGGTGAGTGAGGAAAAGAGATTAGATTTATCGTTTTCCATGGAGAATGTTGGCTGTCGTGGGTGAGCCTAAAAGCTCCTCAAGTGTAATGTCCCAATAAAACCTGATCCAGGTGTTGTGACACTTTGTCCCTGCACTCACCTGATGTCAAAAGTGGAGCCCAGGAAGGATGGGCGCTTATACTCAGCAGTGGCTGCGGTGTAGGGTGGCTGGGGATCGGGCTCGTTCCAGTAGAGGTCCTTCTCCAGAATGGGTAAATCCTGGTGCATCTCATCCACTGCCATGAGGGAGACCTGCGGGGGACAGCAGGAATGTCACATGGGGTAAGGAGCATTTTGTGTGCCTGTTATCGAGGGACAAAGGAACACGGAGCTGGAGGAAGCGGTGCAGCACGGAAGCCAGGCAAGTGGCTGGGGTTGCTGTGGTTTCCTGTCATTTGGGTTGTTTCTCACAGAGATTTGATTAATTGGAAGGAAAATGGTGCTGAAGGAGACAGGAAAGCAACAGACTCATTAGGACAGAAAGGTGTGGAGTTACTGCATGGCAGAAAGCAGAGGAGGCAGTTTTAGATGGACACAGGGTAAGGAAGGAGGGGCAGGAATGATGTGTCATTCAAAGGCAGCTGGGTCCTGAAACAAGCAGCCTTGATCTATCCCATGTGCCAGAGCATGGACTGAAGCTGCAGGCAGCCTCTGTGTACAAAGATATGCCAGAAGCCCCAAAATCCCTGCTGTGCATTGGGAGGACCTCTCCCATTGCAGGCAGGGAGGTGAGGCAGAGGTGTTGCAGGGGAACTTGGTCACTGTCCTGCCTTGGTGTTCCTCTTCAGGTGAGGCTCACCTGGTGAATCTTCCTCCCCTTTACCTGCAGGTTTCTGTCAATGAGCCAGTTGGCTTCAAAGTCATCGTCGTCCTCCCCAAAAGGGTTGATGAGCTGCTCAGCCACCTGCATGTGGAGAGCAGACAGCAGTCACCATTGTCATCCCTGCCCTTTTCCATGCAGGGAGAAGTCAGGTGTGATGTCCCTTGAATTCCAAGCCATGGTTTTCTTCCCAAAAGGGGGTGTGTTAAAAGTGGAAGCATCCCAGGGACTGGGAGACACTGGAATTTATAATAACTCCCCCCAGCTTTTTTCCCCTCTAGTAAGGACCAAAGCCTAGGAAAAGTGCAGCTGGTGTCCAGAATGAGGCAGTTGGAAAATTAGAAAGTCCTGGCACTTCCTCAGCCCCTCTTGGCTTCCTGTTATTGCCCATAGATCAAAGAACACAGCAGGGTTCCTGATGATCTCACACTGGGAAAAACCCTTGGCTGGGTCAGATTCCAACTCCAGCGTGTTTTCTTGGACTTACCTTTAACCAGCCAGCATAGAAGAAGAATTGCAAAAATGTAAAGACGGGCACAAAGAGATCCAGCTCATGGCCTGGATATGCTTTCTCTGGATCCAGGAATTGCCTCCCAATCAGACAGGCCAGGAAGAAGCTGTAAACGGCCACAGTCACCACCTGGGAAGAATGCCAAGGGACACACCAGGGCAGCGTGAGTTCCCAGCATCTCCCTTCAGTTCCACCCCACACAATTCCAAAGCCAAGCTCTGTAGCCTCTGGGAAGCCTTGGATTCAGTTCTGACAGGCTTTTTGCAGGAGGATGCATTTCCCTGCAGAAAGCTACAGGCATTCCCTTTTCCCTGCAGCTTTTATGTACACTGTGTGCTGTCCCTGGAATGATATCTGTTCAGGTGTCACAGGCCAGTGACAGCAAGCACATGACATCCTGGATGGGTTGGAAGCTGTCTCATGGCTCAGTCCATGCTGGCAGGCTGCTTCCAAGTCTGGGAAGGGAACCCTGGCACTTCTATTTGCTCCTTCCATCTCCTCATGCTGAGCTTTTATTAGTATTTTCCTGCCTGGATTTCAGGCTATGCTGAGCTTTGTGCTTTTTCCTGTCACCACAGGACTGGAAACTTCCCCTTTTCAAGTTAAAAGTAACCAAGAATCTCACGTGGTCCCTTGATATAAACAAGGGGGTTCAAAACAGGAATATACTTTACATGTTCCCCACTAACCTCTGGCACTGCCAGAGCAGCAACAACAGCTCCTATTTCGTGGTGAAGGGCATCCCTGTTATCTGAGCAGCTGGATTGTAGGAGACAAAGGAGCAAGGTGGTGCCAAAGTGTCTGCCTGGGCTGATAAACAGCTGAGTACACGCCTGGCACAACCTTCCCGGGATGTGATCCCTGCAAGGTGGTGCAGGGAGTGTGTCTGTGTGTTCCTGTGTTTTCCATAGGTCTGTGTGGATTTGTTAGCGCTGGATAGAGGTTGTTTCTGGAGAGATGGATGTGTCTGAGTTAGGGAAAGCAGGCTGGGCTGGGTGTGTGCTGAGGTACCAGTGGAAGAGAGATGATGTGTGCAGGTGGGGGTGAGGGATTCAAGAGTAACCTGCATTTTTCACAATGGGTCAGGTAGGAAGCACTTCTACAAAGATAGGCTGAGAGAGCTGGGGTTGTTCAGCCTGCAGATGAGGTTTTGGGGAGGCTGTGGCCTTCCAGTACCTTACAGGGGCTTATGGAAAGGAAGGAGAGGCACAGGCACTTTTTACACAGGCAGACAGTGATAGCACAAGGAACAATGGTTTTAAACTGATAGAGGGCAGGTTTAGATTAGATATGAGGAAGGAATTCTTTACTAAGAAGGTGTGAGTCCCTGGCATAGGTTTTCCAGAGAAGCTGTGGCTGCCCCAGCCCTGGGTGCACCCAAGGCCAGGTTGGACAGGGCTTGGAGCAAGCTGGGATAGTGGAAGGTGTCCCTGGATGAGCTTTATGGTCCCTTCCAACCCAGACCATTCCAGGTGTGGGTGTAAGTGGGCATGTGCACAGGCAGTGGTGGAGCAGGGAGATTCCCTTCTCACCTGGGTGTAGACCAGAGGGATGCTGATCCAGTCATATCCATAGAGTTTCCCACACTGGCTGCGCAAGGTGTTGAGCTCCTGCAGCAGGGAAAAGGGAATGGCATGTGAGGATAACTTCCCATCTCCTTGCAGAGCCTCTACAGCACCACTGTTCTGCATTGCTCCAGCCCTTCCCTTCTGCTTATACCTTCTCTGGAAGGGGGTCTCAGTCTCAGCCTTGGAGGAATTCCCTGCTGCCTGGGTGTCTCCCCCTGAGCCCAAGACCCCTTCCTGGCTCACTTCACAGCAGAGTTTCTCCTCACAAAATGAGCAGCCAACAGGTGAGGCCAAGAATACCCTCAGGAGCATCCATTTCTCTCTCCTGTCTATAGATAAATATCCCAGAGGGAGGTTTCTCTGTCTCTGGGGAGATGAATGCTGCTCCAGGGAACAGACACCACATGACTTTCTCTGCACATGACTACCCAGAAGGAGGAGCTGCTCCAGAGCCTTTTTCTGTGCAGCTGGGCAGGGATTGTTGCCAGGTCTTGCCTGTGGAGCATGGCCTGTTGCCCAAAACTATCTAAGAGTTTTTAATAGCCATGTTTTCTACAGGACCTCAGTTGTTGAGGATGTTTTTGACCTCTCCTAGACTTCCAGATATATTCTTCCTTGTGGCTTTCCATCTGGATCCTAGAAACCTCCACGGGCATTGGCTGTTCTGGAATGTGTCAAGGACCTGTTTCATAGGTGCCTCCCGTTCCCCAGGATCTCAAAGACCTGCCTGTCCCCTCTGTCACTCACATTCAGGATGCCTTGGAGCAGCACGCTGTCCCGGATCCTGCCGTCATTCCTCGCCTTCACAGCCAGGTTGGAGAACCACACACACGGGATCCAAAACTTGTTGTGGGGGGAATTCAAGCTCTCAAACTTCTTGTGCTCTTCTGGTGTCATGAGGCCTGGATGGAAAAGAGCAGCTGGGAGGGGGATGGACATAGAAGGCAGAAAGAACTGATCTGGTCTGAAATGAAAACATCTGAATCTCAGGTGGATGCCTCGGCCCTCCCTAAGAATCCCAGGAAAGACTCAGAATTTGGGAAGACATGCAGAAGGACAAGTCTCCTTGTTAAAACATTGAGTCATGGAGGTGGGATAATGGGATTTCACTTTGGATGTCTGCAGCACATCAGATCAGAGCCATCAGGGAGATAAAACATTGCTGAGGGTGCAGCTGCCTGGTGTCCATAGATACTTGCTGAGAATGGGATCATTTGTGTCCCTGAAGTGCCTTTTCTTTTTAAGAGGCCAGCAATATCACATCTCTGTGGATTGCCAAAGGAACCCAGACAATGTGGGCAGACTGGGAACTCTGCTGCACCTTGAGGAGCATCTCCCAAGAAGATGCAGTGTGCTCAACAATTAAGCTCAGAGACTTGGGGCTCGAATTCCCACCTGCCCTGAGGGAACAGCACCACCCCATTTCCAAAGAACCTTTCCCAGGGCCCCCTGCCCCTAGAGGAGCAGCAAGGAGCAGTGCTGACCTGCCCTCACGACGTGCTCCATGCTGGGGAAGCGCTTGTAGACGGCGGTGCTGACGGAGCGCAGGATCAGCACGCTGACCAGGTTGCTGTAGCGCATCAGGGTGCGGCGCAGGAGCCTCCCGTACTCGTCCTCCCCATCCACGTTGCAGGACACCAGGTTCATGATCCGGTCTGGCCATGGGATGCTCTCGTACTGGGCCCACCAGCGGGACACCACCAGGGCCACGTAGAAACCTAGAGGGGAGCTGAGAGAGTCAGGCATCTGAAAAGAGCTTCTTCCTCCCACTCTGTCTGATCTCCTTCTCTTCTGCTCACACATGGATGGGTGCAGGAATGTCTGGAGGGGAATTCAGTCCTCCATGCTAAAAGGAGGCTGGATTTCATACTTCCCTTCCAACCTAAACTGTTCTGATTCTATGAAGCAGCCTTAAAGATGATCTCATTCCAACCTCCTGCTCTGGACAGGGACATCTTCCACTGGACCAGGTTGCTCAGAGCTCCACACAGTGTGGCCTTGAAAACTTCCAGGGATGAGGCAGCCACAAATTCCCTGGGCATATCTGGTGCCACTTGGAGCTTGCTCTCCTGTGCTGGGGACGCTCACAGCTGTGCCAATAAAGGATATATCCCACTTGAGGAGTTTTACAAAGGCAGAGGGAGGGACCTGCTCTGCCAGCTGAGCTCTGCTGAACCAAGGAGAAGAAATGCTGTCCCATTCCCCTCCCTGCTGGATTCCAGGCAGCTCCTTACCCAGCACGAAGGACACGGGGATTAGCTCAGCGTAGCTGTTGCAGTACAGCGCCAGCTTCTCAAACATCAGCCTTTGGCTCTCGCTCAGGATCAGCCTAAAACGGACAAACAGAAGCAGTTCTTCCTATTCCTCCTCTCTCCCCTCCCCTTCCCTCCTCTGAACAGTCTGGCAAGTGCCTGCCCAGCAGGATCCCTGCCCCAATCCTGTGTTTCTCCTGTGTCCTGCCCCAGGCCAGGCTGTGGGTGTGAAGTTGCTCACCTGTAGACAAGGCTGATGGTGAAGTAGAGAGAGATGAAGATCAGGAACTCGGAGTAGAGCAGCTTGTAGATGCTGCCCTTCCACTGGAGCAGGAGCTGGGAGAAGGTGCCCAGGCGGGCATCTGCCACGCGGTTGGTGTAGGTCACTGTCATCACAGCTCCTGTGCAGGCACATGACAAGCAGGACTTGGAGCTTGAGCAGGAGGAGACACAGGGACATCCCAGGTGTCCCACCAAGGAAGATGGGAAGGAAGGAGAAAACAGAAGAAGCTGAGATCAAAAGCTGGGTAAGATGTAGGCAGCAGCACAGAAAACCAGGAGGAAATTGACAGCAGGCAATTAATTTGATGAGTTTGCCATCTTTTCTCTGTCTTTGGTCTGGTTATAGTGACCGAGAATGTATTTTCTGGTGGATCCCTTTGTTTTTAGTATTTGATTTTTGTCAGCATTCAGGTTGGGCTAGTTGGTTGAAGAGGACAAAGCCATGTGCCACCCCCTTTGACAAAACACTTGTGGTAAGATTAATCTCAGGGTCACAAACTGCAAAGTTTATGCTTAGCCCAGTAATTTTCTTAATATGTTTTTTGTTCCAAATATGTTTCTGTAAACCTATTTGCTGGCAAACATCTTCCTGAAATACTGCTGGGGAAAAAAAAAAAAAAACCCAACCCAAAGGAAAGGAAAAACCCCAGAAAGATTTCTTGGAACTGATCCAGATGAAGGCATCCCAGCAAGGATAGCTATCTGCACTCTGCTGGTCCTAGTCATGTAGGCAGAGCAGCCTTCCCTGTTGGAGATCTATGGGATGGAGTTTGGCCAGGCTCACAGGGCCCAAATTCCAGCAGCTCCACCTCCCTTCTCCTTCAACCATATGTTGCACAATAAATCACAGTGGCTGAAAAATAGGCATTCAGGCTCCTGAAATGCTCCCCAGACATGCAGCATCCCCATTTCACTTCTAGTCTAACTTGCATAAATAATTCTTTCTAATCAATTAATAATCAGACTCGTGGTTGCATAAACCTGACTTTATTTTAAAAACACTCCAACAAACAACAAGACACCAGTGTTATCTATGCCAGGCAGATTGGTGAATGATTTCTTGGGTTAGAAATAATTATCCAGTGTGAACTATTGGTATTTCTGAATCCTAACATGTCACCAGGCATTGCTATTTAACAGAGGTAATAACTTTAATGATTATGGGGCCTTGGGCTCTTCCCTGAATGATGGGGATGAAGAAGCACTTCAAGGGACAGACCACACCCTGAAGCAGCTGAAGGCAGGTAAGTTTGGGCCCACCTTCCTCATTTGTTTCTCATTTAAGCATCCCAGTGAAAGATTTAGATTTAGATGGGGACAACTCAGGTCCCAGTGAGCTGCTGCTGTGAAGAAAACCAGAAAAGTCTGGATTTTTGGCTATTTCAACCAAGCAACACCTTTGTCCTAGGTTTGTCTTTTAGGTGCTGCTCCTCCTTTGGGTTTTCCTGTCGTAACTTAGGTCCCTGAGTCCCCTCTTAAGGATGATACAGAGGAGCAGAGCTGTCCCTGTCCCCAGCTGCACAAATGCCCATTTCAGTAAATCCTCGTGTCCATTCCATATGAACTTCTGGGTACAGAACTTGGAGGAGTAGGTTTTAACAGCCCCAGAGGTTGAACCCACAGGCTGCCCACACGGGAAAAGCATGCCCAAAACCCCATACATTTTTGGGGCCCCTTACACAAAGCTGCATCTTTTCTCTGGGCTTTAGGGCTCGAAAGCGCTCAGGGAGATTCTTTGTTGCGTAATTCAAATACAGATTCCCTTTTTTACCAAAGAAGGAAAACTCCAGCTCTTGGCCATGTAAATAATGGATGTTGCCCACCTCTACTCTGTTCTGCTCCTGTGTGGGGATATGGGGCTTTTCCCAGTGCTTTTCCCTCCAGCCCTGAATGGGTAAGGCACCTCCCTGCCCACCTGCCAGCCTGTGCTGAGCTGCCCTGGGGTGTCACTGGGCAGCTGGCACATTCCATTAGTGGCTGAGGTCTGTGGTGGGAGGTGGCTCACTGGGACACCGGAGTCAGGATGGGCAGGAAGAGCCCACCCAGGGAGCTGCTGCCTGTCACTGCCTGCATCCCCTGCTCATCCCTCTGGACTAACCAACACACCTGGAAGTCGACTGACCTGGAATTCAGTTGTGGGAGCCCACAGCAAGCAAGATTCTGGGACATCAGGTGCATCACCCACCACAAACAGACCCTAGCAGGTATTGCAAAGACAGACAACGAGCAGACAGAGCAGAGGGATGGAGCCAGAGGAAGTCACAGATAGGCAGGAAGATGGATCTCTGCAGGAGAGACTGATCCTCCTGCTGCTATTAGGAGGACCAGATACTCACAGTCATGGGCTCCTGAGCCGTGCTGGAGGCTGGGGAGGTTTGGTCCTGCACGTGTCCCCGCTGGGTCCTTTGTGGCCTGGGCCACCACCCGCATCCTCGTGCCCCCTTGGCTCATAGGGGGATTGGACCTGCCCCACACGGTGTGCTAAGGAGCCTGAGACCCACTTGGGAGCTGCAGCCGGTCACTTGATGCTGTAATCCCTCCTCATTACAAAAGAGACTCTGTTGTCTTTTGCCCTGTTCCCTCCTAATCTTCTGAGTAAGCCCTGCGTGTTTATAGAGGCGGCCGGAGGAGGGGGAGGCAGGGCTGGCTGCTCTGCTGCTACTAACTCCTGGCACAGCCATGGTGGCTGCCAGAAGAGAGGCATTTTTCCTCTAATTCTTTCCTGTTTGGTCCCTCTCTCCATGTCACAATCTTACAGGAACCCCAGGAGATTATGCAGGGCTGGAATTTTCCACCAAGGCTGTTAAACACGGTGTGCTTGGGGGCTGCCCTCTCTTCCCTAGGTCAGTGAAACACCTGGTTCATGCTCTGCTTGGCTCTCACAGGACATTTCCCTGTCATCTCTCACTGTCCCTGGATGAGTTTGCCACCTCTTCCAGCTGTGGTTTGGATGCAGAGGATTTCCACTCTGCCACTGGTTCTCCGAGACTCTTTCCATGTGTTCCCTTTCTTTTGCTCCTGCTTTTCCAGCACTGCTTGAGAGCTGTCACTGTGCTTCCTTGCACAATATCCTGGGAAACACTGGTCCTTGCCTTGCCCTCAAACTTCTACCAAGCCAGGGAATTCCTTCCCTCTGTCTTTCCAGGGTCCTTAGTCCCTTTTCTTCTCCTTCCCAATTGTGACGGTCCTTCCCTTCTACCACCTCCTAAATGCTTCTGCTCGGGTTTTAAGGACATTCCCCTTCCATGAGGCTCTGAATCAAAATCTTGTCTTAATGCACTGGTCTTCCATCGTTTAGGCAGCTGTGGGACACTGTGGAGAGGGAACACAGGTCTCATCCTTGCAGGTAAGAGCAGCTAGAGACCCACGCTCCTGTAATAACCAACTTTCTCCTGTGCTTTGTCTTTGACACTCACTTAACATCAGTAGTTGGGATCAGTTTGTCCCAGTTGCAGTTTTGTCTTTCCTGTGACTGATCCTTGACACGAGGGGTGGGCTGTTTCACTGCTCCTCTGGAGCCAGGTGCTGCCTGGCGTCTGCCTGATGTGGGATTTCTGGTGCAGTCCTGGGAATTGCTGCCAGTGGCAGGGAGAGCATAGTTTAAAATGTGGATCAGTGCTCTGTGAAGGCACATGAGAGCAGGGGGACCCTCTCTGAAGGGAATGTGGTCTACTTCCAGGGCTGGAATTGCTGAACAGGCAGGCTGAGCTAGATCTTGAGGGTCTTAGGGTCTGAACCCTCATCCCCACACACAGCAGGAGACCAAAATGCTTCAGGTGAGACATTTGCTGCAGCTGTTGGGAGCAGTTTGGCTGCTCCTGGGGACGTGGAACAACAACCCCCTGAGTGTCCTGCTGTTTGTGGAGGGATGTGCTGGCATCTGGGGGCCTCTGCTGCCCTCCTGTGAGAGCAGCTCTGCTGGCAGCTCGTGAGCTCCGCAGCTGCCCTTGGGACAGCAGGAAATATGTGTGGAATTTAATATTAAAGTAAATAACTGAAGGGCTACCGGCGTGGCAGAGCTGCTTGGATCTCTTTCGACATCTCCTGTGGCCTCAGACCCTGAGGAGGAAGATGGTCTGAAAGCCTGCCTTGCTCAGCAGAGCAGGAAGCAAAGAGGTGGTGACATCCATCCTCAGCCTCAGAGCTCTGGAATCATCCTCATTTTCTCCATGCTAAAGATGTAGAGATTGAATCGCTGTGCTGGGAGTTGAATCCCTGCTTTGGGAATGCCAAAGGGCCACTCTCAATGCTGAGTTAGCAGCAGCTGGCTCCTGGGAAAGGCACAGTGCTCTCCTTGCTCTCTCCCAGAGAACAGTAAGTGTTTTTAGGGACAGCGGGTCCCAGAGCTTGGTGAAATCCCTTTCCCTTCTCCAGTTTCAGTGCTGGGATAGACACGGAGGCAGCTGGCATCGGAGGTGTCTCTCCAAACTACATGCTTCCTTGAAATCTGATGTAATTTAAAAAAAAATTGAACTGGGAAGTATCTGGGGAGATGCTGTTTTTCATGGACAGGATTTACTCAGAGGTTTGAGCTGGCCAGAAATGTTTGAAGAGGATGCAGTGACCCTGCAGTGCTTTTGTGAGGACCCCCAGGCTTGTTCCCCTTATGCTGCAGAATTCCTCACTAGTTCTTGCTGCCCTGTGCCAAGCTCCATCTGACCCAAATGCATTTTGCTTTTAGGGGCTTGGATGGTGACAAGTCTCTCAGTTTGCCTCTGATGTTGCACAGTTCAGTGCATACAGCATGAAAATGAAGGAAGGGTCCTTAGTGAGGTCCCTCGTCTCTTGCCTTAGGTATTGTGGTGGGGATTAGGTGCCAAAGGGAGGATCAAACATGCTGGTGTTGGAAATCAGAGACCCCAGAGGAGCCTTGCTGCAGCCCTTGCAGCCAGCTGAGCAAACATGTGGCACAGCCAAGGAGCCAGCCAGGAGGGGCTGGAGGGAGCCTGGAGTTTCAGGCCATTTGTTCTCCTTTCCATGCCAATACCATCTGGTTTGAGTTTGCTGGGTAAGGGGTGTCAGCAAGTCAGATTCTGCTTTCCAAACTCAAAGATAATGCCTGTTCTTCCTTCCCTTCCCAGCCTCTGTCTGGCTTTCTTTTTCTTTTTCTTCTCCCCCTTTTCTTCTTCATCATTTCCCTTCCTTGTATTTCCACTTTCCCCTTTTTCCTTTCCTTTTCTGCTTCTCTTCTGGGAAGAAGAGGGGAGTACTCTCTCCCTTATGACAAGTTACTTTTTCAAGTGGCTGGGATTCAGCACATCCACCTCAAAGCTTCCTGTCAGCACTATCAGTTCTCATCCTTCCTGCCTTTGTTGGCTCCTGGAAGCACTTCTACCTTTCTAATCCAAGGACCCTCTGTTGCTGCTGGCCAAGCCTTGGGAGTTAATAATTACAAAGACTAATTACATCTGGTGCTGCTTTGCAGAGCTGAAGATCTTTCCCCTCCTCCCAAAAGTTCTCTGAAGATAGCAAAGGTTGCAGCCAGAGACACAAACACCCCGGACACTCCGTTCCCAGACTTCAGAGCATGGGCTTGGCCCGTGCTGTCCCTGTGGATCCCAGCCATGAGGCAGGGCAGGGCTGGAGGTGACACAGACACCCAGGAGATGCTGGGACAGAGAATTGCTCCCTGTGTGGTATCCACAGAAAAATCCTACAGTGGACACCAGGATCACCATGTCTGACTCTCCTGCCTCCGGTGTTGGGTCTGTCCCAGTGGCAGAAGATGGACAGGCTGAGAGCAGGGAGGGAGCTGTCACTGTGTGTGAAGGCTCCAAAGGAGAACGGCTGCCTGGAGGGAAGCCCAGAGCAATGGCAAGGTAGGATGTGATGGGAAATGTCCTCTGAAGGCAGCAGCAGTTTTTGGTTCAAAATTTCAGTGCTGTCAATCCACAGGTGGCAATGGGATCCGCTGTGGAACAGGAGTGACAGCAGGAGTGATTTGGCTGTTGGGTTCTGAGCCCAATGTTCTACTTGAAGTATAAAAACCCTGGACAATCAGCAGCTGATTTTCCCCCAGCCAGATTTCCCCCATCCTTCCACCTCCCTGCGTTTACATCCCAGGTTTCCTCTCTGTATTGGCTTTGTATGGCACCGTTTTGGTAGTGGGGGCTACAGGGAAGCAGAGATCCACCTGCAGCCCATGGAAGAGCCCACGCTGGAGCAGAGGCATGCCCGAAGGAGGCTGTGGCCCCACAGGGAGCCTGTGCTGGAGCAGAGTCCTGGCAGGACATGTGGAGAGAGTGGAGCTGCCTGTTCCTGACCCTGTGGAAGGGACCCACGCTGGGGCAGTGCATGAAGAGCTCCTTGGAGAAGGAGGACTTCTCCTGTGGGAGGAACCCCAGGCTGTAGCAGGGGCGGAGTGTGAGGCATCCTCCTCTTGAGGAAGAAGGAGCAGCAGAGACAGCAGCCCCCATTCCCCATCCCGCTGTCGGGAAGGAGGCGGAGGAAGCCAGGAGCGATTCCGAGCCGGGGACGAAGAGCGGAGCGGAGGGACGGCTGCCGGCCATTTCCTTGCACCCCCTCGCTGCCCCGCGGTGAGTGGATGGGTGACAAACGCCGCTAGCTCGGAGCCCAGCCCGTGCCGGTCCGCAGGGACCCCTCGGCCCGGCGGCGCTCAGGGCGCAGCCGCGCCCGCATCACGTGGGCGGCGGGGCCGCGGCTGCTCGGGATCGGCTCCGGAGCCTGCGGGAGCCGGTCCGCTTCTGGCTCCTCCGGGCTCGGCTCCGCCGGAGCCTCCGCTTCTGATCCCTCCTGGCTCGGCTGCGGCTCCTCCGGGCACGGATCCGCCGGAGACTCCGGTTCGGGTCCCTTCGGGCACTGCTCCCGCTCCGGCTCCTCCGGGCACGGCTCCCGCTCCGGCTGCGGCTTCTCCGAGCGCGTCTCCGCTTCTCGCTCCGGCTTCTCCTCCGGACACAGCTCCGGCTTCTCCCGCGGGCTCCCGGTGCGGCTGCCCCGGCCATGGGGGCTCTGGCGGGCGCGCCTCCGCCGTGAGCAGCATCAGCAGCAGCGGGACCCAGCGATGTTGCGGGGGTAGGTGCGGGTCTGGACGGGGAAGGAGTGGCGTCCGTGTGCCGGGGCTCTGTGTCTCCGTAGAGTCCTGGAATGGTTTGTGTTGGAAGGGGTCTTGAAGTTTCTCTTCTGCTGCCACGGGCAGGGACACCTTCCACTAGACCCGGTTGCTGCAAGCCTTGTCCAACCTGGTGTGGGCACTTCCAGGGATGGGGCAGCCACGGTTTCTCCGGGAAATCCAGTCCATCACCCTCGTAGGGAAGAAGTTGTGTGGAAGCCAATTAAGGAGGTGGAATACGGAGGCAGCAGCATCTCCAGATACAGGACTTGGTGTTTCGTTGCTGGGGCAAAGACAAGAAACGCCAGTGTGTGTTCTGCTGTAATATAATAACATAATATAACAAAACACTGTCAGATGCTCTGCCAAACATTTGAGGAATGATGCTGAGCACACATGGGATGATGAGCCACTCTGGACTGATGCTGGTCCATGGTGGTGCAGGTCAGGCGTCCATCCCGGTGGGGATGGAAAAGTCAGGCCCTGCTCCCAAACCTGGGGGTAAGAGTTTAACCTGGAGAGAGCCGGAGGCTCCTTACACAGGAAACAACCCCGTCGGATCAGCGCTGCAGGAAACATGTGGGGCCCGCTGGAAAAAGTGCAGATCCTGCACATTTTTTTGCTTTTTCTACAGAAACCAACTTTAGAAGGTTGTGGGGTGTTGGGAATTTTTTTTTTTTTTTTTTTTTTTTTGTGTAGGTTTGCATTTCGTGTCAGAGCATGACTCTTAGGATATGATCCATTTTTCCTGGAAAGACAGCTACTAGTCAGCAAGAGAGGGAGTGTTTCTGGTGGTCCTTTGGTCTCTGGGGTTGGATTTCAGAGCCCCACCCGGACACTGAGCAGAATCCAGCATAGCCAAGGCTTCCACAGGGATTCTGTTTGCACGGCATGGAGAAAGAATGAGCTATTCCGTCGTAGATGATTTTCCAGGATATGTTTTTGGCATTACAGAGTGTGGGTGGGACTGTTTAATTCCTCCATGTCCTCCAGTTTTCTTCCGTAGTGTGTGGAAATACGCTGAAATATCTGTCTCCTGAGGCAACTTTCAGCTGAGAATTAGAGAGTCACAAAGGAACAACATTATTTTTCCTTCCTGTGGGTTAGATTAAGTGTATTTGTATCAGTAGACTGGTGAAATGTCCCTTTTCCTTGCTGCTTCTTTTAGTTATTATTTTTATCCTCCGTTCTCTGATTTCGTTGATCGTTTTTGGTGTGAATTCTTCCCAGTGTTCAGAGAGTTCTCCATGTGTGCTTTTCCACATTGCTTTCCTATGATACCTGAGCTGATTTAGCTGGGAGCTGCAGCTTTGTTCCCTTTTTGAAAGGTGGCTGGGGACAGCTGTTGGTCTTGGAGAGCTTGGGGGACACAGAAAGGGAGAAATTAGAGTGGAAGAGGTGATAGAACACTCTGGGAGATAAGCCCAGCCTGTATGGAGTCAGAGCAAGGGAGAAGAGCGTGGCCTGGCTGGAGTGCAGGAGAGGAGAACACAGAGAAGGGGCAAAGGGACGAGGAAAAAGTGAGCCTGTGCAAAAAGAGGTGATGGCTGCTCTGCAGGAGGAGGTGGTGGGTGAGGAGCAGTGACCAGGAGTGTGGGAGGAGGTGCACGAAGAGAAGGGCACCAGAGCTTGTGAGCCAGAGATAAGCAGCAGCAGGTTAATCTGCAGGGCAGTGCCTGTGTCTGGGCAGGACAGAAAACTTCCATGTGGGGAAGGCTTGGACACACTGCCCCTGCCTTCAAATGGAGGGAAATACTATGGGGAGAGTTCAGTGAGGAAGAGGAGAAATGCAAACACTGCAGTGACAGCAGTGCCCTGCATGCAGGCACTCATATGATGTTTTCCATTCCTAAAACTTCTCCAGCATCTGTGTTAATTTGGGAGCTGACAGAGCCCTACTGAGCACTGGGGTGCAGTGTCCTGGGTCACTCTTCTGGTTTCTTCTTTCTAGGATATCTCTGCTTGCTGGCCACTGAAACTAAAAAATAGGGCTTTGACTCAGCTTGGGGAAAATACACTGGTTTAGACAGCTCTGTGGGGGATTTTGATGGGAAATGGGTGGGAAAACAGGTTAAAATCAGTTAAAAATAGATCTTCTCCTTCTGAAGCAGATGCAGGGGGTAGAGAAGGCTGGGTTGGCAGCAGAGGGGATTGGGGTCTTTATATTAAGAACGGGAAAGCTGTATTCCTTTTTTACTAGTTCAGTAGGGAAGTCTGACCTTAGGTCTACTGGGTGTATTCTGGAATCCTAAAAATTTATCTGCAGGTTGTTTCTCTTGGACAGCAGGTGAGAATGGGATCCCTGGAGGAGCTGTCCTTTGTTCTCCTGGTTATTATCCTGAGTTAATATGGACACCCTGCCAGAAGGGTAGAGCATAGGGTTGCAGGGCAGAGGAACAGGTACAGCTGTTGCTGCCCAAATTCTTCCCCATCACCCTCCCTGCCTCATTCCCACTGCCTGTGCCTGGGGCTGGATGTGTTGTGAGTGTTGGAGGAAGGCTCTGGATCACCCTCACACTCATTTTCCATGTGCTGTTACCCCCAGCCAGGTCAGTTTTGAGGAAGAGAGCCAGAATCCACCCGCTGTGGGACACTGGAAGCCCCTGATGCCATCCAAAGGCAACAAGGAGGAGGCAGAGAGTGGATGCCAGGATGCTGGAGGTGTGCACGAACCCCAGTCCACGGAGCAGCTCAACGTGTCCCGGCTGCGCAGCTCCTCGGTGGAGATCCGGGAAAAGGGCTCGGAGTTCCTGAGGGATGAGCTGCACAAAGCACAGAAGGTGAGCCCCAGGGTTTTTGGGAACTCCTGGGGAGGGTGGCACAGGTTGGAGCAGAGGGGGCTTTTCTGGAGGTGGTGACAGGAATCTTGGTCATGGATCAGGTGCTGAGGTGGGGAGGAAGGGCTGTGATTGCCAGGCTGGGGCAGGACATCAGCATTTCTATCCCTCTATTTCCTCAACAGGAGCTGAAGCTCAAGGACAAAGAATGTGAGAGATTGTCAAAAGTCAGGGAACAGCTGGAACAGGAGCTGGAGGAGTTAACAGCCAGCCTGTTTGAGGTACCACCCTCTTCCTTTCCCATCATTTCTTAAGCTAAGCTTACATCCAGCTCCTTTAAGACAGGCTTTCCCTGGACTTCCAGCTCTCCTCCCACAATTTCCTCCTCTCCCTTGTTGTTCTTTCCCACTTGGAGAAGCAGAGCTGGGCAGTGGTTCAGGTGGAGTCTTTACCTGGATTTCCGTCCCCTTCTAGGAGCTGTGGGGTGGCATAAAGAGCACAGTAGTTATGGTTCCAAAATGTGGGAATGCCTGGAGCTGGAGCCAAGCATAGCTCCCTGTCCTTCTCCATGCCTGCTCTGCAGTCTGGGCATCGGCTCTGTAATAGAGATGATTCCCTGGCTCATCCCAGCCCTTGCTGGACAATAGATGTCCTCATCTATTCTGCTCCAGTGAGTGTCCAGAAGGCTTGTTGGTTGTTGGTTTTGTTTTGGTGTTTTTTTGTTGTAATGGGATTCTTGCCAAGCTGTATCCTGGCAAAATCCTGTCCACCAGCAGCTCTAATGTCTGGATCTGTCTGGATAACGAGGAAAGCCAGAGCCCACCTGTACATTTGAAATGCAGGGCTGTGAGAGCCAAGGAAGCACTCCTTCCCAGAATTTTGGCTGCCTGAGCACAGGGTGATCCTGGAGATCATGTAGCCAAGGGCTGTCCCCTTCCTTTGGTGGCCTTGGCCAGATGCTGTTTCCAGACTGCAGGGAGGCCCCAGCAGGCTGCATCCCACTCCCCTCTTCCTGTGGGTGAAGCTTCTAAGCCAGTTTCCACCATTTGGTCCCCACGTGAGCTCCAGCTCCTGCTGTGTCACAGCCAGCCTGGGGCAGTGGGACCAGCTGCTCTGAAAGGGAAGCAGGAGCAAAGTGCAATAACAAGGCAGGCAGGAGCAGTGCCCTCACCATGACATGGAGCAGTGAGTGTGGATCAGGATCAGAGCCACAGGCAGCAGTCAGGGTCAGGAACCAGTGCAGGGATCACCCAGCAAGGCTGCAGTGACTGCAGGAACCAGGCTGAGGTGAGGCTGGAGTCACAGCTGTTGGAATAGGGGCAGGCACAGGTGTGGTGTGGAACAAGTGGGTTCTAAGGTCAAAGCGATTCCCAAGGGCAAGGAAAGGCAGGTCCTTGCTTCTGGCATTCTTCTCAGCAGCCCCTATCAGTGAGAGATGACCTTGGCCAGCTAAACTCCTTAACTTAGCCAGCTACACTCTTGGAAATGGGATGCACTCCAGGTTCTGGCACTAGCAGCCTTCTCTGGGAAATTCTGAGGGAAGGCTCTGCACAGCTGAAGGAACAAACCTCCTGGATGTGGCAGGGATGTCTGTCTGTCCCCTTGCCTGGAACATGTGATGTGGCAGATCTGGGACCTGCCTTGTTGGCTGTGTGAGCTGGGGTGCAGCAGGTGGATTAAAACTCTCTCTGGTGCAGGAAGCCCACAAGATGGTGAGAGAAGCCAACACCAAACAGGCTGCGGCAGAGAAACAGCTCAGGGAGGCCCGGGGCAAGGTGAGTGGCTCTCTGTGACTTCATTTTTGGGGTTGGTGTGGTGGCATCTCTGCCCAGCCTGGCCACAGGGCTGTTTGTTGGCTGAGCAGAGTGAAGTGCAGCTTCGTCTCTCTGAGATGCTGTGGTCCCTTTCTAGCAGACACTTGAGTAGAGGGAAAAGGCCTCACAGACATCCTTGCATTGCAGTCTCCTGCTGATCCAGCTCTCACTGGGGAAATGGATCCACAGAGAAATAATGAGTTCAATTGTCACAGCTCTGGGATGGAAGGGTAGAGCAGGAACCTGGGGAGTTGGAATTTCCTGACATGGCTGAACCACAGGGCTGCCCAAATGGCTCCATCTTGAGGAGAGAGAAATTTCTTTGGAGTGATTAGTTCTGAAAAGAGCCTGGGACAAAAGGAGTAGATTCCCAAACAGCTGCTGTTTAAAATTCTGGGTGATGGTGGCACAGGGAGGATGGGAAGAGACTTCCTGGTTGGGCTTGTAGCTGCTTCCCTGTGGTTTCAATGTTTGATGGGATGCAGCAAACTGGAGCCCAGCATGTGCTGAGGGTGACTCTTGCTTGTGTCCCAGATTGACATGCTGCAGGCAGAGGTGACAGCCCTGAAGACGCTGGTGATCACATCCACGCCATCCTCCCCGAACCGGGAGCTGCACCCTCAGCTGCAGAGCCCTTCCAAAGCTGGCTTCAGGAAGGGCCACGGGCGCAACAAGAGCACCAGCAGTGCCATGGTGTCAGCTGCCAGCCAGAACGTGGCTCCAGAGCCCGTCAGCCGGGAGTGCAGAGAGGTGGGTCAGGGACATCGGCTGTGTCGGCCTCGGAGCCACCGCTCTGGGAACTCCGGGCTTCCCGCAGAGCTCTGTGGTCTCACTGAGCAGCTGTTCATGCCCTGTTCCCTAAATTTGTGCTGAGGCAGGCACTGGAGGGCTTCCTTTTGTGGGGGTTTCCTCTTTGTCGGGACAGGAAGCAGTCGAGGGATTACTGAGGGGCAGATCCAGGGGTGCCAGTGCTGTGAGCGGATGTGGAGAGCTGCTGAGCAGAAGCCAGTTCCACTAGCCAGATGTGGACACAGCTGTCCTGGGAAGCAAATAGGAGGCACTTGGTCAGGAAAAATGAAACTGAAGAAGAATGTGCTGCAGGAATATGTCTCACTAGGGATTTTTTGGGAGCTGCAGCCTGTGTCGTGAAGAATTGTTGAGGGAACACAAAGGCTTGTTAAAGATTCGGATCTGTCATTTCTTCATGGAAGCAGCTTCCACAGGGTGCAGATCTTGTGGGGTTTCACATCTCAGGGCTCAGCCTCCAGAGTGCCCAATGTTATATATCGAGGATGGGATGGTTTTTTGTCCCTCAGAATTCTTATGTGAGAGGTGATAAAAGGGAACCTGGCATTCAGAGAGTTGGTGCTCTATGGGAAAGATCTTAAATTTGGCCTAAAAATGGTAATTTCTGTTCCCTTTCTGCACCTCAGACTGAAGTCTAAAGATGTGACTTGTGGCCCTGTGGTGCCTGGAGGACCATGCTCCTGCAGGGGAGGACTTGAGCCTTTCTCTGTATCTCATGTTTTTTACCTCCCTCTTTGCCTGTCTCTCTAAACCTCTTCCTTCACTGTCTGTCTCTCCCTCTGCCTTCCAAGTCTGGTTTCCCTGCTCTCCTCTCCCTGCTCCTTTGCATCCTCCCTGGGAAGGCTATCCACATCACCTATGAGCCAGGCTGGCAGGCCTTGGGAGCAGATGCTTCCTCCTTCTCCTCTTCCTCACGGCAGGTAACCAACCTTTGGGAATGGGTGGGACCCACCTGCCTCTCACACTTCCAGCCTTTCAGTTCCAGCTTCCTTTTATGCTAATCTCCATTTTTTTTCCTTTCATTTTGTTTTTCTCTATTTTTTTTCCATCTTGTGGCTCTGAAGCTGTTGCTGGTCCCAGGTGAGCAGTCTCCATAGCACAGAGGGGATGTGCTGGAATCTGGACTTTTCCAGCTGCATTCACTCATGTTCTTTGTGTTGCTCAGCTTAGTTTTATTTTTTCCTTTCAGAAGCTTTTGTTGGCTTGTAGGAGCTGCTCTGTCAGTCAGGTTGGTGGTTTGCCCAGTGATCATCTGGGATTTAAATGCCAGATCCCACAGAGTCTCCTCTTGCCCCTCATCATTCCTGCCACGGGTTGAGCGTGCACTTTGTCTACTCAGTGGTTGTGTGGTGGCTTTCCTGCAGCCACAGGAAGGAGGAAAAGCCACTGGGAGGAAAATGGGATAGAGAGGTGCCTGCAGGCTTCTGGCACACACAGCCCAGGGTGGCTGTGTCACTCTGGCACAGAACTGCTGCTGGGTGGGACATGAGAGATCCTTGGAGCCAGGCAGCTTCCCTCAGATACTTCTGTGATGTCTGAGCCTCTCCAGCTGCCAGAGCTGATGTTTCATGGGTTTCCTGCATAGTATCAGGTACTTTATGACAAGGTGTTCCTCCCTCTTCCTGCTCCTCTTGGACGCTCGCTGCAGGTCGACTCCATTTTATTTGCCGAGTTCCAGGCCTGGAAGGAATCTCCAACTTTGGACAAATCCTGCTCCTTCCTGGACAGAATTTACCGAGAAGATGTAGGACCTTGTCTGGACTTCACCAAGCAGGAGGTGAGTGCTGGAGAAGCAGGAGCAGCTGGCAGCTCTGGAGTGTTACCCTCCTGGAATTCATTTCTGCTCTCCCTTGTTTTGCTGCAGCTGTCGGAGCTGGTGCGAGAGGCAGTGGAGCAGAACACCCTCACCATCGAGCCAGTGGCTTCCCAGGCTGTCCCTGTGGGGAAGGTGGCAGCAGAAGAGTGTGGTGGCCCCAAGTAAGGACCGTGTCTCCCTGCTTTGTCCCCTCCTTGCTGCTGGTTTGTCCCCTGTCATGGAGTGGCGTGACAGGCAGCCTGGGGCCACCTCCCACTAGTGGGAATGATGTGATATTCCAAACAAGGAGGAGGGATTTTATTCAGTTATTAAATTTAAGTCCTTTCTTACCTTCTGAGGTGTCCCTGTGACAGAAGGGACGTGCAGGTTTCCTACCACTTTCCTGCAAATTATTCCCCAAACGACCCATCCTGTGTTTATTGGTTTCCTTTTGATTTTTTAAATTTTTTTTTGTCTTCACAGTGGCTTCCGGTCACAAATCGTAACGTAAGTGAAATATTTATTGTTCAGCTAGTGATCAAAGGTCTCTGGAGCATTAACAAGTCACTAACTCAGCGCCATGTGGCTGCTTGGAGGTTTTTGCTCAGCTGACCTAACCCTTTAACTCTGTCTAAATTCCACCCAGGCAGGATGGGAAGGAGCCCATCGGCAATAAAAGACCCAAAAGGAATTTGTTCCCTTTTTTTCCCAGATGCAAACCACTGATTTTTATGACAATTATGGTTTGTTTGATTGTGATAGCTGTGGTTTTACACCAAGTGGTACCAATCAAGCAAGAGTCACTCTTTTCCAGGATGTTGCAATGCTCAAATATGTGGCTCCTTACAAGTATCTTGTTTACAAAGTTTTTGGTCATCCTGCACCTCTTGGGAATTCAGTCTCCTTAGGTTGTGTTAATATTTGGTAAATGATTACTTCTCCTTGCATCTGGACACTTGGAACCCGTGCTTCCACTCTTGGCTAATGTTTGCCTTGAGAGCAGTGGAAAACAAGCCCAGGGACAAGCTCAGGAGCTCTCTGAAAGATCTGCTCCCCTCTGCTGTCACCTCCTGTGGCTCCCCAGAGAAGAGTTTTTGCAGTTTGGGTGTGATGCTCCTCTTCCTCCTGAGTCCCTGAGGAACATGGTGATAACTGTGCACTAGCAAATTCTGCTTTATTGCTTTAAGTGGTGATGGGAATCATCTGCCTTGCAAATAGCAGGAGAAGAGGGAAGAAAATAAAGGAATGCTGTACCCCTTGCTGATGATTGTATGGAAAAGACTGTTTTCACCCTCTGAAATCTCAAAATTGGGAAGCCAAGCTCCTTTCCTGTCTGCCCAAGGAGGGGTTGGCTTGTTTTGAGTTCTTGGTATGTGCAAATCCTGCTCAGATGCTGGATTTACCTGTTTTGAGGCCAGCTTTGGTGCCCAGCCAGCGTGTTTACATCTCACCAGGAAAGCTGATACACCTGAGCCTGCCCTGGAATGTGGGGGACATGTGCAGAGACCAGGGGACTTTGAGGCTCTGCTCCAGCCTCACCTCTTTAATATTTCCTGTGGTTTCCTCTGGGGCTGTGTGTCAGGGAAAAGGTGCTTTCATCTAAAGTCTCCTAAACTTGCCATTTATGGAATATTTCCAGGAGCAAAAGAATATCAGCCAAGGTTTTTTTTTTTCCTTTTTCATGCTGTCTGACCCAGGGGTGGCTTCTGATCTCTCACTTCCATCTCCAGGTGGCTCAATTGCTGGATCTGTGCTGTGCCACTGGATTGCTGAAGTGCTTTTCCCTTTTCCTGCAGGAAATGTGCTCTGAGTGGCCTCCCCAGGACCTGCAAGCACCGGATCATGCTGGGGGATTCTGGGAATTACTACTACATTTCCCCTTCCTGCAGGGCCAGGGTGAGTCCTTCACCTCAGTGAAGGTCAAGGTCAGTGCCTTGACCTTCCCACATCATTCCATGCCCTGCAGTGGGCGAGTTCCTGAGGGTCAGCCCTGGAATTGAGGAAAAACTGAGATTTGAGGTCATTCTTGAGGTTGAGGTGTCTCTTAGTTGGTGATTAGGGGGCAGATCCAGCTCTTCCTTCTGCTGTCAGATAACCTTCAGTGTGTTCACTTGCCATGATTTCATTCAGTACAGAGCTTTGATTGTTTGGCTTTATTGTTATTATTTAATTCCCCTTTGTAAAACACAATCATTTTCTGCTCTTTGGAGGCTGTTGCTGTTCCAGTCTGATCTGTGCCTGGCTGTGGGAACAAACTGTCCCTTCTGTGGAGGGGAGGGAGAAGGTGGATCATTTGTTAATGTTGCTGTTGGGGCTCTTGTTCAGTGGAGGATTTTAGAAGTTAATTCTTTCTTGAGCTGCATTTTTGAAGAGCTGATCCCACAAAAAGTTGGTTTTTGTGCACGGATTTGACTCATTTTTGCCACTTGCACCAAAGTAATGTCTAAAATCTTTGTTCCTTTTTTTCCCCCCTCTTTCTCTCTGTCACCCAGATCACAGCAGTGTGCAACTTCTTCACCTACATCCGCTACATCCAGCAAGGCCTGGTGAGGCAGGATGGTAAGAGCTGGCTCCAGGGGGATGCTTTCTGTGGAGGCAGCTGGGAGGAATTGGGAGGAGCTGTTTGGAGTGGCAGGAGTGGGGTTGGCTGGGGGTGTCTCTGAGAAGCAGATAAGTGACAAAAGAGAGGCATGAGGGGAGCATCTCTTCCTTCCTTATCAGCTTCCTGGGAGCTTTGCTCAGGGGTGGAGCTGCTAAGGGGTGTCCTGATGGGCCTGTGCTGCTTCCCTCCACTCCGGGAATGCTGGGAGCACAGCAGAGCAGGAGCTGGTGGCCAGCTGTGCCCTCCTTACTGATTTTTTGGTGATTTTTTTCCCCTTTTCTGTCCCCGTTGTGCTTTGCAGTGGAGCTGATGTACTGGGAGGTCATGCGGCTCCGGAGGGAGATGTCTCTGGCCAAACTTGGATTTTATCCCAGCGAGATGTAAGCAGAGCCCTGGGTGTGGAGGAAACTGTTCCTGGAGGAAGGGCTTGGAGTGCAGTGCCTGTCCTGCTCCCTCCCTCCCTCCCTTCCCTGTGCCTGGAGCAAGGAACAAGAGGCACAAGTTTCACCTTCAGCTGTCCCACTCCTCCAAGTGTGACTGGAATGCAGCTGCCACGCTGCCCCTGGAGCTGGGCTGGCCCTGGCTGCTCCAGGATGGCCATCCATGGACTCTGGAGTCTCCTATATGCAGTGTATATCCATATTTTTTAACCTTTTGTTTTTATATGCAGCCTGCTTTGGCATAACCCGAGGCCAGGCCTGTGCAGGGTGGGAATTCTGGACCTTCCTTGTGAGCCAGTCTGTCAGGACAGATGCTGGCTGTCTGTTCCACTCGTTTTTTTGGGATGGAGGGGGTGCTGTCCCTGAGGTCCTGCTGACCACAACAGCCCTGAAAATGCCAGCAGAGCACAATAATCTTGAACAGTTTGTTTCCAAGTACTTCCTTGTTCCTTTTCAAGGAGCCTGCGAGAGAAGCTTGTTGCCAGCGGAGTCACAAAGAGGGATTTGTTCCTGTTTTTAGCTGGATGTTTGGCACTGGGTTGTGCAGGCTGGGGAATGGCTGGAGCTGTGCACCTGGGGCCTTCAGCAGAAGAAAGGGAGCAGAGAAATTCCCTAGCTCCCAGCAAGCTGCAGGATTTTTTCCCCTGGACTAGGGAATCTGCTGGAGTTGTCAGAGGCAGATGCAGTGACAGTCCCTGGTGTGAAGTCCCCCATGATGCTCCTAAACACAAACCTCTCTGACAAACAAGTCTTGGAGCTGTTCCTGCTCTTGAGGGAGCTTTGGGCAGTCCTGTTCTCACTCTTCAGGCAGAACCCTTGCCCCAGGTTGGGTTCTTTGTGTCTCCAGGAGGAGCATGCCCAGGCTGAGCAGTCCCAAGGCCCAGAGATTCCTTCCCAGTGTTACACCAGACCTAGAGATGCCTGTCCACTGGGAATCACAACTTTTCCTGGGCTGCCATTCCCTGGTGAGGGAATCTGAGACCTCTTTGTGTGCAATGAGGAATGTGGCTGAGGTTCCTGCCTGCCCTACAATGTGCTGTGAGGGAGAAATGTCACTGGAGCTGTAGGAATGCACAGGCCTGACTCATCCTGAGCCCAGACCCAGGTTGATTAAAGCCATGACAGTATTTTGTAGCCTTTTTTCTGTGACTCTGGAATCAGCTCAGCCATCACCCACTCTGGGGTTTCCATTTCTGACAGGGTTGTCACCCTGTCCCCCTGCCACCCTCAGCTCCATAATTCCATCCTCTCCTGAAGGACATTACAGGAGGAACTCAATTTTCTTCCACTGAGCTGCTGGATTTTGTCTAGGGGAGAGAGAAATAACACAGCTTTGGTTTCCCCAGCTGTGGATTTCAGCTCAGGTGAATTCCACCCCTGGAATTTCTCCCTGCATCTCTTCCCCCATCCTTTCTAATCTCTCCATGTCTTCCTGTGCCGTGAGCTGCTACACTGCACAAACGTTGCAGCACTGGGAATGAGATGATCTCACTGGCTAGGAGATGTTTTGGTTTGTGGGATATTTTTTCCCCCTTGGTGTCACATTGAAAAGCACTTTGAGACAGAAGGAACTGAAGCAATGCCTTGTCTGAGGTTGTCTTGCATTTCAAAGCAGGGAACAATTTGTGAAGGAAAATGAAGTCACTCCCTTTGCAGCGGGATGGTTGCACCCTGCTCTTTCATAAAGGAAAATAAACATTTGCTATTAACCTCTACAAGCCTGGTTGGAGTTGGAGGGTTGGGGTGCAAGAGAAAATCCTACAGGATGGGGTTTGGGGTGCTTTTATTCATCAGAGCAGGTACCTGTTCTTCCTGAGGGAGGCTGAGGCTTCTCCTGCTCCTGGAGGTTGTGTCTCCTTTAAATTGCTGCTTGAAGCACTGCACGGGTGCTGGGTAATTGGAAGATCTTCTTCCTTCCTCTTTCCTGATCAGTCTCCCCCTTCTCCTCTCAGCAGGCAGAGGTTTTGGGTTGCTCTGGTTTCGCTAAAACCTTTTGCTCTCCTCCCTGCTCGGCTCTGCACATGAACATGGAAGATCTCCTCATCCCCTCTGAGAGATGACAGTGGGAGAGCTGTGTGCAGAAAGGGATTTAACTTCATTTTCAATTAAAAAGCCACGCAAGAATCTGGTTGTGCAGCACAGTCAGGCAGCCACGAGAGGGCACAGGCAGCCCAGGCAGAGACTGTCCTCCCTCCCTCATTCCCTCCCTGGGAGAATGGAGCATCTCCAGGTCCCACCCCTCCTCACCCTCCCTGCAGCCTCTTGACAGGAAAACATTCCTGCAGCTTCCCTGCGCTGCTGGGAGAGGGAATTGGGCAGCTGGAGAGTGGAAAGGAAAGGAAGGATTTAGATTTCTGTAAGGGATGGTCAGGTGAGACACTGGGAATGCTTTCCTGTGTCTGGGTCTTTCAGTGGAATGTCAGCAAGGATTGCTGTCTGAAACTTCCCTGTGACATTAGCACCTAACCTTCCAAGGTATGAGAAGACATCATGTCCCCTATTCCCAGCCTTTTCCACCAAAACTTTCCTGCTCTTTTTCCCCTCATAAATCAACCGGGGTTTGAGCAGAGTCTCTGGGTCCTCTGGTACCTTCTGCAATCTTCCTTGCACCTATTTGCACCCACAAAGGGTCTGCCAGCCTGTCCTGGGCTGAAATAAAGAGCTCCAAAGGGATGGGAGTTAAAAAATCTGCCTTTATAGATGTGTTTGACTTGCTTGATTTTGTTTTCATCCCTGTTTCCCTCAAGTTTGGGAGAGAAAAGGGACATTTGGATGATGGTGGAGGTTAGTGTTGTGCACAATGAGGTGCTTCTAAGCATTTGGATATTACTATTTGAGAATCTGGGATTTAGACCACAGAGGTTTGGTTGCCCCTGGAAGTTCCCTGTGTCTGCTGGCTGCGTCCTTTCCCTGCCTGTGGAATTACTCCAAGTTTGCTCAGGGCTGTAAATCAGGCTGTCTTTGTGCAGCTGGTCAGGCTGTCCCCACACGCCCACACACAGAGATGGATGGTTCCTGTTCCCAGGAACCAACAAATGAAAGATTTTCATTTTTTTATTATTTGCTCCAGGTGCAATCAAAGAAAAGAGCAGCTGGCCTCGGAAAAGTCAGGACTTCCCATGCTTTCCTGACCGTCCTGTAGGATGAATCCATCAAAGCAGAGAGGATTCCCTGCAGAACAGGCAGCTCTGGGCCAGCCATGGGGAAATTCCAGTCATTTTGGACATTCAGGGAGTGTGGCCCTGCCAAGAAAAAGTCAGATGTCCTGGCACAACTCTCAGTGTGCACGTGGCACCCACGGCTGGGGCTGGCCAGCTCTGCCAAGGCAACCCGTTCCTAATAGGAGCAAATCCCTGTGGTGCCACCAGTGCTGGGAGCCAAGGGGTCAGGTTTGCTGTTTGTCATGTCAATACTCCCATGTTTGTGCAAGGCTCACTGGGCTGAGCTGGAAAGTTGACTTTAGCCAGGCTGAGAAGGCAGCTGGACTTTGTGCTGGTTTATATAACTTCCAGAGAATGTTTCACCTCCTTTGGGAGTGGATTAGGAGGGAATGGGAACGTAGAGAGAATGAGACTCAGCCTAGTTGTGGGCTGGATGTGATGGGAAGAAGGGAAAATGGCTTTGGAATGGCCTTAAGATGAAGGAGGGTAGATTTGGATGAGATATAGGAAGAAATCCTTCCCTGTGAGGGTGCTGAGGCCCTGGCACAGGGTGCCCAGAGAAGCTGTGGCTTCCCCTGGATCCCTGGAAGTGTCCAAGGCCAGGTTGGATGGGGCTGTGAGCAGCCTGGGACAGTGGCAGGTGTCCCTGCTCTTGGCAGGGGTTTGGAATGAGATGGGCTTTGAGATCCCTTCCAACCCAAACCATTCTGGGATTCTGTGATAGATCTGAGCTGCCAGTGGTGCCCTGGCTCAGGAGATGAGATAGCACTGGCTGGAGTGATGGAGCAGAGGGACAGCAGGGAAGGTTTGGGAAAGAAGAGGCACTCCTTAGCTTTTGTTTGGCTTAATCTTGAAATGATTCCCCTTGTAGGAGAAAACACAGCTGCACAGGAAAAGCTGAGCCACTGATACAAATCTGGTTATTTAGAAGTGACTCCAGTGATGGAAAAGCCATTTGTGCAGAAGTAGAATCCCAAAACAGCTCCCCATGGGACTGTGCCAGAGAGGGGAGCTGGGAGAAAGAAGCTGAAGGTGGAGGTGTTCCCCAGGAAGCTTTGCAGTGCAAACCCCAGCACTCAGTCCTGTCCTGCTCACAGAGCTTCCAGGGATATCCCTGTGAGCACACAGAACATCCTGAGCTTTTAACTCTGCTAATGCTTCTGCTTTCTGCTCCCTCTCTGGTTCTGGGGCTGCAGGCTTCCCTCTGGCAGATGGAGCCATGGGATTGGCTCGAGGACAGCTCCCTGCCCTTAATTCCCGTGGCTCACTGTGCTAATTCTGCTCTGTTAATCACCTTAGAGTCAATTTAAGGTGCTTCATGCCAAAGGACACTTATGTGGGTCACAGCTCAGTGACACCTTTGCTCTTTCTGCATCAGCACCTGGACAGAGGTGACTTGTCCCTTGCCTTTGGTGACATTCCCCTTTGTCAGGTCACCTGTGTCATCTGGCAAAACCAGGAGGAAGGAGGGAAGCACCAATCCAACTTTCCATCAAACAGAGGGCAGTGATAAATAATGTCTCAGGAGAGCTGGAGCGGCGTCTGATGGTCCCACAGTGTTTTCAGACAAGGGAAGTTTTGCATCCACCCCAAAATCTTGGCACCTCTGGCAGACATTAGTCCTTAATAGGAGAGGGAAACTGGGTTCCAAATCTGATTAATTGGGTTCCAAATCTGATTAATTTCACACTGGAATGATGTGTATGTGGAGAACACCTCATGGGCTGTGTTTGAGTATGCCTGAACCCAACTGAGTTGCGAAAACCCAAAAAACCATTTTTCTGTTGTCAGCAGTTGGGTGTCGCTACTTTCTCCTCACTGTGCTGGTTTCAAAAGCCTGGTTTTACACATTCAAAAACACAAATGAGTTAAACCCTCTCTCTTACTGCAGCACATGGGACTCATCCCTGTGCCAACACTACCACATCCAGCAGAGCTTCTCTGAAACCATTTACTAAATATTTCAATAGAGACCTTTCAAACTGTTCTTCTCTGTTTAGAGAGACATTGCAGAAAGGAAATTGCTTCTTAATCTGTCCTCTGTTTTGTGTTTGATTCATTTGTGCATCATGGGGCAGAGCAGGCTCAACGTCTTTTTGCTTTTAATTCTTTATTTTGTTCTATGCAGACAGAAATGTTCCCAGGGAATGGTTCGGGCTTGAAGGGATCTCTAAAGATCATCCAGCTCCTGACTTGCCCAGAAGCTCCTGCTGCACCATTCAAGCCCAGACATCCTGTTTCTGTGGAGCTGTTGATTTTCTGCAGGGATGAGGAGTCATGGTGCTGGAATGCTGCTGGAGCACCGTGGCTTCACCATTCCTTGCCCTCTAGTGCTGTTGGACTCCGTTTCACTCGCATACCTTCACCAAATCAGGTGCTCAGTTTTAGACTCGGTGCGCTCCAGCATGATGGGGAGACAAGAATGAGCAAGGCATGGAATTGGAATTGGCAGCAGCGCTCTGATTTCTGGTCACACTTTATTTCTCCCTCCCCAGGCTGTGCTGCTTTGACAGGCTGTGCTGCTTTTCTCCATTTGGGGTTGTGAGTGTGGCCTGAAGGTTTGTGGATTTGCAAAGGGTGATAATTTCAGCTCTGAGTGATTTACCTAGAGATGCTGGACCAGGAACTGGCCCCAGCTGAGAAACCAGCAACATCTTCAGCTCAGAACCCAAACTTCCAGGTTTTATTAGGCATCTGTCAGCAATAAGGGAACAAAACACAGATAAAGTGCAATATGGCTCGTATATTTTATAGAAAAACCAACTGCTGCTTAAGGCCAGGCCAATTGAGGCCAATTAAATTAATCAGGCAAGTGAACCAGCCACACCCGTTCTGAGGAGGATGGGTGCAATCACAGGCAATTACCGTGATTAATCCTCTCATTGTCAGCCCCACAGCCAGCACCTGGCCAAGAAGTTGGGGAGTTACCTAACTGTGCTCAGGAGGATGCTGCAGGCGAAGGTGGTGCTTCCAGGTGAGGATCCTTCTGCTTGGCCTTTTCCCACTCCTTTCTCGAATTTCTGCTGAGCCTCCCTTGACCTGAGCAGCCTGGGCTTGACCTTCAAACCTCAGAGGCTGGCAGGAGGTGGAAAAGCTCTGACACAGGGTATGTTAGAACACATCATCTTCATTCACCCCAGTGAAACTTACATTTGTACTCTCCAACCTCTGTGGAGGGTAGATAACATCTTTATTTTTATTTTATGGTATTATTTATATAATTTATACTTATTTTATTGTATTTTGTGTTCTGCTATGGGGGAATTATTCACCTCCTGGCTCACTCTGAAATTCTGGATTATTACCTTCATACTCTTTACATCATGGTTTCCAAATGAATAAGTGTGTGGCTGGAAATGTGAACAGAATATTCACCTTACAGCAGCTCCAACAATGCCCTGTTCTATAGAAACTCCAGGACAGAGGGATGGTGTAGGGAAGACTCAATGTGGAAGGTTTTCTATTTGTGATATTTGAGGAATTTAGGCTAATTTTTCAATAAAATATATATGATAACATGATATAACCCAGCACAAACACTGGAAAAAAAATTGAGGGTTTTTCAGAGGCTGAGCTTGCTGGGGTTTTTTTTGTTTGTTTGTTTGTTTGGGGGTTTTTTTTGGGTTTTTTTTTTTTTGGGGTTTTTTTTTTTTTTTTGTTTGGGTTTTTTTTTTTTGTTTTTGTTTGGTGTTTTTTTTTTTGTTGTTGTTGTTGTTATTGTTTTGTTGTTTTTTGTTGGTTTTTTTTTAACAGATTTTTAAAAACCTGTTGCAAGAAGGAAGCTCACAAATGTGGCTGCCCCATCCCTGGAAGTGTTCAAGGCCTGCTTGGAGGTGTTAAAAACTGTACATCTGAACACCATGAAGGTGTTTCTCCCCATGCTGATGCCACACACAAATTATGTTGTGAAGAAGTTTCCTGAAGCCTCTAGAACTGGGCCCCGGCAGAGTAAGTAAAACATGATTTTTTTAAAAAGCAGTATTGTTCATGGGTGAAGTTATTGATTTGTAACAGTTAATTTTTGTGTAAGAGCCACCTGTGTTTGCATTAGGGGAAGCTGTTTGTTCTGGGATGAAATGAAAGCCCTAAAATCGGGGTCATTTTCTGATTTGAGTTCTGTGACACCTCGTGGCACCTGCTTTTGAGCAGGATGAGTTTGCCTATGGAGCAATTCCTTTGGACTCTGGCAAGCTCCAGTGTTGGTTTTAGGGGACAGATAAGGATAATCTGGCCATCACTTTGTCTTCTGGCCCTGGAGAGCCTGTGAGTTCCCTTTGTCTGCCCCTTCACCTGATGGGACCTGCTTCCATGGGTTCATCTGGCAGAACCAGCTCTGTTAAAGCTGCTGCAAGGTGCTCACCACACCCCAGGATGAGCCATGAATGGGCACAAAATGGACTGTAAGAAAATTGTAATATGCTTCTATGAAGTTATCACAGCAATTTTGTTTTCAGCTGCTTCCTCAGACAGTCTGGAGGCTGAGTTTGAGTGGCCAGGCAAATCTTTGACAGGAAAATCTCCTGTCCTTTGGTGTTTGTTCCCAGGAGGGAGGGGAAGCAGCAGCATTGATCCTGAGATTGTGAATGCTAATAAAGAAATCCATCTGTGCTATTAAAGTCAATGGTATCAAAATAATTCCACTAATTTCACCATGTGAAGTGGAAAAAGGACGTTCCACACTCACTGGCTAACTCCATAAAAAGCCCCAGGAAAAACAAGGGAGGCCATAATAAGCAGTCTGATCCCAGGTCCTTTTTTAGTTTGCTTCCCCAGTGTTCTTGGCTTGGGATCTGGTTTTGAACTGCTAAAAAAAAAAAACCAGTTAAAAGGCTAAATCTGAAATTGGAGCTTGAATCACCCTTTATGTCAAATACCTACCCTGACTCATTACAATCCTGAATTTGAACATGTTTTTGATCTCAGAGCAAAAGCTGGATTGTGACATTCCCACCCTAGAAATGTCCTGACTTGCTTAGTTGGCATGTCCATGCCACCTGCTCGTGGGTTTGTATGGCAGAAGGCACTCCAAGAGGGAACAAATTCCCTGAGCACCAGTGGCTCTGGAAAAAAACCACATAAAACATCTGTATGGTCAACAAATAGTTATGATTTTATTGAGTGGTAGAATACACAAGGAAAAAAATTGTTCTTTTTGAGTTACTAGATTTTTTTTTTTCCCAAAAAATTAAGAAAAACCAGGAGCTGTCCTATAAGGAATGTGGGTTTGCTGTTTAACATTGGAAATGTTAGGGCTTTGTTAGGAAGGCTTTCTTGGGAAGGCATCTACTGAGGAAAAGGATGTCTTTGCCCTAATGAAGACCTCAAATCCAGCCAGAGAACTCAGCCCCTGCAGCAGGGAATGATGGTGCTTGGACATGGGTCCTGACAAGCCTCCCAAGCCCTATTTCAGTGAGCAGTTGGGCTCTAGACTCCTCAAATCCATGCTTGGAGGGAAAACTCCAAGGAAAGTTCCCTAATTCCCGCTGTGCCTCTCCCTGGAAGCTGAGGGCAGTGAGTCCCTGCTCCCAGAGCTGTGGGAGGGGGGGCTCAGTGTGAGATCCAGCTCACTCTGAGGTGCCTGTGGATGTCACAGTCCCTGCCACCCCTCTGAGCCCCAGCTCTGCCCTGTCCTGCCCTGTGTCTCCAGCACAACCCTCCAGGCAGATTCCAGCCATGCTGTGAGATCATGGGACACCTGATTCCAAATTTCTCCTCCTTCATCCCTCAGTATTTTTTCTCCCACCCTCATGCATCCCTCCCCTACCCCTGACCTTCCCAAACTTCTCCCATCTCTCATTCTCCTCCCAAAACACACTCAGAGGCTTCCCTTTGCTGCAGTTTGTGCTTTTCTCTGGCATCCTTGATCATCCTGGTCCTCCAGCTCCTACTCCAGTCTCCCACAGTGATTGGGGAGAGCAAATCCACTCCTTCCCTGGCTGTTGTTTGATTCTCTGCCCTGAAACCAGCTCTGTGTTTCCAGCTCCCCATTGCCATGTGGTGTAGCTGGGTTCAGTAAACCCTGGCAGCCTTCCAGCACCTCTTACTGGCTTAGGTTTGGGTTTTTGGTTTTTTTTTTTTTTTTTTTTTCATGTTTGTGTCTCATTACAGTGCAAATGAGTGACCTTTATCAAGAGAGAAAGTGGACAAGATTTCACCTCATTATTTTCAGAGAAACTGGTTAGCTAAGAGTCCTCAGAAAGCTGGGCAAAGCTGTGCTGAAAATTCTGTGTTTCAGTCATTTTGATGGCAGATTTTAACCTGCTCGTGTCTCACTCATTGCTCCCTTGTTGGAGACAAAGCTCATGGGAAGTTTATATCCATCTACATTTCCAGTCTTACTGAAACTTCTGGAACATCTCCAGATAAACCTAATTTTACTTGGAGAACAATGATAACAAAGCAGATTGATCCAGACTTCCAGGGATCTCTTTGTCAGGGATCTCTTTGACCTGCTCCAGTTAAAGAGGGGAGAGCTTGTAGAATCCTGGAATGGTTTGGATTGGAAAGGGCAATAAAGATCATCCAATTCCACCCTCCTGCCATGGACAGGGACACCTTCCCTAGACCAGGTTGCTCCAAACCTCATCCAGCCTGGCCTGCAACACTTGCAGGGATGGGGTGTCAACAAGGAATCAAGGCACGTAAAAACCAGCTCAAATTCCAAGACAGAAAGCTGGAATTTTTTGGAAGAAGAGGAAAAAGATATATGAGCCAGAGAGGCTTTGCCTGAAAAAATAATAAGTTTTTTTGGGGGAAAAAAAATGCCCATTTGCCTAACAGCTGATCTTTCCCCAATATCAACCCAAACAGCTTCCCAAGAAGAAAAGTGAAAAGAATGGGGCAGGGCTAAGGAGGAAAATATTTGCTCTGGAAATAAGACAAAATACCCCAAGGGCTGTCAGAAGAAGAAGCTGGATATTTAAAAGCTTGCACTGCTGATGCCTCTGTTCTGGTGGTCATCCTTGCTGGAGCACAGTGAGGTACATTCAAGGAAGGGATGCACAAATTAAGGCACTCCTGATGAGGTTAGCCAAATTCCAGGAGAGCTCCTTACTACCTGCCTGGGAAATCACAGCATCTAGAAGGATGTTACTTAGGTAGCTTTTGACCCTAAACATTCCTGGTGGTATTTGGGTCAGCAAGACCCCCAGAACAAGCCCTTTACAAACCCTAAGCATTGCTTACTGAAGTTGCAAGATGCTGAATTCCCCACTGTAAGCAAAGATAAAATCTCATTTTATTCTCCAAAGAGGTGGGGAGGGAATACTTTTTTTTTTGGGTTTTTTTTTTTTTTTTTTTTTTTTTTTTTGCAATGCTGGCCACAGTCCCAGAGTAGTCTCTATTCATGATGAAGCACCTTGCTGATTCTGTGGGATGCTGCTAGGATTCAGGGATTTGACAGAGAGGATCCAGTTTCAGAGCTGAGGGAAGTAATGAGGCGTGCAAAGTAACCAGAGTCTCCCTCCTGGTGTTTCCTGGGAGCACCGAGGCAGATGTTGGAGCTGGAGGCTGCTTTTGGAACCATAGCCCTTTGTCCTGAACCAAATATCTCTTCTGTTGTGTTGCAGCTGAACCTGAACCCCTGGATTTATTTAGGGTCAGGTCACCTGTTCCAGAAGCACCTGGAAGCTGTCCAACCATATCTTCTGATAAGCCATTAGTGAATTTTGGTAAGTGGGTGCTGGGCAGAAAATGGAGTTTTAGACAGCTTGTAAGAGGGTTCTCCAAAGGTCTCACATCAGCAGCACAGCCTGAGCAGGGCTGATTCCAGCTGGGATTTGAGCAGTTGCTCCTTTTGCAGGGAGAACTCCTTTTCTCCTGCCATTGTTCCCAAGGGAAGGGTGAACAGTGCCATGGCTCCTGGCCTCGGGCAGGCTGGAAGAAGCTCGGTGCTGCCAGGCATGTGTAGACAGGCAGAACTCTGGGTTTCTGCAGGGCAGGATGGTGAAAAGGCCATTTGTGGTTCCCCTGGAGCACTGAGGAGCAATTAGCACGTCTTGCTTGTGTGATTGTTTTGGTTTTGTGTGATTTACTGACGATTCCATTCGCTGTGCCAGACCTGCTGCTCATTAAGAGAAAACAGACCCTCTCCTAAAGGAGGCATTTTGCTGTTCAAACCCATCTTCTACAGACCCCTGGGAAGAGGGGCTGATCCTAAAAACACGGCTAAGTTAACCCTGCTGTGGTTAGGGGTTAGCTGTGCAGGGCCAGGGTCACAGCTTGCACTAAAGGATGCTATGGTTAGAGAAGGGGAGGAGGCAGGGAAAGGAGGGAGCTGGGCTCTGGACAGGGCTGGAAGCACAGTCCAGCAGCTGCCAGTCCCGTGGGATGTGATTCCTCTTCCACACAAACATGGGAAAGAGGCATGAGCTGACTGGGGTGTCCTTGGATTGCAAACACTCACTGAGGCCTAAAACCCCTTAGGTGTGAATCAGGGTTTGTGTGGTTTAGGCAGAATGAGAACGAATCTTGTGAAAAGTAGGTCAAGGTCAGATATGAATGCCCCTTTTTTAAACATTTGCACTGCTGGCCTTGCTTTCCACCCTCTGGAGCACATTTTAAATCTGTCTGGATTGAACAGGGCCTGCACCAGAAGCAGCTGGCAAGACAGGAAAGTCCCCTCCAACCCTGGATTTAGACTGAGATCTGAGAGTAAAAGACACAAGTGTGATTCCCCCCCACGTCACCCCATCCCTCCCGGTCACTCACACCTCCCCAGAAAGATTCATGATCACTTATGGAGATAAGCATCCAGCCAGAGATCTCCAGATTTCTTTAGGGACCTGTGGGAAGAAAAGGAGAAGTTTGGTAATCTTGCTTCTGTCATGTTTTTCCTGCAGTGAAGGCTGTTACTGAATTTAGGATCACACTCGTAGAACCCACTCTCTGTCAGTGTGAAGCCATTCCCCCTGGTCTGTCACTCCAGACCTGTGTCCAACGTCTCTCTCCAGCTCCTTTGGAGTCCTTTTAGGCACTGTAAGGGGCTGTAAGTTCTCCTGGGAGCCTCCAGGCTTCACTCCACTGTGCCTTGGTGCTGTGTGGCCTGTCCTAACAGGATTTGGGGACAAAAGCAGGTTTGGAACCAGCTCTCCTGCCCACTGTGGTCACCCCACTTCAATCTGCCCGTGCTCAGAGTGCTTTGTGCAGGAGGTGCCTGGACTGCAGAGCTTTCTCATGTTCCCTGCCATGAATTATTCCCCTTGGAGGAATTGAGACAGCAACATTAACACCGAGGCTGCTGACAAGGACTGGTAGGTCCTCTCCAGCTCTGCCTGTAGGGAATTGCCTGTTGCTGCTGGCAGAGCTCTCAGGGGACACAGCAGGGGCTGTAACCTGACTCGTTTCCCTTTGATTCATCTCACTTTACAGCAGGAGATCTGCTGGCGACTCCCAACAGCAGGAGCCACCAGCTGTCAGAACAGGGTGGTATAAAAATCACAATCATTAGGGTTGGAAAAGCCCTCTAAGATCGACCCCAGCACTGCTGAGCCACCGTGTCCCCAAATGCCACCATCAGGTTTGTGCCTGTCTAAAGGTCAAGTGTTTGTTGCTTTGACAGCAACAACACAAATTTCTGAAGGGTCTGCCATGTACTGGATCCTCTGTGCTAGAAAATATCAGGTCTTCCTGGAAAAATGAGCTGCAGGTGGGCTCAGGATGGCCTTACCCAACGATGTCTACGAACGCTTTCCCGAGAGGCTTCTCCTCGTAGTGGACTCCATACTTGGCACATAATGACTTCACCAAAGGCTTCACCTTCCAGAAGTTGTGCCGTGGCATTGTTGGAAACAGGCTGGAGAGGAGAGAGAGAAAACAAAGCTGAGAAAACTCTCGAGACAAGCGACAAGGGATGGGCATTAGGGTTTGCATCCTCAGGGGCTCATCGATGGTGCCTCCTCCTCAAACTGCACAAAGGAAGGAAGGGAGGCACAGAGTCACCCCTGCTTTACACTCCTCTGTCTCAAGGAGGTGCTGAAAACTGATTTTCCTGTCCTGCCTCAAAGCAAAGCCATGCTCAGGACACACTGAAAGCCAGTTTGTGCAAGAAGGGACACGACTGCAATGAGAGGACAGTAGGAGTGGGGGAACAGTCTCAGAGATGGCCGACCATTCCTCTGGGAATAATTGTTTCTTGCTGAACTGAATTCCCAGTGACCTGCTTTTCCACTTCTGGAAGCAGGTAAAGAAGGATTTTGGGGGCACCTTGGCCTATGCGCTTCCATGGAGATTTCCTAAGCTGGCTCCCAAACCAGCCAGCCTCACCCTAAAAGCCATTTCTTTTACATTTGCTGTTGCCATTGGCAACAGACTATCCATATGGCCATTTTCCATATTTTTTCTGGAATCTGGTACCCAGCATCCTACACAGTCCCACACTCTATAAAACACTGGAATGCTTTAGGGGAAGGGAGTTTTCTGAGGTGGATGCTTGGGATTTGAGCCCACAGCCTTTGCAACTGGTAGATGCATAACAACAACTCCTAATTAAACCCTAAATTAAGACTGTGAGAGTGAAAGCTATGAAGCAAGAGAGAAAAGTGTCATGGCTGTAAGAGAAGCACACTATCATGGAATGGTTTGGGTGGGAAAGGATCTTAAAGCTCATTCAGTTCCTGCCCCACCATGGGCAGGGTCACCTTCCACTAATGCAGGTTGCTCCAAGCCTCATCCAGCCTGGGCTTGAGCACTTCCAGGGATGGGGCAGTCACATCTTCCATGCCTGTGTGTCTGAGACTGTGTTTCCTGGGCACACAATCCTTCCCCAGCTCACAATTCCCTCCCCTGGGCTGTGACAAGCCGGCAGTGCCCTCGCTGTCCTGGCTCTGTACTCACTGGTGCTCGATCTGGAAGTTCAGGTGCCCGGTGAACCAGTCGTTGAAAAAGGACTGCTCAATGTTGCAGGTTGCTGCCATCTGCCAGGGAGAGAGAGAGCTGTGAGGGTTAGGGATGGCTCATCCCAAAATCAGGGTGGAATTCTTCTTCCCTGAGCTCTGGGAGTGCAGAGCCTGCTGGGGTTGGGTGCAGCAAGGGGAGTTTTAACCCTTCCTCAGGGCCTCAGGTAATCAAACTCTCACTGGTGGTGATGTAGCCAAGCCCAGATTCCTAAATATCAGCCTCTCCCACTGGAGATCAGAGGGTTGACAGCACTACCAAGGTGGAAAACAGGAGGAACATGGACACAAAGCTTCTCCATTCTCGTGTAGTTATTGCTCAGTTTGCCTTAAGTGTGATATTCTGAGAATATTTCTTAGGTGTTCTTGCCGTTAATGATCATAAAATTTGATATTTTTTTCTTAATATTCTTAAAATTCAACCAAATTATTGATAGAGTTCCTCCCTCACACATCTTACTTGGATTTGCAGGGAGATAGAACTGCCAAAATATCCAGAATATGGTTCTAGAATAAAGAAGAGGAAAGGGAGAACTCAGTCCCTTGTGTTCCAGACCAAAAGGACAAAGGCAGGCTCCAAAATGAAGAGTCAACATTTTTTCCTCAGCTGTTTTATTGCTGGGATCTACAGGCCTGGCCAAAACATGCAGGAATGTTTTTTTGGATTCGCAGTCACATCCAGCTTCACTCACCCCAGGAGCAGGTAACCTTTTGATTGTCAAAGGAATTGCAGAACTTTGGAATTCCATGTCTTTCCCCAGCACTGCTGGCTCTGGGAAGAACATCTTTATGGGAGAAGTCATGGACAGGAATATACTCTGTTCTAGTAAGGGGTGGTGGTAGCACTGGGGGTGGTGGTAACTCTAACATTCTTTGAGAAAATCCCATTTTGCACTCAGATTCTTTGAGAATCTGGAAGTGCTCACACCCATCGGGTGAGTCGGGGTGGTTTTGTCCCCTCCCAGTTACCTGGGAGCTCAGCCAGTCTCTGTGCTTCTCAGAATCAATTTCCATTGGAATGTGATTCATCTGGGTGACCCACACGAACCAGTGACTCTCCAGAAACCTGCAAAACCAGGAAAAATCATGAGAATTTCTACCAGATGTGGGGACAGCAGGTAATTAAAGTGGGGTTTGCAGGGAGCAGCAGAGATTTGGATGGATGTTGACAAGGGATTGCCTGGAATCATCTTTGTTCCAGGCTTGTTTTCTGCAAAAGCAGATGATCCAATTTTGCAATTTCACTTGCTTTTTTTTCTTGCACTTCGAGTTTCTTCAAATATTTTGAGAATAATGGGCTGGTTGTGATACGTTTTCCAGCTTGATTTCCGACTTGGTGCATGCACAGAATTACCTCCACAGTCTGCTGGGCAGAGGGTGGGATGAGGCCCTCTGGGAGGGTCCAGCCATGACCAAAGTGGGATCAGCAGTGTGTGAGAGCAGGGAATGAGGAAAGGCAGGGGAATCCTGGCAGGACCATCACGGGGCAGGGGAAGGTGCAGGGAGAGTGCCAGAGGAGCTGGAACTCAGAGATGCTGACAGGGAAGTGATGCAGTGGGACACAGCAGAGCTGAGGCCGGGCTCAAACAGCACTGGAGGGATGGGAGAGCAGCAGGGATGCCCTGGATCCCCTACCTGACAAACGTGAGGAGACACAGGGATCCCAGGACGCCGTAGAACGGGATGTAGGTGATGAAATAGCGCAGGTAGTAGCTGATGGCCCAGGCCAGGTCCTGGGGGACAGACAAAACATCAGGCATCACTTTGCCCATCTTGGATAACGTGTCCTTGCTGGTGATGTTTAGAACACTGGGTAATTCCTGCCTGCCCCCTGGCCTCCCTCTCTGCTCCAGTTTCCAGCCAGACCCCGAAAGGATGGAGGGAATATTTCACTCACCGCCCAGAACCTGCGCTTGATCATGGTCGAGATGATTTGGATTTGGAAATACACAGGGATGAGCAGAGGTGGGAAGACTGCAAGGCAAAGGGAAATGGTTTGGCCATCAGAGGGGTGGGAAGGAGGGACTGCTTCCATGGAACTGGGAACGTGCAGTTTTTCCATGGAGCCTCTCACATGGAGGTTATTCCCAGCCTCAGCTGTTTTACATTCCCTTGCTCTACGGGGCAATGTTTCAGGTGCTTGGATATCCCTGAGTTGATTTTGGGACCTGCACAGGGTCCTGAGGAAGGGTGGGATGAGTTGGGATTTGAGGAGTTGCTCTGCTCACACAATGAGGGCTGGAAAGGACAAGTGGCATTCCAGGAAAAGGGAAGAGAGGAGGGTGGATACTCACTGAGGAAGAAGTACTCGTGCTGGTGGTTGTAAGGCAGATACTTCAACTTCTTCTTGCCATACTGCAGGACACAAAGAGACAGCTCAGCCTGGGATTGGGACATTCCCAGGTAAAAGCAGATTCTCTGCAATATTTCTTAATTTATTGACCGGGGAGTTTTGACTGAATTCCCATGAGTGGGTAAGAAGAGATTTGGAGTGATTAAATGTCCTAACTTTGTCATTGTGTTAGGTGTAAACTCAATTTTTAAAGATTGATGGAATTTTGATGCACTTCACCTTCTTCCATCCCTGTGTCTCTGAGAAGAGCTGCCAGCACCTCCATTTTTACTAATATGAATGTGATAGGCATAAAGTCTGATTTTTTGGAAGGGAAGGCTTGTAACACCAATAAATCAGGCACATTATTCCCTCTGGGCTGAGCTCTGCAAGGCTGTGTGCTTGGCATCATTTGGAAAAGGATTTTTATACCAATGTGAGAATATTGGGATAGACTGATTCTGGCCTAATATCAGATATTTTGTAGTGGAAATCCAGTTTTTCTTTGTTATCACAAATGTTTAGGTTTTCCTTTAAGTAATAGAACCATGGTCTACTTTCTCAAGAATGCAAAATCTGACTGAGAAACCAGTTTTAGTGTTGTATTTCCCTGTGTTGTCTTTGCTGCGTGTCCATTTTCTTGGAGTTTTGTTTTTGAAACTAGAAATCCTTGTTCCACTGTGAAAAACACCATGATTTAAGTGCTTTGGTAGGTTTTTATAAACAGGCAGTAAATATTTTTGCTCTGGAGGGGTGGGTTGAACTAAAATTAAAATCACTTGATGTTGGAAGATATTTGCTATGGAAATGGAAGGTCAGTTTTGAAATGCTCCTGCTGGAATACTGAGGAACACCATATTCCCCCCTCATGTTGCTACTTCAAGCCAGCAGCATGAAGTGGCCTTTAGTGGCTTTTTGCTTTCTCTCCAACCCCATCTGCATTATTTTCTCTGAGGTAACCCAAGACACTTTCTCCTGTGGTCAGCACAGGAAATGGATTGGGAATTAGTAGTCAATGCTGCTCCTCAGCCCAAGGGTTGGCTCCAAACTCCTGTCAGACCACGTAGCCAGATGAAATCCCTGGATTAAGCATTTCCTTTCTAGCATTCCTGGAAGTCCTGCCTGTGTAAGTCATGTCTAACAGTAGGAGCCAACTCCTGGATTTGCGCAACCACTCTCCAGGGCCCTCTCGGACAGTAGTTTTCCATGTTTTCCCCATTTTTCCTTACCTCAACGGGCTGTGTGTCTCCCAGGACAAAAATGTGCAGCATGTTCACATCTGGGTCCTTCTGGAAGATGTTGGGCTTGGCGTGGTGCTGGAAGTGGCGGTGGTTCCACCAGTTTGCAGAGGCACCCTGGGCAAGGAGAACAAGGAGTTTTCATCCACGGAGAGCTGCTCCCAAGGCGGGGTTACCCAATCATTTATAGGAACTAAAGCAGTGCGAGTCGAATTGTGGCCGAGGTGGGATTTGCTTTGGAAAGAGCAGCAAGCAGGAAGTGGTGGAGTTGTTGGTTGCTATGAGACTGCTGCTTGCAGAGGGATCCCTAAGGATCATCCATATTGAAAGAACACAGAATAAACACACTCTGAGCAAGTTACAAGGTCACTGTGTCTTCCCAGAAAATCCTGAAATGCTTTGAGTTAGGAGGGACTTTAAAGCTCATCCAGTCCCAACCCCGTGCCATGAACAGAGACATCTTCCAGTGGCCCAGGTTGCTCCGTGGACAATGGTCACCAACTTTTTTTGTGCCTCTGCTCACTCTGGGAAGGTTGAGAGCCTCCCTTTCCTACTCTGCCACAGCCAAAGTGGTGCATTCCCAGAATTCCCTGGCTCCATAATTCCCTTTACCTTCAAGTGCCCAATGACAAATTTGTGGACGATATGGTTCCAGGAAGACTTCTTGAAGACAGAGAGGTGTCCAAAATCATGTTGCAGCCACCCTGCCTGGGCCTGGGGTAAGGGGAAACCAAATAGTTAGGAAGCTGTTGGGAATCAGAGCTAAGCAGGAAAGAAATGGAGATGGAGGGCGCATTGGCAGTGTCAGGAAGATCTCTCTTTGTCACCTGGGAAGTTGTAAGGATGCAGGCAAGGATGAGGGTTGTGATCCAGCCGGTCCCGAAGTAGGAAATCATGAGCCAAGCCAAAATTTCCATGAGAATGATGTGGCCCAGGTAAAAGGAGAAGAACAAGGGGCTGGCTCGGAACAGGTTCATGTCCTCCGCTGTCTTCCGCAGGGTCCGGAAATCTTCCACCAGCTGGGACTGCAACGGGACAGGCGAGAGCAGGGTGAGGCTTGGAAGTGAGCCTGAGTTGTGGGATGGATGGAGGAAGGATGAGCTCCATGCCAAGGACCCTGGCTCTATATTCCAGCTTTTTGCCCTGTACTCCTATGAATAAACATCCTGGCTGGTCTGAGCCCACATCCTGACCTTTTGGACCTGGAACCAGGAGAGTAATCCAAGCTCTGTTGAGTGTCACATCACCTGATAGCTCTTGTCTGGATGAGCTTCCTATGCACTAAGGAGAAGCTGGAGCAAGAGAGAATTCAGTGCTCTTGTGCCTAATTCCAGAGCTCTGATAATGAGCACCCACTATCACCCGTCATCCATGCAGCCCGTGGGCCAGCTCCTGTGCAGCCATCCATGAGGGGCATTCCTGGGTCACTGGGGGCCAGCGTTGTCCCCTCTATTGTGAATGACACAGATATATCACAATCATGGCCAGCCACAAACAATGGGGCAGGATTGAGTTTCCTGGCTGGAGCCAGTTGTGCCAGGCTCTGGGCCTGAATAATGGATGAGCAGGGATACAGAGCTGCCCTGAGGATGGGCAGTGGCTGCTGCTCCTGTGCAGGGCCACCAAAATGGGACATCTGGGGACTTGTGTTTTGGAGCTTGGTCACCAGCAAAGGAGCAGCAGAAGGGACCACAGTCACCAGGGCTGGTGCACATTTCCCATTCCACATGTCTAAGTTCCCATTTCCCTTTAGGATGGGCTCAGTTCAGCCTGGGTGCCTGGAATGGGCTGCCAGAAATTGGCTGTTGGTGGCTCTGTGGGAAAGAGAAGGTTTGTACAGGCAAAAGTGTCACCCCCTTTCCACACATATTTGAATCCATGATGGGATGAAAATACTCCACATTCTCAGTTCAGTCACTGAGAACGTCTCTCCCTCTCTGGAGAGCATCCCAAGAGGGGAAAAAATGGTGGGAATAGCCAGCCTGAACCCCAGTTGAGGAATAAATACTCACATTTTTGTCTCGGTCCTGGCTGGGCTCCCCTGGAGCGAGTTCTCCAATAAGCAGCGGCTTGAGAAACTTCTGCACCAAGGTGGGATTGATGTGGAAGGCCTGGAATGCATCCTGGAGTGGAAACAGGAGGAACTGTGTGAGATCCAGGAGTAAGATGTGCTTCCTATTCACTGTGTCATTCCCACCCACCCCCAGCAGTTGTGGAACCTGTGGAAAAGGGGGCCAGGTGACCTCCAGCTCTGGGATCACTTTTTGGGACATTAATTCCACTGATGAATTTGCTGGCCTGGGAATGGTGATGGCATCCAGCCATATGGTGAAAGGCACCTCGAGAAATTCTTTCTAAGCAACTAAATACTTAAATCCTGTTAATTCCCTTAGAAGGTAGGCAGAGGGGAATTTGTGCAAATCCCTCCTAGGATATAAATACCCTTGGAAAGTCTGCTCCTGGAGGCAAGTCAGGAGAGGGGCTGACTGGTGACTGAAACTGGATGTGACTGCAAACACAAAGAATATTCCTGGGTGTTTTGGCCAGGCCTGGCTATCCCAGCTGTAAAACAGCTGAGGAAAACGTGGTGACATTTCAGAAGAATAATGCCTTGCTTGTGGAGTCATTTTGATCCTGGCATTCACGAGTGTATCTGGCTCTTTTTCTCTGTTCCTTCCTATTTCCACATATTTCTGTCTACCTGAATCCCACAGGTGCCTGATGCTCATGGTGAGATCTTGGCCAGATCCTTTCACATGGCACAGCTGGAATTTTAACCCCAAGGACAGCAGCAGGGACAGAAAGCTGACCCAGATCAGAAACCCTCACTCTGTCCTTGCTCTTTCCTCACTGCACAGAACTGGAGTCAGCTCTTGGAATTCACCTGGGAGAGCAGGAAAGATTGGTTCCATGAAGTGCTAAGAGAGTATGGAAAACAAAAATCATTAAAAACAGGAGTCAGGGGAGCCCTGCTCCAGCCTTTCTGCCTTTGTCCCATTGCCTAACAATTGTAGGGACCAACTAATATTTCCCTCCTGGCTCTAAAGACAAAGGGCAGACTGGGTCCCTGTGTCCAGCTGACCCTTCTGGGAGCTGTCCTCCATATGAAGGTCAAAAATGCCAGGCAACAACCTCGGGCCCAAAGTCCACCAAAATCCATGAAAACTTGGACCCAGAAGTGGGTCACTGAAAGGTTGACTCTGGTTCCTTGTTTCCCTCTGTGGAACAATTTGCAGAAGATGTGAAAGAGGAAGGAAAAGCAGAATGAGGGGGGAAGTGAATAGCTGACTGTGCCTACTGCAGTTTTGGGTGAAAACAAAAAAAGGGGAAGAAAAGGGAAGAGAGAGGGTGACACATAAGAAGCAATAAAATATGTTGATTCAGGATTATTTTAACTGCTGGGAACAAAAAAGTCTTTGGAGGTCTGATTGGGTGCTTACTGCCTGGAGATCCTTCAAATGATGGAAGGATTGGATTTTTGTTATGTTTATCTCATGAAGCTCCTGTACTAATAGGTCCCAAATATAAGACAGCACCTGAATTTTGGAATTGTTCTCAGTTCTGTACTGCAGGAGATAAAAAGCTTAAAGGAAGAGATAATCCCTGGGAAATGCTGTGGGTATTGGCACTTGACCTCCCAACTTTGTGATCTACTGACCAAATAAGCCTAAGTGTTTTATGGGATATGGGAATTATTCCAGCTGCTTTTGGTGGGGGAAAAAAAAAAGCTTTGTATAATTGAGATATGAGCTGTACTTGAGCACTGGGAGTGCTTAGAGCAGTCAGCACAAGGATTTTATTTTACATCCCTGAACACTTCTGGGACAGAGACACTGCAAAGTGTCCCCGCCCTTGTGTTCTGTGCATGGGGTGACACCAGAGCAGGCTGGCCCAGATGTTGTGTTGTGTTTAAAAAAATCAGAGACCCATGGAATGGTTTGGGTTGAAAGGGACTTCAAAAATCATCCCATTCCACTCCCCTGCCATGGGCAAGGACACCTTCCATAGACCAGGTTGCTCCAAACCCCATCCAGCTTGGCTTGGACACTTCCAGAGATGAGGCAGTCACAGCTTCTTTGGACAACCTGTGCCGGGGCGTCAGCACCCTCACAAGGAAGGATTTCCTCCTAAAATCCAATCTAAACCCACAGAGGGTTCTCCCTCTGAATGAGAGAGGGTTTTCTGGCTGTAAATGGTTGTTCACCACAGGGAAGCTGCAACACTGATGGTTTAGTGCTTGGTGCGGTGATTTAACAATTTCAGAGCATTTTTAAGGCCATGCCTTGATGAAGTGTGGGATGCAATGCAGCCTGGGGAGGTGGGAGGAGAGCCAGCAATCCTGGAACCACCAACCTGTGTTTCAGCCTCCCTTTCAAGGATTCTGCAGTAACAGATGCTTTTTGGTTGCTAATGGAGATACTGGAGTTAAATTCTTGGGGATAGAAGTCAAACTCCTCCTGTTTCAACAGCTCTGTTGAAAGCACTTGAAAGCAAAACCTGGCCCATGTTTCCGAGGGAGAAAGCTATTCATTCAGAGGATTTACTGCAAAGGGACAGAAGGGCCAAAACGCAGCTCAGTGCTTCAAGGAAAAGAATGGAAAATAACCACAGAATGCAGGGAAATGGGGGCTGATGGAAAGGGAAGGTTCTGCCAAAAAATTTTGTCGCACATAGAGCCTGCTCCTTGCCAAGGTGTCAGGAGCCGTGGGAGAGCAGCAGTTCCTGTTCCTGTTTGGTCTCTGCACGTTTTAGGAAGAGCTCTGAGGCTGCTTGGATTTCATTAGCATGCCCTGAAGGGAGAACATGCTCTCTGGATGCACTTCTGAGGAAGGTGGTTTTGAGGGGAACTCCAGACAACAAACAATTTATTTCTAATTTGTTCCTGTTTCAAGGCTGGGGTTTTTTTGTTGTTGTTTGGTTTCTTATCGTTGACTCAAACCTGAGAGGTGGCTGAACCCAGCGAAGGAGTGGCTGGAGCAGCAGCAAATGCTTTGCTGCCTTTTTTTTTTTTTTTTTTTTTTTTTTTTTTTTTTTTTTTTTTTCCCTTCCCTTTTCTGTAGCAACCTGTAACCAAATTCTCCAGAGAATTTTCTCCTGGGGAAAAAAAATGCTAAAAAGCTCCTTGTTTTAAAGGCTCCTCACAGAAGCAACTTTGAGGCACAGCCTGGCCTCTGTTTAACCCTCCCTGTGCTTGGCTGCGTGACTCTGCATGTCACAGGCTGCCCTCTGGAAAAGGGGAGATTTGGGACACTTTGCCCCTGAATTCAGAGCTCGAGGCACGGCGCAAGCAGGAGACAAAGGCAAACCAGCAGGATTTAAGCAGAGCCATCCCTACCAGCCCATCGGGGGGGACCTGCATCCGCTGGAACCGAAGCTGGGAGCGGCGAAAGGGCTGAGCCGGGTGTCCAGCAGGTGTTGGGGAGGTGGGGACAGGGGGCAGCGGGCAGCTGGCTCCCCTGGGGAGGGAAGGAGCTGTCAGAGGATGCTGCTGGAGCCGGGAGAGCCGCGGGGGTCGGTCCTTACCGTGGCATCTTCTCCGGCGCAGTGGCTGATGACTCGCTGGCCCCCCGGGTGCCTTTTTGCCCACTTGGTGACATTGTAAACCTTTCGCTCTATCACCAGCCACTTGTCCGTCCTCAGGTTGTGCTTCTGGATCTCCTCCCAGGTGTAGAAGCGGATCTGCGCCGCCGGCTCCCCCGAGTCCCCCCCTTGCTCACCCCCTTTCCCCATGGGGCCGCTCGATTCTTTGTCTTCTTGACCAAAGCGGGACGGGAGGGGGGAGAACCTGTCCCTGTCCCTCTCGGGGATGTGCCGGAGGGAAGAGCTTTCCTGGCGGGATTGAACTCAGCTGATCCCCTGCTCCCTCCCTTCGCCTTCGCTCATGTCCTCCCTTCTCTTTGTTTCTCGCCTCTCTCCGCCTGCTCGGAAGTGCCCCCTAGGCTGGCTGTCCCCGCACTGATGCACTTTATCCTCGCACATAGCCCTGTGTTTTGAGGGAAGCTCGGCCCCTTCCACCCACCCGCCCTCCCTCTGCCGGCATCATCCTTTCTCCCAGGCATCCTCCTCCCTGCCGGCATCCCCCCCTCCCCAAACTCAGCGGCCACCTCCCCCTGCCCGCCGTGCCGCCCCCTCTCCCCGGCATCCCCCCCGCTCCGCTCCGCCCGGTGCCGGGGCTCTCCCGGCGGGATCAGCCGAGCCCCAGCGCCAATCCCGGCTGTCCCGCCGCCCTCCCGCTCCCGCCCATTGGCCCGTCCCGATCTTTCGAAGCGGCTGCGGGCCGGGACCGCCGGGGGACGGGAGCCCCTCGCCGCCTCCTCCTTCTCCTCCTCCTCCTCCTCCCGCTCCGAGCTTCGTGTCCTCGAGATTTTTTGGCTCTTGATGGAAAGAGCTGCCCCTGCCGGTTTTTTTTTTTTTTTTCGTTTTCCCGCGTTATTTTTCTTGCCCTTCCCCTTCTTTTTTTCCCCCCTTTCTTTTCCCTGTTTTCTTTTTTTTTTTCTTCATTTCCTTTTCTGCGCTTTCCTCCTTCCTCCGTTTTCTCCCTCTCCCCTTCCCCACCTTTCCCACTTCCCTCCTTTCCCCTCTTTTTCCTCCCTTTATCCCCCCTTTCCTCCTCCTCTTTCCCACGTTTCCTACCTTTCTCCCTTCTCCCGTTTCCCCTTCTTCCCTCTTTCCCCTTTCATCATCTCTTTCCTCTTTTTTTCCCTCTTGCCCCCTTTTTCCTCCCTTGTCCTCTTCCCTCCTTCTCCCCTTCCTGCCTTTTCCCCTTCCACTCCTTTTCCCTCTTTTTTCCTGTCACCCCTCCTCCTGCTTCCCCTCTTCCCACCCTTTTCTCCTCCTTCCCCTCTCCTTTTACTATTTTTTACCGTTTTTACTCTTTTAAACCTTTTTTTTTACTATTTTTACTCCTTTTTACCTTTTTTTCTTTTCTCCCTCTTTTCCATACTTTTTTTCCCATGCTTTTTCCTCCTTTTTCTGCCTTTTTCCCCCCCGACGTCTCACCCCACTATTCACTGCTGAGCTCAGAAAGGAGCTGTTGCTGTTTTGCCCAAGATCTGCATTGTTTTGCTCTGTTTTTGCCAGGCTGGTGGCTGCCAGATTTCACAGCTTTCCTGTGGCACAGGCAGAGCTTCTCCTGCCCCAGGCCATGCTTTTATTAACAGGTGGGATAATGCCATCTTTGCCATCTTTTCCTTGCCGTGGGGCACTTGATTGTACACATTTCCTGTGTTGGGTTACGCAAGGTGTGGTGTTGCAAGGACAGAAACAACACAGACCTCTTTCCCTGCGGCTTTGATTACCTCTGACAGGACCTGTGGCCACTTTCCAGGGCCAGGCAGGTGTGATCCCCAGCTTTCCTGGCGATAGGAATATTTTCCTGTGATTATTTTGCATGAATAAGTGGGAGGATTATTAATCCTTTCTGTAGTGGCAGAGCAGGGCCTAGGCAGGGGAAGGAACCCACAGGGTTAACCATAGAATCACAGAAGGATTTGGGTGGGAAAGAACCTTAAAGACCATCCAGTTCCAATCCCTTGCTATCTACAGGGAAATCTTCCACTGTCCCAGGCTGCTCCAAGCCCTGTCCAAACTGGCCTTGCACACTTCCAGGGATGGGGCAGCCCCAGCTTCTCTGGGAAACCTGTGCCAGGGCCTCAGCACCCTCACAGGGAAGGATTTCTTCCAATCTAAATCTCTTCTCTTTAGCTTTGTGCCAGGGCATGCCAGAGCTTTCCTCTGTTTCTGGCTGGTGTAAATGCTGCAGGATGGCTTCAGCCTGTTAGACAATCTTTGCCTGTGTTGTGGGGTGAGGAAAGTCAGAAATGACAGGAATGTTTTGCTAAGACATGCAAGTTTTATTTAGTTTGGTTCAAAATAGCCCTGTGACAAGGATCAGAGTAAATTACAGCCAGACACCACATTAAGGTGGATCTGAAACTTGTTGCTTGTGATGAGGGGAAAGTTTGCCGAGTTCTTTGAATCTGGGGATTTTAATCCTGTAGGTGTGCCTGGATATGTACAACTCAGGAAGAAATCCTTCCCTGTGAGGGTGCTGAGGCCCTGGCACGGGTTGCCCAGAGAGGCTGTGGCTGCCCCTGGATCCCTGGAAGTGTCCTAGGCCAGACTGGACGGGGTTTGAAGCAGCCTGGGATAGTGGAAGGTGTCCCTGCCCATGGCAGGGGGTTGGAATGGGATGAGCTTTGAGGTCTCTCCCAACCCAAATCATTCCTGGATTCTATGTTGATTCTATGAAATAAGCTGAAAAGGAGGTTGGTCCATTTTGGAATTTACCTGCAGATGGACAAAGAAGCAAAATCAGCTCCCAGAACTCCCCACCTGGATATTTCCCATGGAAAATTGCACCGTAACTTAATGATAAGCCATTGAAAGATGCTTCTAAAATAATCCCTGCTGCTCTCAGCCTCCTGCAGCACAGCCAGCCAGGCTGTCAGGCTTCAGGCAGGGCTTGTTCCGAGTTTTCTTTGGCTCCTGGGACACCAACCAGCCCCAGCAAAGAGAGGAGAACAGGCTCTGCTCTGTGGCCAAGTGGGTGAAAGGCTGCGGTCGCTGCCCGGTGTAGCTTTAGCAGCACAAAGAGCTTGTGTGAGGGACATAAAAGCCCTGAGTTTAACCAAAGAGTCACGGGATGTGGGCAGAGAAGGTGAGGATTGTGAAAGGGAGCAAAGTTTGGGAAGGGGGGATGTAGGAGTGCAAGAGTTTTTGCAGGGAGCACACGTAGAAGTGGCATGTCTGCTCTTCAGCTAATGAGTCAGTGAAGGATTTCTTACTGGAGAAGACTGGAATGGTGAAAAAGCAGGGAAAACTGGTAGCTCAGGCATCTTGACACTCTCATGCATTGGTTTAATGTAAAAGAAGTTCCTTTTCCCTGAGGAAAGCACTTAAAAAAAGTAGCAAAACCACAACATTTTCTGTGTTCATTGTCTCATCCCATTGTGGAGTTTTATGTAGGAGGCAAGGTCTGATAAGTTTTTTTGCCAAGGTCTGATAAGTTTTTTTGGCAAGGTCTGGTAGGTTTTTTGGAAAGGTCTGATAAGTTGCTTTTAATTTGGTTTTTAGAAAGGATTAGACTTCGACAGCAGCATGCAGACTGGCACTAGCACATGGAAATGCCCTAGCAGCACATGGAAATGCCCATTTCCTCATGGATGCAGGGAAAATCCTCCTTTTCCCCCAGTTTATAGTATGAGATCCATCACTTGGTAAGGCCAGATGGCTCCAAGGCATGTGGTGGGAAAAGGAGGCAGCAGGAAAGAGCAGTGAACAAGGGAAAGACACAGAGCAGCTTTCTGAAGGGGAAGAAGGAGGAACTGAGGATCTGGGGAGAAAAACAGAGTGAAAATCAGATTTAGCTGCACCTTTAAACTTTTTGATACTTTTAATAGTCTTTTTGATACCTTTTCCCTTTCTGCCGAAGAAAAATACATGTAAGGAGAGAAAGGACCCCAGGTTTTCCCTGTCTTTCACAAGGGGGAAAGGCTGAGGAGCTCTGAACATAAAAATAAATAATAAATTGAATAATAAATTCAAGCATAGTGGGAAACAGCTGGGCTGGGAATGGGGGGCTGGAGCCTGGAACCTGAGGTGAGGGAACCCAGTGATTAGGTGGGAATGCTCTAGCTGTCCATGTATTTAAAACAAACTGCTACCAAAGATTTCCTCAATCTTTTTTTACCTTGACATATTCCACTTTTTTTTTTTCTAGTCCTGGGAGAGTGGCTGAGAGCTGAGGAACTTTTTGAGGGAAACAACCAACAACGGAACAGAAATCCCCATTGTGTGGCCATGGCTGGCAGGGATTCCACATTCTGCAGTGGATCTTGGGCTGCCCGTGGGTTTATCAGGGTCAGGGCACAAACTGCCAGGGGAGCAGGGGAGGGAATCACGCTCAGAAAGCAGCAGACACTGCAGCAGGCCAGGAATAAGGAGAGAAATGCTCTGTTCTGATGCTGCTTTGTAATGATTTCTAGTGAAAGTCTTGCTGGTATTCCCATGTTATCATCAGATCCCTTCCTTTTTTTCCTTACTCAGGTTTTGCTTTCAAAAGTGTACAACTCCAAACAATCACCACCTCACTCCCTCAGTTGCTAATCTGAATTTATGACTTCTGAAGGACAAAAAATAAGCTTATTTTTATCTCTTCCCTTGCACAGAGTAATTCCTGGGTGCTTTTCCTGCCAAGATGCAAACTCCTCACAGTCTCAGTCTTTTTTGCATCTAAACAGTCACTCTTGCATTTAACAGTCAGTTGAGTTATTAGAGCAGAGCGCTGAGCAAATATTCCATGAAGTTACACCGTTTGTATGGAAAATCAAGACTTTATTGTGGGTGTGAAGTGTTAGCAACCCTAACAAAGAGTTCTGGGTACAACACTAACTCATTTAGGCCAACTTATTCCAGTATTCCAGCTCATTCCCAATAATACAACAAGAATAAAGGCAATATTTCCAGTTTCTCCCTCTTCTGCTGGTGTTACACAGATGCTTGCAGTGGATCCTAAGCCTGGTGTAGGAATGGTGTTACAGGGAGCTGTCAAGCTCTTCCCTGGTAGTAACACAAAGACTAAATTAGTGGTTTCCTGCTGCATTTGCTTCATCAACGTGGCTGTTTTAATTGCACTGATGACAGAAACTTGTAAATCATGCCACCACAATTCCCCTGTGCCTGGAATCTTTAGCTTTTCTTAGGCTGAATCAAAGCCAAGAACTGAGTCTTCTTTTAGGCTCTGCCCTTTTAAACTGTTTTTCAGCATTTGTTGTTTTCCTTTTATTTTTATTTCTGTGGTTTCAGACCTCGCCATCCATCACTGTAACTCATTTTCTCTAAAAGGAGAAAAGAAAGACTGCAATCCTTTCAACCCATCTCTCTCTCCCTGATTACTGGTTTGGTCACCAGATGCCCAAATATTTAGTGAATATTTAGTGAATATTTAGTGATCCCTCACCACCCAGGTCACTTGGGTATTTTAAAGCATGTTCCAGCCAAATCATGGTGTGAAATAAGGAATATTAATATTAATTTTTTCCAAATTCTGGTGATCCCCAGTCACCAGATTTTCAGGCTGGTCAGAGGAGTGAAGCAAAGAGCATCTCTTCCCTCCCCTGGAATTTGTGGTGGTTCATGGTGGTGGTTTTGGTAGTCTGGGGTGCTGGGTCACAGCATGGTGGTGGCAGCAGATACAGAGATGGAAGCAGTGAAGGTAAAACAAGGACTCGTTTTACCTGGTGAATTGTGTTCCAGCAGGGATTGATGCCAGGAATCCCAGCTGGATGCAGGGTGCTGGTGAGTCTATAAGAGCAGCTGTTTTTTCCCCTGGCAGTTTTCATGACAAAGGTCCCGTTCTTGTCTCTGAGACACCCATGGAGATCCCGAGTGGGGCAAGGGCAGGGCAAACAAGCACTGCTGGCAACTGGCAGGACACAGGAACCTTCCCTGCTTAGAGTTTGTGGTGCTTCCAGGAGCCTCCCTGGCTTCTCTTGAATCATCTGCTGAGGGGAAAACAATCACAGCCAGGGATTTCATGTCAGAAGGAGCATGGAAGAAAATTCCAAGGGCTGTTGTATAATTTGTGTTAATAAGGCATTAACAGCCCTTATGGCTGCTGAAACCAGAGGAAGCACATGAAGGGAACAAGAGTGGATTTTATCAAGTTTAGTGGTGCTTTTTGCCTGTTCAGATCCCTCAAAGCAAGTATCCAAAGGTGTAACTCGTGTAGGAAGATGAAATTTATTTACTTTTAACAAATATAGGAAAAAGAAAACTGATCTCTGCATGTCCCCTGTATTCATGATAAAAGATCATAAATATTGACTAAATTTAGGATAAATATTCTGTTGTGGAATTGATGGTGGGAAAAAGAGAATTTGAAATAATTACTGCATTGTTCTCAATATGTTAAAAAAGATACTAAACATCCATTAATGTTTATTAATATGAATTGCTGAAGGGATGGAAATAAAAACGTTCCATCTAGCGTTTTGCAGGCACAGAATTCCAAGATGTAGCCATCAGGTGATGCAGCCTGGTGGCTCTTTGTTTCTATGGTTACCTTCAACTGGAATTGCTGTAAGTAGGTCAGATTGGAAGGTGTGAATGGAAACAAAGAAATCTGGGATCAATAATGAGAGTTCAGGGAGAAGGCTGGTGCTGCTATGGAAAGGGAGATGAGTGTGGGGAGAGGAATTTAAATTTGTAACTCATATAGACGAGGTCCCACACAGAGGGATTGGTCTGTTTTAGCATCATTCACTCTTCCAGCGTTATTCTGCTGTCTGAAGAATTATCTGCAGGGTTTTGATGTGATTTACCTGTGGCAACACCTTCCCTCCCTCTGGCTGCATATCCAGGCATGAGCAGCCAAAAGGAGCCTCAGGAACAGGAAAGGCTGAGGCAGCTGGAAGGGAGAGGCAGAACAGATGGAAGACAGGGAGGAATCTGCTGGAAAGGGGAAGCAAAATCAAGGGCAGGGAAGATATGTTACATTCAGCACAGAAATAAGGAGAAACAGCTTGTAAAAGTGGTTCAAAAGAAGGAACTTGAGTGTGAGGAAGGGAAACTCCCTGTGATACCTTAAGTTTTAGCTTTCGTATTTTCCAGATTCTGCACTGCATTAGTATATAACTCTGAATTTCACATAAAGTGTTAGCAAGTTGTCTTCACAGTTTAGTTAGACAAAACAATCCTTTTCCAGCCTGAGAACCAAGGACACCATTGCAACTTGGAGTCCAAAAGTATAAGAAAATCAAATTGAGGAGAGCAATCTGGGAGGATGGGACTTCATAACCTGAAGCTGTAATTGGACAATTAACCCCAATATATCTGTGGACCAAAACTTATAAAAGTGTGAAAACTCATGACCAGTCCTTCATCTTAGCTCCATCTTGGGTAGAGACATGGCCAGGCTCGTGTTGTGCCCAAGATGTGTCCTTTGAAGGCCTTTTAATAAATACCTACTTTATTCCTTTAACTCTGTGTAGCCTCTGTTCCAGGTAGCCTCTCCAGGCATCACCTGGAAGGACAGTGGAGACAGCTGGGGGTCAGTGTCTTCCCCAGGTAACAAGTGACAGCACAAGAGGAAACAGCCTCAGGGTGTGCCAGGGGAAGTTTAAGTTGGAAATGAGCGAGAATTGTTGTCAAGGCTTAACAAGCCCTGGAACAGACTGTCCAGAGCAGTGGTGGAATCAGCTGGATTTAAAAACCTGTGTATGTGTTTCTGTGGGGCCCAGCAACAGGATGAGGAGCAAAGGCTATAAACTAAAACTCCAGAAGCTTCACCTCAACGTGAGGAAGAACTTTACATTGAGGATGGCACGGCACTGGGACAGGCGGCTCAGGGACCTCAGGAAGGATGTGGAGTCTCCAAACTCTCTGGAGTCTCCAAACCCACCTGGATCCTGTGCCACCTGCTCCAGGCGACCCTGCCTTGCCGGGGGTTCAGCTGAATGATCTCCAGGGCTCCCTTCCAGCCGCTCCCGTGGCTCTGTGGCTGATGGGCTGGGCAGTGAGTGCTGGGGACTCGCTGCTCCCAACGAAACGATTCCGGGAGCCATCCCAGCCCGGGCGGGCCGAGCTCCCTTCCGTCCCGCGGTGTCCCCCGGCCGCCCCCGCATCCCGGCCGCCCCCGCATCCCGGCCGCCCCTCTCGGGCCCCGGGGGCGGGCGCACGGCGGGCGCAGCCCACTGGGCGGGGGGGCCCGGGGAGGCGGAGCGGGGCCGAGCCGAGCCGAGCCGGGGCGAGCCGAGCCCGGCCATGGAGGGTCCGGAGCCCGTCCGGGGGGGGATGCGGCGCTTCACCTGGGAGGAGATCGGGCAGCGGAACGGGCGGGGGCCGGCGCCGCAGGAGCGCTGGCTGGTGATCGACAGGAAGGTGTACGACATCAGCCACTTCTGCCGGAGACACCCGGGGGGCTCCCGGGTCATCAGCCACTACGCCGGGCAGGACGCCACGGTGAGCGGGCGGCTGCCGGCCCGGCAGCCCGGCAGGGAGGGCTGGAGGAGGGATGGGGCAGAGCAGGATTCCTGGGGCTGGGAGCAGGGTGCCTGGGGCTGTGAGCAGGCAGGGAGCCCGTGTCGCACGCCCGCTCACTCGGCTGTGCCACACACGCGTACGCCGGGAGCGGTGTGCAAGGGAACACACAGCGCGCACGCTCCGCCGGGAATTGTTGGGGATTGTTGTTGCAGGGAAGCGCTGCTGAAGGAGCGGCTGAAAAACCGCAGCCGGGGAAAAAAAAAAAAAAAAACCCCCCCCCCCCCAAAAAAAAAACCAAAACAAAACCCAAAAACAAACAAACCAAAACAATCCCCGCGGTAATTTTTGCGCACAGAGCAGTATCGGATGCTGGCAGCCGAGTGGCACACGCGGTGACAGAGTTGTTGTTTGCAAGGCGGGTGCCTTCGCCCTCCTCGAACTTCCCGAGCCCGAGAGATGGCACTAGAGCAGAATATCACTGAAAGTCGTATTTCAGTCACGAAAAAGGAATGAATCACTCGTGTCTGAGTGCCAGCGGCTGTTGTTGGAGTAAATGCTGCTGGAGTAGGGTGTGGGGTGGTTTGCCAGTGGTGTTTCCTTCCTTTGTCTGCTTGTGCCTTTTCCATGAATATCTCCAAATGCGCACGTTTGGACCCAAGGGTGGATATGGGGTGGGAATCCACCTCTAGGATGGTGTTGATGGACTGTGTTTCAGCCAGGCTGGAACTTGAGATCTCCACGTGAAGATCCCGTGGCAGGAATATCATTTAGAGCCAAAAATAACAAGTGAATTTGCAACATTTCGAGAGGGCAGGGTGCACAGGTTGCCCCTGGCACGGGTCGCCCAGAGAAGTGGTGGAGCCTCATCCCTGGAAGTGTTCCAGGCCTGGCTGGGTGGAGCTTGCAGCAACCTGCAAGGTGTCCGAGACAGGGGGCAATGAGATGAGCTTTGAAGAGCCTTTCTCACCCAAGCATTCTGTGTTTCTGTGAGCAGAAAAGGGTCAGCCCACGGAGTGAGCAGGGCTGCATTTTGGGATTGCAGCCGGCTGCATTCTTTAGGTGATGGTGATGATATCAGTGCCACTGCCGGCTGCAGTTGAACTGCTGACAACTCAGAAACCCCTGCCAAGTTTTATTTCCCAGTGGTTTTGTCCCTGGGGATGAAAAGAACGAGACTCCACAAAACAAGGAAAAACTGGGAAGTAAAGGAAGAAGTCCTCTGGCTCGCTGTTCTGATTTCTAGAAGGTGCAGTCAGCCGTCCCCTAACCCCCAGCTGGGATTGCACTCCAGGTTTTACAGCCTCCGTGGAAAGGATTGGTCTAAATGTGTGGTACCATCCTCCCCTGCTCTGCCCACATCCTCCTCCCCATTTTTCACCCCTTTTCTAATGAGAAAATGCAAATGTTGGTTCCCCTCTCTTTTTGCCTCCTTTATTCAGTGACCCTGAGCAGGGAGGATGCTACAGCTGACCTAGAGCCAGCCAGATTTTTAACTCTTTTCCTGACTAGAGATCTTTTAAAAGCACATTTTATTTTAAAAGCACACAATGATGGCCTAGAAATTATAGTGATGAACAATGCATGGTGCAGGAATCTTACTAAGTTATGCCCAGCAAGCAAATACTGTCCCAGAAAATTAAAAAAACTCGCATCCCTAGGTTGAGGGAGATTGTAAAAATATGCTAATTTGGGCATCAGGAGAGAAATGTCAAAAAGGAGGTAAATGGGAGATCAGGAATTAGATGCCAAAGTGCCATGTGTGCCTACAGGATTTGTAATTTAAATACAGGGACAGAATCTGTAGTGATAGCAGCCACTAGTGTGTTTTTTCACCTGGTTGCCGTGGAGATTGACATCACATTTAAATAATAAAAGTAACTGGTTTCCCCAACAGGGGTACTTTGAATGGTCCAGCATACCATGGAATAGATTTCTTTTGCTGCCACCTGAATGATGTTTTTTCTTCGCCGTGTTCCTCTGCATTTCAGGATCCTTTCATTGCTTTTCATCTTGACAAGGCACTGGTAAGGAAGTACATGAACCCTCTCCTGATTGGGGAACTGGCACCAGATCAGCCCAGCTTTGAGCCCAGCAAGAACGTGAGTGTCATAAAAACTTGATTTTGGGGTTGAAATTGTACTCTTTAACTTTTCTGACTGGCAGGCTGAACTCCCTGTACATAAGATCTTAGGATTTCCTGGAATCACTGTTGGCTGAAGCTTCATTTCACATCATTATTTGTAGTTTTAGCAAAGATTTGTCTCCAGGTGACCCTCAGGTCTCCCCCTTTTCATCCCTGAGAGGGAGAACTATGCTGCTATTGATGTTCCTGAGGTGTTTTCTGACCAGTGGATGCTTTTGGGTCTCCCCACAGAAAAAGCTGGTGGAGGATTTCCGTGAGCTCCGTGCCACCGTGGAGAGAATGGGGCTTCTCCAGCCCAACCACGCCTTCTTCATCCTCTGTCTCTGCCACATCTTGATGCTGGATGTTGCAGCCTGGCTCATCATCTGGTATTTTGGAGCATCCTTGGTGCCTTTCCTCTTCTCTGCTGTGCTTCTGGGCACTGTCCAGGTGAGCAGCTACACAAAATAAGCCCCAAAAAGCCAAATTTGGGACTTGGGTTCTTGTTGCCATAAGCAGGGGACAGATCTTATCATCGTGGACTTCCCCAAATCCTGCTTCTCTCTGAATTCCACCAACAGGCAAAACTACACATGCTGCCGTGGTAGAGCAGGCTTTGCCTTGCTTTTTCCTCCCCGTATTCCATCAAAGCCTTCCTTATTCCAGCCTTCCCCACGATGAAAGCCGTGCCCCGCTCCTGAGCTCCACGGTGCCAGAACTCCGAGGCAGTGTGCAGGGGCCAAGCCACTGTGTTCCCATGGGAACTTGCAGGGAGTTAGAGGAGAGGGCAGAGCAGCTCTCAAAGCCCCAGCTATTCCTCCTGTGGCCAGCTGATCCCCTTGGAATTACAAGTACTTGGAGGAGGCAGCAGCAAGCTGCTCCTTAAAGGAGACTTTGTTGCCGATTTCAGAGCAGTTTTGTGAAGGAATAAATGCTGGTTCTCAGCTCTGTGGCTGTTTTTTTCCCATTACTTATTTTCCCTTCCTCATGGAAACAACTGTCCAGGACTAAAAGTCATTAGGCAGAGTCTGGAGTGCACTGGTGTGTAGTGAAGAAGGAGAGTTGGGATTGGGCCCTGGCAGTGGAAGCGCTTTTGCTATCCAGGGATACGTTGTGAGGAGCGTGGGAGTGGGAGAAGAAAGCCCTTTTCAGACACAGACCCTCCTGACAGCTCTTTTTCCCCAGCAGCACTGTTGTATTCTTAATTCCAGGCCCAGGCTGGCTGGCTCCAGCATGATTTTGGACACCTGTCAGTCTTCAGCAAGTCCAGGTGGAACCACTGGGTGCACAAGTTCGTCATCGGCCACCTCAAGGTGAGCACTGGCTGTGGGGAGGGGCTGCCCGAGCCTTGCTCTGCAGCCAGAACCAATCCCAGGGTAAGGAGAGAACTGAGAGCAGAAGATCCGCTTTCTTTAGGGCACTTTCTTCTCATCCATTCCCACAGGGAGCCCCAGCCAGCTGGTGGAATCACCTCCACTTCCAGCACCATGCCAAACCCAACTGCTTCCGGAAGGATCCCGATGTCAACATGCACCCCTTGTTTTTTGCTTTGGGGAAAACCCTCTCTGTGGAGGTGAGACCTGAGGGAAAAGCTGGGAGGTGACGGCAGTAGGATTCAAATTTGGGAAGCTGCAGAGAGCCTGGATACTAATTAGTGTCCGTGATTTTATATGGTTCTTCTTTGCCTTCCACTAGTCCCTAAGATGCCTCAGTAATGTTCCAGCAATTCTGACATCTTTATATTCTTAAAACTTCATTCAAAGTTATTTTTGCAGTGTTGGAAGATAAGAATGAAATACTTGCCATGATTACAAGTTCCTATTTCCCTTGATGAGAGAATTTCAGTTTTATGAAGATCAGAATTACAAGTTGTTCTCTTTTGCCAAGATCAGTGTGACTAATTGTAGTGATCTGGGGATGGAAGCAGCAGATGACAAGCCAGGGCTGTCTGGAACTTTTACAATTCCTGATCAAAGAAGCTATTTCAGTGGTCTCAGCCTGGCAGTGGGTGTCACAGTGGTTCCCATATGGAGTCCAGCTCTATTTCTGGTACAGCTCTGCAGTTAAATGAGTGGCTTTAGCATTTGCTGTCCTTTAAAAAAAAAGCTATGTAAATTCATCATGTCACTTTAAATGCTCTGATTTGTGTTGAAATTAAGGGATGGACTATTGGGAATTAATTTGAACATGTACAGGGATATCATGGCATTCGTTAAGGAAGCCAGTGGCTTGATCTGCTATGTTTGTACAGCAAACATTGAAAAATGAGCAGCCTCAGAGGGAAGATAATCTGTTCGCCCTCATTCTTGTGGACACAGTTTCATGCCTAGATGCTCACTTCTCTGTTTTCCAGACTAATTGCAAGGAGATGGGAGTTTCACACACTTCATTAACAGTATCATAACAGTACCATAGCTTGGGTTTTTTTAATTCTGAAGCTCTGCTTTGTCAGCAAACTGTTTGTGTGGGTTTCTATTTCAGCATTTTTAGGCAGCTTGTGCCCTCTGTAGGGGCAGAGCTTCCTGTGCAGGTTGCTGTGTGCGTGCAAGGCACGGCCCAGCCCCTTCTGCAGGGTGAAAACTCATCCAGGCCGAGATTCCAGGGGGTGATGGATGCTGGTTTGGTTGGATAGAGCATCTCCTGGAAGTTTAGGAGTGTGTGCACGGGTGTCTTCATGGCCTGAGTAATTTGTGTATTTCAACAGCTTGGTGTGCAGAAGAAGAAATTCATGCCTTACAACCACCAGCACAAGTACTTCTTCATCAGTGAGTAACCTCCCCCTGGGCAGTTCTGTGGCCAGCAGTCACTCTGCCCCTTGTTTTCTCATTCCATCCCATCCTGCTGGGATAATTCATGGCTCTGTTTGTCCCTCCAGTCGGTCCCCCGGCGCTGGTGCCCCTTTATTTCCAGTGGTACATCTTCTACTTCGCCGTGCAGCGGAAGCAGTGGGTGGTGAGTCAGCTCCACAGGAGTCAGGGGAGCTTCTCCTGGCTTTAGGGATGAATTCCAGTGCCAGATTTACTGGGAGTTGTGTGTGTGTCTGCAGCAAAGGATGTGGGTATACATTTGGGAATTGGTGTGTGCAAAGGGGGATCTTCCACAGCCTTTCTTTGTGAAAGATCCTCTGGGTAACAGAAGATGTCCTCTGGTGTTCTGGGTTTTGGTTTCCTCACTGCTTGGTTCCTCTTTAGATCCAGAGGAAAACGTGGTGCTTTAGAGTATGTCCTGTCTGCTGTTGGCCCTCTGCTGGGCTTAAGGAACCAGGATAATTCCTGAGCACAGGGAATGGCTGGTGTCAGGTTACTTTGTGATCAGGCTGGGGTGGAAAAATTGATCAGTAGAAGATGTTATGGGAGGTTTTAAAGGGAGTAATGGTAAATTCAGAAGTCAGAAATTCTTCCTTCTAATGAAGTTTTCCCTGTCCCCTCTACTACAGGACCTGGCCTGGATGCTGTCCTTCTACATCCGATTCTTCCTCACCTACTTGCCCTTCCTGGGTGTGAAGGGTACCCTGGGGCTCCACCTGTTAGTCAGGTATCATCCAACTTAAAATTCCAACATTTTCTCTGCCCAGTTTGTATCAATTCCTTCATGTCAGCTTTTCTCCAGCCCCCTGGTTATTTTTCTCATCACTCCCTGTTCTCTCTCCTGATCCTTTCAGTGGGACAGGGGTGGTTTCCTGTCAGGCTGCAGGAGGTGGAAGGTGTGTGTAGGTCTGATCTGTTTGGGTTTCTGGTGTTCGTTTTGTCAGGCAACAACCAGCTGGTGTGTGCACAAGTGTTTTGTACTGACTTGTCACATCATGGGTGTGTGATCTGTGATGGTTTTTTGTTTTTGCACAGGTTTATAGAAAGCAACTGGTTTGTCTGGGTCACACAAATGAATCACATCCCCATGCACATTGATTATGATAAGAATGTGGACTGGTTCTCTACCCAGGTGAGACCTTATTTATGGAGATCTGTGGCAGTTCTGGGTGTGTAAAATCCATCTATCTCAGCCTGGCCACCTCTTGTTGGCTGGAAATTAAGTCCTGGAGCTGTTGTGACCAGCCAGAATTCCTGTGGGGATGAGAAGCCTGTGTTTGAGATGGGGCATTGCTAAAATAATGCTTAAAACAGGACTTCCTTTTTTTTTCTTTCAGCTCCAGGCAACCTGCAACGTTCATCAGTCCTTGTTCAATGACTGGTTCAGTGGCCACCTGAACTTCCAGATCGAGCACCAGTGAGTGGAAACATGGCTTGGGAATAGTTCCAAGGAGTGCTAGATACATCAGGGGTGAAGAGCCTCCAAGGTCCCTCTGTCAGCTGAGACAGGAACAAAAGATAATGTGGGTTTTCATTTTGTGCTCTTTGTGTGGGGGTGGAACAGGAACTCCAAAAAGAAAACTTCTGGAGCACCAGTGAGCACCAGCACCACTTCAGATCTAAGCTGCATGGCATGGAGGGAGAATTGCCAGCACAGGCACTGAAGGGACATGAGAGGGACCATTGCAGAGCATCCATGGCTTTGGCATAAGGGGAGCTTGGGCCTCTTCCAGAATTAGGCACAGCAGTGGGGCCAGGATTCCATGTGGTGGTGAGGGATGCCATTGAATCATCACCTCCTTTTCCCACAGCCTTTTCCCTACGATGCCACGGCACAACTACTGGAAGGTGGCCCCTCTGGTCAAGTCCCTGTGTGCCAAGCATGGCCTCGAGTACCAGTGCAAGCCTCTGCTCACAGCCTTCGCAGACATCGTGCAGTGAGTATTGACCCGCCGTGTTCCCAAGTCAGGGGTTGTCATTGGGAAGGGGAGGGACATGGATAGGGAGGGGCAGCCTCTGAAGGTCCCTTCTGACCCAAATCACTTCATGATCTCCTTTGCTCTGTCTGGAGAATTCTCCCCACGAGGATCTGGGTGGAACATGGGGTTCATTGCCTTGTTTCTCTCTTGGCAGCTCTTTGAAGGATTCAGGGGAGCTCTGGCTCGATGCTTATCTACATAAGTAAACAGCAGTGGATCCCTGCAGAGGAATTCCCCAGCCTTGCTGCCTCCTGTGGTGGTCACCCTGAAGATCCTGCACTGAAGAGAACTGGCTAAGCCAGATTTGGGGAGGTGGTGCTGCTTAATTCCATGGATGAATGTAATTAATATGATTTTTCCCTTTCTTAGGTTTTGTTTTGATTTTGGTTTTTTTTGTTTTGTTTTGTTTTTGTAATATGTGCTCTTAATTTTTTCTTGTGCATCTTTCATTCCTCTTCTCTGGTGCTGAGTTCTGGGGAAAAGCTGGATGAAGGAGGTTGTGTCCCGCCGAGCTGGGTGCAGCTTTGGGACTGGGAACAGATTCCTTTCCATCTGCTGATCCTTTATTTGCTGAGTATATAGAAGGGAAGCTTCTTATCTAACATAGGCTTTTTGGGGTGGCTCTCATTGTGAGTGTAGTAAGAAAGTTGGGACAGCATGAAATCAGGGAATGTGGGAATTAGGGAAATGTGGAAGCTCTAGGGAATGGGGTATGTTCAGTATTTTCAAATTCCTGTTTCTAATAGGGAGTTCCTAGACCAATTTGTACGTATGTGGGTGGGGTAGGGAAGTGCAGGCAGCAGTTCTCTAGGAACAGGATCTAGTTAGGGCCCTAACTGAGGTAGGGAAACAGGAAAGTGGGAGTTTTTCCATGTGCTGTATTCTGTGGAAATGATGCCCTCCACATCTCTGGAAGCCTCTGGGTTATTTGGCCACTGGTGACATTCCGGGGGGACCTGCAAGGGGTTTCCTCATGCCAGACTTTGGAGTGTTATGAAGCCATTACTGAGTCAGAAGAGAGAAAAACCTGTCCCATCCATACCCAGGATGCCTACAAGAGTGACTAAGGAAGCAAAAGCATTCCAGACCAGGCTGGACAAGGCTTGGAGCAGCCTGGTTTAGTGGAATACAATAAACCATGGCAGGGGATGGAATGGGCTGAGCTTAAAGGTCCCTTCCATCCCAAACTGTTCTACAATGATTCTGTGTGTAGGGTGATCATAATCACTCTGTGATTGCCTGAAGCCTTGGGCTTTTTTGGACCTCTGGGTGATTTGTTAAAAGGAGAGAATTCCTGCCTCCTGGCCCATGGAGAGTGAGGCATTCCTGCCTGAGCAGCAGACAAAGCTAAGGAAGTTAGAAAGGTGGTGGGGGTCAGACTGCTGTTTAAAAGTGTTTAACTTTTCATTCAGCTGCATATCCACAGGCACACCTCAGCCAAAACATTGCTGATCTCCCTGTCTTGGATGATGTGCCTTCCAAACTCATCCCCCATCCTGTGGGATTTACTGAATAGTCTTACTGCCTTTCGTGTGGCTTTTTAATTTACTGCCCCAATGAAACCAGGGTGTGGCACCTGCCACATCACTGAGGAAGATGCTCCATCACCCTGGTCCCCCAGGGACTGGTGATTAGAATCCAGGAGGGATGGGTTGACTTTGAGGAATTTTTTCCCAATTAACATCGAAAATGAGGACGAGGTGTTGATGGAATGGAAGAAATAGATCTTCTCAGGCCAAGAGTGTTGTTAAGCACAGGATAAAATTGTAATGGGAATATTAATACAATCATACCTATATAATATCTATAATATTGTTATTGTTATAATATAATAATATATTGTTATATAATAACAATACATCATACAATGAAATACCTGTTGATTAAGACCATAAAGGAAGTGGGCCTTAGTTATTGTTTTACCTTGGTTTGTTCCTGCGCCGTTTCTTTCCCTCGTATTACAACTGTGGATGGAGGAAAGTCTATTAATAAAATTTCTTGTCTTACCACTTTTGCTGTCATCGGAGTAAAATACATCTGTGCAAGAGTCTTCACTCTGTAAAAGGTGGAACAAATGGCTGTCCACAGCTACAGAGAGAGAACTGCCATAAACCTCTTTCTTCAGAACGTGCTTCTCTTGTGTTTTCCCTGCCACAGTAAGGAGGGAACATCCACCATGAAATAAACCAAATGCCTGGATAACCAGGAAGAATAACACAGATGAGTAGATTCACAGTCCTGAAGGGTAAGAGTGAACGGGGACCTGACTCAGCATAACCAGATATGAATGTGGTGAGTTTCCTGGAAGTTTTCCAGGCTCGAGAAGAGTTCTCCAGAGAGTTTTCCAGGCTCAAGAAATACACTGAATTACACGACCTTGGAAGAAGACCAGCGCCAACTTTGCCGTCTAGTGGAAACCTTTTGGCCTTAAAAATGGAACCTGAACATTGTGGAATAGCCACAGGGTGGCAGTCGGATATCAGAAGGGGAGGAGGACATCTCAGAGGATCAGAGGGATAGGATCAGATTGTGAAAGAGACTTGGCAAGGCATAGAGTGACAGGACAAGGGGGAGTGGCTTCAAACTGAAAGAAGAGAACTGTAGGTGGGTAGTGGGAAGGAATTCTTCCCTGTGAGGGTGGTGAGGCCCCAACACAGGTTGCCCAGGGAAGCTGTGGCTGTCCCTGGATCCCTGGAAGTGTCCAAGGCTGGGTTGGACTGCACTTGGAGCAATCTGAGATAGTGGAAGGTGTCCCTGCTCATGGCAGGGAGAAGAGGATACTGTTCCTGAAGATGTCAGAGGTTCCTAAAGCTTTGAAGATTATCCAGTTAAGTGGAGTATCATTGGACAAGGAGGTGGCTCTGAGCTGGAATAAATAACTTTTCCCAAATCAGGGAGGAGCATCTTCAGCAATGGAGCATCAGGAATTATAATAATGTCAGGGTGATGTTCATACAGTTAAGGGTGATGGGGCAACTGAAAGAGGAAAATGCTGTAGTTTTCCCCTTGCCAACACCCACCCATCTGGACTTGTTAATGGTGTGGATTTGCAGCCCTTGCCCAACTTGTGGATGTGTTTGCATCCATTTTATCCCAAATTCCTGAAGAGAGGAATGGTTTTCTTTATGGAATTTTCCCCACGTTTAGAAAGGTTGGGGAAATCAAGCTGATTGTAGAATCCCACGATGGATGATGAACACAGCTGAGTCGCTCATAAACAGGAGGATTTGCTGCTTCCCAAGGTTCTTTTACAAGGAATATAAAGAGATTTCCTAACAGGTCAGGTGTAGAGGACAAGTGCAGTAATGCAACACTGCTCATGGGTGGGAAAGGAAGAGGATTACAGTGAAAGAGATTTCTCTGGGAATTGCGTCTCCTGCAGGGACTGGTATTAAATGTTCAGAAAATGGGGAGGAATTTCCACCAAGAATAGTTTTGAAACAGCAACAAGTAATGATACACCCATGACAGCCTATATGAAATGCTGGTTATGATGGTGCCCCTCAGGCAAAATTTCCAAAGGTCTGATTGATCCATAATAATCTCCCTTGGCTTTGCTCCCAAGAATCAGCCTGGCTTTTTGATTTTTGCAGCTCATCATTTTGGCTCTTGCCAGTCTGGTGATTTTTTTTTTTTTTTTTGTGAGAGAATAAAACTGTCAGTGTCCCCTGAGCCAAATAAAAGAAGAGGCAGTGACCTGATTGTAAAATGAGAAGTTTTAGAGCAGAGGATACTTCAATCTGTCAGTAATAAAAAAATATTCAGCAGCTGAAGTGTGGATCAATACCAGTTCAAGATAGAGTGTAAGTGAAAATTCTTAGTACCAAGGTTAATTAGTCCAATTAGTAGGAGCCATGCTAGATTGTCCTCTAAGGGTAATATAAAAATTCAAGAATGACTCGATTTTATGGGTGATAATTCCTTGTATAATGTTTGCTTTGACTCAGGAAGAGATCAGGGCAGGCCTGTGGGCAGTATTATCCTAATTAGGTCACCTCCTGCATAATAGACCTTTTCAGATGAGCACTAACCCATCATTTAGCTGCAGACCAAGATAGAATGATAACTTTTTCTGGCAAGAAGGGGTGCCAATGTTCTAACAAGTGAGCCTGAATTCCTTTCCAGGATCATCTCCCAGTCGGTTAGGAAAAAGAAACAAGGTGAGGTAAGAAATGCTGGGTGTTGCCCAAGTAAAATAAAAGGTGAACGGAGATCTGCAGTGAGCTCAGGTTTTGACATTTTCTTTGTTTTGTTCCCTCTTCTCCCCTCATCCATAGAGGAGGAGGAGAAACATGAGACTAGAAAGCCACGGGTATTTCTGTCTTCAGCAAATATTCCAAAGTTGCCAAAAGAAAGAAGTATAAAATTATGGGACTTAGATCCCTAGCAAAGAGGGGAGAAACAAACTCAGGAGGGCATTTTTGAGGGATGAGGGACAGCCTGTGAGGCAGATTGGGAATAGAAAGAATAGTGAAAAGGTCACGGAACTACAAGCAGGAGTTGCTACTTGTAGTAACTTCGGCAATTTAGTAATTGCTAAAGTGTCAAAGGAAAATTAAATTTTGCAAAAGAAGTAGCAAAATGTGCAAACTATGCGTGGTGCCCTTGCGGGCCGGGTTGGATGTAGAAGTTTAAGGATGAGGGACACCTCTGAGGCAAAATATTTACATTGCCCTAAGAATATACCCCAAAGTATGTGGCTGAGGAAGGACAGAGGCAGGTGCTGAAGGCCAGGGAATGAATTCTGGCCAAATATTGGCTGTGCCACGTTTATTGCAGAGGCTGGAAGGCCCCGGGAAGGCCAGACGGAGGAAGGTGCTCTGAGGTAGGCCATGGAACCACCGTGGGTGTTTTAATCCTGATTTAGGCCACTTTGTTCCTAATTAAGGTTGCACAAACCGAGTATTAACACAAACTTTCGAGCACGGGCACCTTTTGTGGAGTTTCTCTTCCGTGGATGCCCAGTTTCAGGCAGGCAGATCATTCAGCAGGTACCCTGCACTGGGCATAGAAAAAAGGCCTTGGTCTGAAAAAAAGCCAACCCCAAATAATGCAACAGTGAGAAAACAAAATGGCTTTGTTACAGGCATTTAACAATTTTGACTTGGATCATCTTATGTCTTATTTGTACCAATACAGAGCACTTGGGAGAGGAGAATTACAGAATTTATAACTTTAGATCAGCTTAATTTAGATCTTACAAAAAGATCTCACAAAAGAGCCCCTGGGATTCTGACTTTCATGAAGCTGAAAGGTACAAAGGGTTTATTACAAAACAATTGCAAAAAAAATTATATAATATGTGTTTTAATGTAATTTATTGTTCTGTGGGGAGGTTTAGATGAGAAGGTTCACAGGGCTTATTACAGAGCCTAATTTTAGCCCTCATTCTAATTAACATCTCAGGGTTTTATTGTTTACTCATAAAATGCAACCAAAAGCTGGGAGGGAAGGTGTGGCTTTCCCAGGTGTTTTTTTTTCCTCTTTTGCAAAGGGTGTGAAGATGGTTTTCACAGAGAAAAAAACCCTGTGTTAATTTACTATTGATATCTGGACTAAGGAATGAAAAAAAATTAATAAAATTTTTTAATATCTGAGCAAATGAAACTCCTCAAGGCAGGGTCTCCATTGCTAACTTGACTCTGTCTATGAAAAAAAAAACCCCTTGGTTTTGCTTTAGGTTTCTCTTTCCATTTCATGGGACATGGTATTCCTGGTAAGTAGCTCCATCTGAGATGCAGGGTGGTATTTCATCAACCCAGAATATACTAAAAAAGGGAGAACCTGGTTCTTTTCTCCTTCTGACTGACATGGTGCCTTATACTGTTTTTATCAAAAGCAGAAAATTACTAGATTCTTTTTCCTTTCCAAAACAAAATTTTGCCAACTGCAAAAGTTTTTTATCACTTGAAAAGATTGTAAAGATCTTTCTGAATGCAGCCTTTTCCTGAATTGTGGATTCCCCATTAAATTTTGTGCTGAAGATAAAATAATTATTTTTATTTCCTGGCTATGTTTGGGAAGAGGCACATCATAGTCACAGAAGAGGGAGCCTTGAAGGAGAGTCCATGAGATCCAGCAAGAAAAACAGACTCTGTGCACAGGAATGTGTGTGCTGACTGTGGATGGATGCAGGTAATTTCCTTGGAAGTTTCCATTGTAGGGCAGAGCATTCCTGAACCCTCCAAAAAGAATCCTGTGAGCTCCATTCCAGAGTCCCTTGAGGACAAACCCTTCAACGTATAGTTATGTTATATAAATTAGGTGGTACCTGCCTCCTGATGCAGAGACATTTCAGATCATCTCTGCTTTGATCCAAGATGCTGTTCCATGGCTCCAGAGCAGCCAGGACAGGGTTCAGCTCTGCTTCCAGAGAGAAGTGCAGGTGTACTTTTAGATGCTCATCCAAGGTCACACTTTTCCAGCTTTTTCCACAGTTGACACCTAATTCTGGAGGCCTGTTCAACCCAAAACTGTCTGTCTTCTATCTAACAACTCTGGTGAGGCTCTACACTTCATAAAGTAGAGATTCTGCACCCAGTTTTGCCCAGCCCAAGCCCCACTTGGGAAAAGCTCCCACTTGCAAGGCTCCATGAAAGCCCTGTAAAAAGTAAGACAGTATTACTCAGAACCTAAAGATCCTCTCTGGAAAAGAAGATTTTCTTAGAAACAAGAATCATTAATGCTGGGAAAACCTCTAAGATAGTCAGCCACTTCCAAGTGTTCTGGGATGTCTCAGTACCAGATTTATTTTTGGAGCATTTATCTCCAGTGTATTAAGTGTAAGCTGCAAACATTTACATGACAGACGATAAAAGGGCTGAGGCAGCAACTGCCAGCTGAGCAGTCACATAGTGAGTGCCCTTCTGGAAATCTGGGAAACTGTGTCAAGAGCTGTGCAAGGAGCCTCTGAGTCATGGGAGCAGGGCTGTGGAGCAGCCCTGTGCACGTGTACCAGCTCCCGGGAACGCAGGACACGCTTTTTGGCAGGTGTGTGGGCAGTGGTTGCAGAACACCGAGTGTGGTGTAAATTCACTTTAACAGGTTTCTCAATAGTTTTTCTGGGTGAGCAGGACCATGCCTTTCACTGTCTGAGCTTTTGGAATCAGTTTGGTAACCTGGATAATATAGAGAGAGGCAGCTTCTGCTTTCACATTGGGAAGGGATTTTAATTTAATAGAATATCAGTGGGCGTTACAGGCCCCTCTGGATGGGATCTGACGCTAAATAAATTCGGACAATAAATATTTATACACACTGTTAATACAGAGAACAATCATCTTAAGAGTTCCCAAATTTAATTCCACCAGTTTGGTGGATGCTGGCACCCACAGTGTTAACAGTGAAAGTCACAGCTGCTGATTGTGGGTATAGACAGAGACATCCCATATTTGTTCACTCCAGTACATTCCTGGCTCTTTATCCTGCATCTCCTCATAGACCAAAACCAAACCCAACATTTTTATCTCCTCCTTTTCAAGAAGCTGCTGCATGTACAAGTCTGAATATAGGGCCATGGGAAGGGTTTTTTGTACTTTCAGCCAGCTATGGAGTAACTTGATATTTTCACATGTGCACAAAACTCCACATCTGCAGGAAATTGCGCAAACTGTTGCATATTTTATTGCCACCACCGCAAGTACTGAACATTGATTTAGGTAAGACTCTGCACATGTACATAGATCCTGAACACATCATCAGCGTGGACACTCTCAGCTTTTATTTAGAGCGAGATAAAGAGTTACAAAATACAATATGACAGCAGGGTAGAAATTATTCCTCCCATTCTTTTATCACTGTCTGATAATAGCAGCAGTCACATTTCTCTTTTACTTTGGGTGGTTCACCAATTGCCACATGTCAGGCACTTTTAAATGGCAGTTTGGGGCTTGACTGATTAATTTGCAAGATGCTACATGATTTGAAGAATTAGAATTGCATAATTTGGAGTTCTGTGTCAGCCAGAAAACTGCCCACTCTGTGCTTGGGAGACAGGGAAAACGCCTTCACTCTGTGAGATGCCTTGGTCAAGAAAGTAGTTTGGCTTTTTTATCTGCCTTTATCTTTCCTTATCTTTCTGTCCTGCCTGAAGTCTGCAGTTTCACCTGTGTGTTTTCAGTCCTTCTCAGAACTGGGAACTCGTACAACAAGCAGTTTTCTTGGAATCCCAGTGTGTGAATTGTCTGGGAAGTTCATTGTCATGAGAGATAGCTGAGACCTTCAGCTGCCCGGCTTCAGGCAGGGACTGGGCATCACTGCAGGCCACATCTGGGGTTATAGACCTAAGAAATTCAGAAACATAAATAGAACATTTGTGGCAAGGGGGAAAAGTCAGAATTTAACTCAGTATTGCATTACAGAAGAGTATGATGGAAATACCCCGTCTGTACCACCCCAGACTGTACCACGTCTGTCTGCTGTTGCACCTTCCTCAAAAGCACCCAAGCCTTGGTATTTTGGATTTAAAAAAAAAAAAAAAACCAACCAGGATTAAGACACTGCTAGATCTCAAGTAGGGCAATATTTGATTTATATTGCTTAAATTTTTCTGCAAAATTGATGTGAGTTCATAGGAAACTTGGCATTGCCTTGTCACTGTATTTTATTGCAGCTGAGAACTCTTTACCTCTTTATTGCACAGCAGACCTTCACAGTATCAGAGATGCTTAGACTTGGTTTCTGCAGGAGTAGTGCTTAAGTAAAGTTAGTTATGTCAGCATTGTCTTTAAGCATAGGTTTCTGAATTTATAGCCAAGGTTGGTGTTAACAGTAATTATTATTATTGTTGTTGTTGTTATCATCATCATTATTATTTTGTTGTTGTTTTGTTATTGTTATTATTATCATTATCATCATCATCATCACTATTATTATCACTATTATTACTACTGCTATTACAACAAACTATTTTAGTGTTATAGGCTCATGAAAGAATTACTTGAACAATTAGGTGGTTGCATGGCCTCAGGAACATACAAGAAACTCTGAAACCAACTGTATGCAAAGTATTATCAATATAGAAGCCAAATTAACTGGAAATAAAGAATGCTTTCTTAATGTGTTCTTTCTTTACTCTGATCTGGTGGTATTTTAATAAATTATTTAGTTAAGAAAGGCACATTAATTTAGCATGCCAGAGTAAAGAAAATTTCAAAGACCAAGAACAACCTGAAGGGTTTGGGTGGTGATGAGGCCATTTAGAGGTAACAGGTGGTCTTCTCAAACTTCTGTCTTTGTTCCTGTTTTTGTTCAGTGGAGCAGTCAGACCTTGCAAAGGCAGCTCAGAAAGGACAAGAAGGAGCAGGGCTTCTCCTCACAGGCGTGTCCAAGCGTCTGGAAGAGGAGGGAACTTGGGATGGGTGTGTTTGGGTGAGGAGAGCCAACCAGCCCTTGGAAGCGCAGGGAGTGGCTTGGAGTGGGGCTGTATAACGGGCAGGCCAGGATGGGCCACCCTCAGCCTGGACACGGAGCTGGCACTGGAGAATCCCAGCACAGATGGCTCCACAGACTGGCCCCAGCGAGAAGGGGACGGGACCTGTTCCAGCCTTTCCACAGCTTCTCACTTGGGAAGAGATCAGGATCCACAACGGCCGCGGGCAAGGCCAGGAGCAGTGGCTGGTGGTTGACAGGAAGGTTTATGATGTCAGCCAGTTTTCCAAGAGACATCCCGGAGGCAGCCGGGTTATCAGCCACTATGCCGGGCAGGATGCCACGGTAAGAGCTGGGAAAGCAGCAGAGGAAGGTGGTTCCAGTGGCAGGGAAGGAGGATGTGGTGGGGAATCCTGTCTGGTGGTGGTCATCGCTCTGCTTGGTCAGAGAGCAGACTGAGAAAGCAACATGATGACCTTGGGCTGCAGGACGTAAGGAAAAGTCCTACAAATATATTTGAACACAGATCTTCCAGGGATTCCTGCAAAAATCTTTGATCTAGAGGATTTATCTAAAATAATTTGGTGCTTTTTGGCAGGAATAATAAATTCTAAGCAGATCTCCCAGACTATGCTGAAAGGAGATGCTGAATTTCTGACTAGGCAGAAATCTGAGCATTGGAAACATGGGCATAAACTTGTGATGTGGGAGATTTAATTCTTGTCACAACAAGACTTTCTGACTTGAAGAAAGTTGCTTGGCCTGTCTTAATTCCTCATGTTTCAGCGTGTGGAATGGGATAGCACTTCTAACTCCTGGCCCAAAATGGACCAGATCAGTTACTTTTCACATTTCATCCCTTGCACCCTGCTTGAAACTGGGACAGAAAAATACCTGGTGATCTCAGAGGAAGCAAAGGAGAGGTTTGAGTCTTGTTTGGTTTCTCCCAAGTTCACTGACCTTCAGAGCACAGGCCAGCCCAGAGATCCTGGTGCTGTCTCATGCACTTTCTGCCACTGGACTTTTACAGAAGGAGTCAACGAATGCAGAATGCATGGAATAATTTGTCCCCAAGCTATGTCCTCTCAGCTCCTGCAAGGACCTGCAGTTTACATCATTGTATTTATAGACACCCAGGGGCTTTAACCGCAGTGATTGGATTTTAAAAATGACCTTTGATCTTAACTGCTTTTATTGTAGCAATATTTACAGTCTGATTTTATTTGATCTTAAAGGAATTTTCAAACCTCTAGGTGTACTATATCCCTTTGAAGACAGGACCACAACAAGTAGCCAAAGTTGTGGGTTCAATGTGGATTTGTGTTGCATCCTAACAACATTTTGTGTCTCGCCCTTGCTAATCCTAATCATTCTTTGTGCTTTTAAAGTGCTGCTTGTTCATATATTCTAAGAAATCCACATAGAAAAGCAGGACTGGAAGGTGTCTCAAAAAATTACTGGTGCAGGACTTTACCTAAAACCAGGATCCAGGATTTTTTTTCCCACAACTTTACTGCTCTAGAGCTCATAATGGTCTATACATAGTGAGAATTTACTTCCTCTGTGGGGTTTATTTTGAAAATACAAGGCAAGATCACTGCAGAGCATTTAATTGATGTCAAATGTTGTGAGTTATGTGCGTGGTAGGTGATAGTTCTTAAAGTTAATCTCTAAACCTAATAAGTTAGTAGGATGCTAATCAGGGCCTGAGACCAGGGAGGAATAAAAACAGGCGGGACTGAGAGGCTTTCAGTGATAAGAATCTGTGATACTGATCTCATGGATGGGAGTCTCTGCTTGAAAGGATTCTGGTTCCTGTTTCCAAACTGCAGTATAGATACTTATGGATTAAATCAGAATTCCTGGCAAGATGAATGGATATAAAAATATGTAAAGACCTGGAGGATGAGTGGCACAAAATCCCAATGGAAAGATTTCCCCAGTTTTTTGGTCTGGACAGAGTTGTTCATTTGTCCTCCAACTTTGACAAAGGGTCACTAGATGTCTGTAGAAAAGCTCAAATGTCCGAAAAGTCACCCTGTTCTGACTTTTTCTAGACTACAGTACTCAGAGAGAGACTGTCTCCAGCCAAGAGGCTCCAAGGAAGTCCTCTGTCCTCTTCCAGGGATTTGATCCTGACCAGACCTGTGCAGAATATTTGGGTTGTGCTCATCCCTGCTGATTTTCAGAGCCAAAATCAGCAAAACCAGACTGTTCAAAATGAGGACTTTGTTCTATCTGCTCTTTCTGGAAGAAAAAAGGGTATGGCCAGCCTCTTTACCTTTCTTCTGGAAAATCCACTGAGGACATGAGCTAAAGAAGAGTTTTGATTTATCTGGAATCTCAACCTTTTTCCATTATTTATATTTGATTTGAAACTGTGATTTGAAATGGTTCTTGGACTGGCACTTTTGTGTCCTTAGTGTTCCCACGTCCCCAAAACATCAATCTGTTCTGGAAATTGGGAGGGTACTGTAAGAGACACCCAGTTTGTTCTGCTGAATATGAGACTTCAGCATCTATTTTGTATGGCCTTAGTGTTGCACAGACAGGATTTCAAAACCTCATCCCAAGCATGGCAGAGACACACCTCATTCCCTGCTCCTGGGTCCCATCCATAGGGCAGGGCTGCTGGCTGGAGCCTTCTAGGGACAGACTGTGCTGAAACAAGCAGAAGAAGGAACAGGTTTCCCTCTGCAAAGGGTTTTTCATCAAACCCTTTCATGTTTATTACCAGCCTCGCCCAGGGGCTTTTATGAAATCTGGGCACTTGAAACTCCTCCAGCTTCCTTGAGCCAAGCTCAATCAATGGGAAAGAGTGACAGGAGAGACAAAAATGGACAAGGGGAGCAGGATTTTGTGTTATAATCCAGACTTGGGGAATGAGAGGCTCAGCTCTGGTGTTCAGTCACATGTCCTCTCTCACTGCCTCCCTTTGTGTTCCTCAGGATGCCTTTGTGGCATTCCACAACGACAAGTCCCTGGTGAAAAAGTACCTGAAATCTCTGCTGATTGGGGAGCTGGCACCAGATCAACCCAGCTTTGAGTCTAATAAAAAGGTGAGTGCCCTAGATTCCAGCGGTGGGAATGGCTCGGGGTTCAGCATGGAAGGAGAAGGAAAAACAGGAGAGGTAGCAGGAATGGCCTCTGAGGGAGCATGCCTGATGCTGTGGGTGGGCAGGAGGTGGTGATGGGCAGGCATGGAAACATGACTGTCCCAGCATCACTAAATCCACCCCTGGGAGCAAGGGATGAGCTCCCGAGCCCCAAATCCTGCTCTGTTCTCCTCGCTGGAATGTCTCAGAATCAAAGCAAAGTCTGTTGACTTCATGCTTGTTTTGGCACAGAGCCCTTACTGACAGACCATCTCCTCCAACTTCTGTGGCTGTTTTGGGGTTCCTGGCTCTGCTCTATGACATTTTCAAAGTGAGTAGTGCATTAATATTCTCTTTACCCACAGAAATCCCTCTTGGAGGATTTTCGTGAGCTGCGCTGCACCATTGAGAAGATGGGACTTCTGAGGCCCAATTACTTCTTCTTCTTCCTGATTTTCCTTCACCTCCTGGTGCTGGATGCTGCATCCTGGCTCGTGATCTGGTACTTTGGCGTATCCCTGCTGCCTTTCCTGGCTGGCATGATGTTCTTCACCACTGCCCAGGTAAACTGCTGACGGGTGCTCAGTGCTGCAGACGCCCTCGGCTCTTCCAGGTGGAGGGGATTGCTCCCATCCCAGGCATTGCCTCTCCTTAGATCCCATTATCTGGCTGAAGATGACAAGCATGTTCTACGTCACAATTTTTGTTGCCTGCAGCTGATCTCATTTTGCTGACAGGCTGCTCCCTCTGGGGGCGGGGTTCTTTTGGTGTTCTTGTGGAACTGGCTCTTTCACAAGATGGGATGAGCTGATTTAATCACTTGCTCCAGCAAAATGAAGGAATATTTCATTCTCACCTGCACTTTTGACTCTCTGTTTCTTCTGTCAGATGGCTCTGGTATTTTTTGGTCCTTTATGAGTACCCTCTAGCCCTGAATAGTTTTCTGCTGGATTAGTAAATTCAGCCATATAAGCAAAGGATCCATTTCAGTGTGGGTGGAGGGAAGGAGGGAATAGGGATTTGTGGCACTTAGATGGGAGAAATTGAAGGGTGTGGCAGAGGGAGGAACACGAGATTTTCTTATAAACACTGAATGCTTAAGTTTGCTCAGATCCCCCTGGAGCAGGTGCAAATGAGCTAATTTATTTAATTAATCTGTTTTAATTGCCTAATATCTGCTAAGGCAGATATCCCTCAAAGAGCAGTCTTGTATTTCCATGGAAATATGGAATGCAGTGAAGCCACAGACTTGCTGTGGCTGGTTACTTGGAAATTAATTATTTGTGATGGTAGCAACAGAATTCCATGCTGTGACAGTGAAGTTAATTGCAGTGATGCTTTGCTGCTTTCCCTGTAATATTCCTGATGAAACTAATATCTGGAACTGAGCAGCTCTAGTGGACAGTGGCCTGGATGGAATCTCCCAGCCCTGTGGGTGTCTCTTGACACATCAGGAGGAGGATGAAATTCACACTATGAAGTTACAGAGACTCACAAGGGAAATTATTGCATTGAAGCAGTTCTCTTTCCTCAGTGATCCTTTTGTCTCCCAGATCCAGATGGGCTGGTTCCAGCATGATTTGGGGCACTGCTCTGTCTTCAGGAAACCCAGGTGGAATCATCTCCTGCAGGTCGTGGTGATAAACATGCTGAAGGTAGTGGTGGGAATGTTCTCTGGGGCTGATCGGGACTAAGCAATGGATGGGAGTGTCCCTAAATCCAGGCAAGGTCTCCTGTGAGGGAATTGCAGTAAACAGAGATGGGATCCTTGATATTGCTCCAGTTTGAATCCCTGGTGTTGCCCTTTTCCCCACGCAGGGGCTGCCTGCCAGCTGGTGGAACCACCTGCACAACCAGCACCACGCCAAGCCCAACTGCTTCCGCAAGGACCCCGACCTCAACATGCACCCTCTGCTCTTCAGCCTGGGAAAGACCCTCTCCATGGAGGTCTGCAAAAGCAGATTTAGTGACAGAAAGCTAGAGTGTGATATGTATCTAATATATAATAAGAACCCAGATTGAGCCTTGAAACAAAGTGGTTTTTAAGGTCCCTTCCAACCCAGACTATTCTAGGATTTTACGATCTGAGAGTCTTGTGCTATTGCAGTGCTGAGGCACCTGCTCCTGAGAAGCAAAGGCTTAAAATCAGTGCTTAAGTAAGGGCAAGCACCTTGAAGGCAGCTCCAGGGGTGAGTCAGCCCACTTGCATTAGAGAGTGGTAGTGAGTCAGATGTTCCCTCTGGATCCTCCTGGCTGCTGGAGCTGTTGGGCACCCAAATCCTTCAGAGCCGGCGGAGCTGCCACGCACCGAATGCAAACACAGCAAATGATTTCCTAATCCTGAATTTTATGGCTTTCATAAAAAGAGAAATTATGAATAGATCCTCCCTGCTTCCATTATGGTTTCTGAGAGCATCAGGATAGGCAAGGGCTCGTTTGCCTTTTCCTTGTAATTCCTTTTACTCACAGAGTGATGAAACAGCCTCGTTGCGAGATACACCAGCCTTTTAAAGTAATGCCTCTATCTCTTATTCCTGCTGAAGAAACTTTCCAAGGCACATGGAAAATTCCAGCTCTGCTGTCCCAGACAGAGTCCTGCAAAGGGAGATACAAAATGCTTATTGATAGAAAACCATTGGCTCCACTTGGGAAGGATTTTGTCAGAGATTTTGGGAAAGATCTCTCGTGTAGGAGCATGAGAATCCAGAGCAGGCTGGCTGTGCTCTAGTGGGTTTGATGGAGTGAAAATGTAGGAAATCAGTTCTCGTGTTTTCCTCCTTTTTAGCGGGATCAGTATTAGGCACACTATGGATAGGAAAAGTGGATTTCAGGGGCTTTGTTTATCCAGTTTATTTGTTGCTTCAGTGTTGATCCATTGCAGACTGGAGCTCAGGAAGTAGTTTGCTTTAGCTCCTTATTATTTTGTCTTTTGAAGAATTATATTCACAAAAGTTTGGGGTGATATTAAGAAACTTTTGTGCAATTGGTGAAAAATTACAAGGTGAAGAAATAAACTTAATTGTGCTTTTTGTGAATATTTCAATATCTTTTCATTTTTCAGCTTGGAAAGCAGAAGAAGAAATTCATGCCTTACAATTACCAGCACAAGTATTTCATCTGTGAGTATCCCCTAAAACCATAAGTGCATCTCCTCCCCCACAAAATAAGGGTTTTTAAAGATATTCTCATTGAAGTAAGAGCTCCAGGAAGCTTCCTTCACATTAAAGAAGTTCCCCTGAGGAGGAATTGCCCCTTAAGTCTCTGTTTGAGTTATGAGATGTAGATGGGGGTGTATCAAACAGATACAGGGATGAGGAAGAAATTCAGAAGTGATGAGAAGAAAAGAGGAAGAGATTATGTGGGTGGGTGGAGGTTAGTATGAGTGAAAGACAGCAATTTTTCTGCCACTGGAAAGAAGAATCATTTTTATGATGCAGTGAAATTACAAATATCTCTCTTTTTCTATTCTGTCCTTCAGTGCTGGCCCCACTCGCCCTCATACCCTTCTTCCAGCTGTCAACAATTTACTTTGCAATCAAGAGGAAAAAGTGGTTGGTAAGCACTACTTCCCTGTCTGGAAAACTCCATAAATGTCACTGCATCCTCCTTCACCTTCTGTTGGTCAGGTGGTTGCGGGGTAACAGAGAAAAAGGATAGAAAATGCTGATTCTAGGCTTGCTGCAGCAAGAGAAAATAGTTTCAAAGAGGCTTTTTAGCCTTTTAGCAGATAAATAAAAGTTACCAGGAAATTTCAGACCCGGAGTGTGATGGCCGGGCTGTTGTCTGCAGTTATTGTTGGTTAAGTAGGAATATTTCTGGGACACACCCACCTTACACAGAATGGAGCATACTCCTGATAAATCAGAAATTTGCATATCAGAACATTTTTCAAGCTGCAGTTCAAGAAAAAGGGAGAGGATGGAGTGGAGGCATTTCATCAACAAAGGCTGATTTTCATCCTGATTTATTTGGGGTTTTTTGGTTTTTTTTTTTTGTTTTTTTTTTTTTTTTTTTAACAGGACCTGATATTGGTTGTGACTTTCAATATCCGAGTCTGCCTCATGTATGTTCCTTTAATGGGATTTAAAACCTTCATGATATACTACTGGCTGTCCAGGTAACTCAGAGCACACCCAGAGTCCCATAATTAATATTTGTAATCAATATTGAGCTTCAAAAGAAAGAAATTAAAGCTAAACCTATTATTTTCTCAGAATTAAATAGTCCAGAAGAAACAGTTTAACTTCAGTGGGGGTGGTGGCTGCTCAGGGGTATCTGCATCTAAAACTTGAGTGGTTCTTAAACTCCAAAAGTGCTTTTTCACTTAAGAAGAGACTTAGCCAAGTGTTTTAGTGTTAAATTTGGATGGGATTAGAGATATGACAAGAGTTTCTGGGTTTATCTGCCCAGGTACCTTGAGAGTAGCTGGTTTATTTGGGTGTCCCAGATGAACCACATCCCAATGGACATTGATTATGACAAGAACAAAGACTGGGTGTCTACTCAGGTGAGAAACCCCTTTCTTCTGGAATACTGGGTCTGCTGGTCTAAATTATAGAACAAAAACAATGTGGTTATTCTCTTACATTTACTGTTAATGAGGTTTGCCCTTCCATTCATTAAATAAACCTTTCTGTGATATTCAAGCCATTTAAAATTTTAGTTGGAAAACAAGAAATCTAGATTTGAAAAATCCTTGTTTTTCACTGAAAGGCCTTGACATATTTTTCACAGCCCTTTCCCCTCCCTATTATAGAAAAGTACTGGTGGTATAATAGCCAATTTCCTTTTTAGGCCATTAAAGGGAAGCAATGTGGAATACCTTTATTTTTACCCTACAGGCTGCAAGTTTACTACAGATAAATCTGACAAAATTGCCTGATAAAAAAGAATATGCAAATAGAGCTTTGCTCACATCTATCCTGCCTCCAGCAGTATAATCCCACCTAGTGGGTTTGCAGCAGTTTTCTGTTTTATCAAGGATGAAAAACTCAGCTTGATTAGTCTAGACTGTGTTGAATTCCTCAGGGCAATGATGGCTTAATCCCTGACTTTGCCTTCATTTTTATGCTAGATAAGGGTGGGCAGTGATTGCTGGGGGTTCAATTGTTGGACTTGCAGGAAAATAAAATCTAAATCATCTGGGGGTTTTGGGGTTTTTTTCCCTCCCAGCTCCACGCAACCTGCAACGTGAACCAGTCTGTGTTCAATGACTGGTTCACTGGGCACCTGAACTTCCAAATTGAGCATCAGTGAGTATCATCCTGGGGCAAAAAATGGGAATAATCTGGGGCAGGGGGATATTTTGAAGAGGGAGAAAGCCAAGCCTTGCAGTAACTCTCCCTCATCCCATTGTGCAGCCTGTTCCCCACAATGCCTCGGCACAACTACTGGAAAGTGGCTCCCCTGGTGAAAAGCCTCTGTGACAAGCACGGCATTGAGTATAAAAGCAAGACTTTGCTGACAGCCTTTGTAGATATTTTGCAGTAAGTATCAATTACCAAGATGATTTTGCTCTGTGGTGGTAGGTAAAGAGACACCCAGGCAGCCATTTCAAATCAATGTCCATGGGGAGTTCAAACCTAGAGTTTATTTAGACTTTTCTAAAGTTTTAAAGTTTCAGAGCTTGTTTTTCTCTTCCTTAAATCCTCCCAGCTCATTAACAGAAGTCAGACTTTGCTGTGAGGTGTCCATGCAATTTAAAATCCATTTTTTCCTTTTATTTATTTAACTACAGTTAGCCTTCCACAAAGTTGAACTCTGTCTCTTCCTAAGTGATTTTTTCCCTTCTGCTCCTGCAGTTCCCTGAAGGATTCTGGGGAGCACTGGCTGGAAGCATATCTGCATGGATAGAAACTGGCAACTCTCCAAGGGAATCCCTTCACCCACAAATGCTGCCAAAAGCCAGGACACATCCCTGTGCATGTCCTCAGGCATGGGAACTCAGGAGCTGGGCAAAGTTAATTTCAGTAAGAATGAAATGGGAAAGTGGCTTCAAGATACATTTTTACCTTGTTTCCAACGATGAACCTCTGTTTTTTCCTGCTCTCAATCTCAGAATTCAGAGGTCTGCTTTTAAACTTGGGGAGAAGTAGCTCTTGAATCAGCTTGACCAGTTTTATTGGAAGTGCCAGCTCCTTGCTTATGGAAGAGGTTTGAAAGGAAATTCTTCTCCAAGTCATAGAATCCTGGAATGTTTTGGGTTGGAAGGGACCTTAAAGATTATCTTGCTCCACCCCCTGCCATGGGCAGGGACACCTGCCACCAGACCAGGTTGCTCCAAGCCCTGTCTCTGGCCTAGAGCAGTTCCAGGGATGGGACATCCACAGCTTCCCTGGGAAACCTGCTCCAGTGCTTCACAATAAAGAATTTCTTCCTAATATCCAATCTACACTCACTCTCTGTCAATTCAAAGCTGTTGTCCCTACAAGTCCTGATAAAGACTCTCCATCTTTCTAACAAGCCTCTTTCAGTATTAAGGTCTCCTTTGTGTTCTTGGCTCAGTGGATCAGTGAAAAAATGCAGGAAAAGTGCAGGAAGTCAGGAGGCATTAGGCCAGAGGGAATTTTTTTTTTTTTTTTTGAATTTGCTTGAACAGATCAAATAAATGTACAAAGAACAAGGTGGCCTCTGGGGCATGTCCCCATTGCTTCTGGTCACCTTGCTGTGACTATTCAGGGTTGTAACAGGTTCTGTTCCTGGATTGCATGGGCAGGCAGATCAGCTGGGGGCTGCTGACACATGCAGTAGCCAGTGTGAGCACAGTTTGTGTGGCATATGTGGTATCTGTAGGCATAAATACATGTCTGGGTTCTAACTGAGTGCAGACTGTGCTGTCAGGTTGGATTTCTGGTGCAGACCAGCTTTGAATCAGGCTGAGAAGACAAAGCACTGAGGAGTAGGTCCAGATTTCAAGGGTATTTAGGGTACTCCTGCTTTTATATATATATATATATATATTACATTTTATCTAAAAGTTTACCTCTTGGTGGTTTAGTACAGTTAGTTTTATGAGAGAATTATGAATAAAGTTCTTGGTCATGATTTTTAGATTGAAGTCAAAGCCTGTTTTAGAAGGTGCTCTGATTTATCTTGATGATTTTGAAAAGGAACTATGATTCAATGACATTTCCTAATGCCACTTAGAACAAATAAATTCCATTATGGGACTGTCAGAACCCATGTAGTACTGTACCCACCTCACTTACCCAAAACTAGAAAGGTTTTCGTGGCAAGAACCTGTAGTGACAAATAAAGAGATAATTTGCCCATAGAAGCAAAGGCCACATGGTTCCTCTCCTCTGTCTTCACACCCAGAACTTTCAGTGGATAAATCACCCACAGGAGGAAGATGTGGGAGATTTAAAAGCAGCTCACTTGTGTTGTAATTTGCAGATACCAACACCCCTCTTCTGGGTAACAAGATCAAGCCCAACAAACAAAGCAGAAGGAGTTTGGAATTTTTATTTTTGCCTTTGTTTTTTTTTCCAGAACATCCCCGTTTCTTCTTTTTGTGTATATTTTTGTGTGTAGGTGCAGGTACCAGTAACACTGCTCTGGATAGATCATAAGAATGGCTGACAGATGTCTTTGAAAGGGGTCCTGTTTAAAAAAGTAGTTGTTAAAAAGTCTTTAAAATATAGTTTGGAAACCCCTGCTAGCTGGTCCCTACAGCAATTAAGTGTTCCCAAATCCAGAGCTGGTTATTATGGTGATATCCATAATCATTTCCAAAAGCAGAAAATTTATATAATTATTTAAGGGATAATACTGTCTTAAGATGAATGCAGGGATTTCATGGTGCTACATAAAGACATTTTAAAATTGCTGTCCTGCAGAAAGTAATATTAATATTAAGGATTCCTCCTTTTTTTTTTACCAGTGAGTCTTGAAAGCTGTGCTGATCCTGTGAAATCAATACAAGGCTGAATCAAAAGGGTTCTTTGTGGTGTCAGTCTCATAAATTAAACTGATCATTTGTACTGTTTAATTAGAATTCTGCTTATTTGAATGTCATTATTATTGATTCTTTTTTCAATCTGGTTTTAATTAAAACATTTCTGTTTCTATTTGTCTCAACAGGCTGCTCAGTATTGATAATAATTTCTTTATCTTTTTAATAAAGGTTATTCACAGTGGAGCTGGTTTACCTTGGTTAAATTCTAACATGGTTTACAAAGTCCAAGGGGTCAGGTGAGAACTTTAATATTCCCTGAAAGACAATATTTGCCATCTGAAATACCTGGAAGAGACAAGGAAATTAGGGAGATGCTTTGCAGAATCCTCCTGGCTGCTGGAGTTTGTGCTGAGATGCTGCTGGAAGTGGTTTCCCGTATCCAGGTAGAGCAAAAGCTCTTTTGTATCTTTTTGTTCTTCCCTCAGGTCCCAGATTTAGGGATGCAATTGGATAAGATGCTTTGGGTGGAATCTGATGAAGAGGATTTAGAAATGGGTAGAACAACTCCTGCTCTGTGTGGCAGCATCTCAGTCCAGCACCTCTTTTCCTGAGTGTAAAATTATTCACTTAGGCACTGATTCCTCTTACCAACCACCCCTGCAAAAAAAACTCCTTCAGTTTTATTGCCTAAAAACTTTTCAGTGATTGTTTGGAGGGCAACTTGTAGCCTGACTTGAAGGAAATTGCAGTTTGTGAGTCCATAAAGAGAGGGCCTGTCAGAAACAGGTTGTATTTACGCTGAACTCCAAATAAACAGGCGACTCTATTCCAGCTTGCCACCTAAAATGCCTTTTCCTCAGGTGCTGCCCACAGAAGGTGTGTTCTGCTATTACTGCTCAGCCCAAAGTGCTGAGCTGTGCTCCCCTGCAAGTACAGAGCTGCCTCTGTCTGAGCAATTTTCCTCTTATCTTCCACCCAAGGGTGGGGTGTTCTTGGTTTTCCTGGCTGCCATCCTCCTCAGGGACCTCATCCCATGGGCATGCTTGAATCACACTCTTAAAGGCAGGACTGTGCTTTCCAGAGGATATTTATGGCTGTTTTCTCTCAAAAATGTATCTGGGAGAAGCAGTGCTGCATCCTTTGTAGTTAAACTTACAAGAGCAATGTGATGCCTGAGGTTTCATCTTAGGCCGTGGCCCTTCCATTCAACTTGTCCCTCAGGAAATTCCTCACCTCCTCCATGGATTGTAATATAATATTAATTCTTTCACTCTGCTTCAAGTCTTCTTAACTGGTGAATGGTGAGGATGTTCCTCACTTAAACTCTTGGCCTCCCAAGGGTATTTTTCTATTTTCTCAGAGTAATATAATACATCTTCCTTATATCCTCTTATTCTTAGTGATAGATGAGGAAAAATCAAGTGAAATAATCTCTATTGATTTGTCTGGTCACTAAAGTCAATCTAGTCTGAAAAAAAAATCCCTAAAAGGTCTATATTCTCTCTTGGAAGTAACACCTGAAAACACATAAAAATAGATGTGAAAATACACCTTTTAGGGATGGTTTAGGTTCTGGAAATGGTCTAGAACTCTCGCTATTGACTGTACCATCCTTACAAATATTTACCACTCAAGTCTCATTTACCCTGTCTGTGTATCTTATCTGCAGGGTGGTTGTGCTTAGAAGGGTAAATATGTTTATATTTGAGATTTTGATTTTGTGGGGGTTTTTTTTTCCATTCTAAAAAATCCATGCTCAGCCACCATACTATCTTTTTGTGCAAATTAATCCAGTTTATTGATTAAAGGTGTTGACACAAAGGTGCCCACTGGAGCTGTTATTCCAATCTGTGATGGGTTAGAAAAAATTCAGTTTAAAGGTATTAATGAAATAAAAACAAAGGCATTTTTTAAGTACTATCTGTTGCTTTTGGGGGGTTTTAATAGCATATAACACCTGAAAAATCCAGCAAGAACATCCAGAATCCCGTCCTGTGAGGAGATTATTGAGCAAGAACAAGCTAATTATGCAAATAAAGCCCATATTCCCTGCAAGAATTGCTGCACACAGCAATCTGTGTGACCTTCATCTTCACTCTGACTCATAATTCCACTTTTGGGAGCAGAACTGTGCACACCAGTGGGATCCCAGACAGTTAAGGGCTGGGGTTTGCTTACGTGGGCTTTTCTACCTGTTTACAACCTGTTGGATCAGTGTCAGCTTCAGTTCATGGTCTGTGGGGTATCTGTGGGGAGAGGGCAAAAGAGAGACCACATCAGATCAGAGCATTATCCCAGTGCCCAAAAGTGGAGGCCTGAAGAAGGAAATAAACCCAGCTTCAATAGGGATTAATTAGTGTTTATTTTATTATCCTACATGGGCTGAATCCACAGGGACTTATCCCATGTGGGAAGAGGCAGCTCTGATTTAAAGGGTAGCTCTTCTCAGGAATTACTCATTCCACTTCCACTGATTTATTAGGACCTTTGGAATTGCATTGTCATGCCAGAGGTCCCAAATATTCATGTAACCTTCTTCTGTTCCTCTGGAATGATGAAATAGCCTAAAACCCTTTGACCTGTTGCAACAGTGGATTTACCAGGCTTTGGCTCCTCATGAAGCTGAAAGAGGATTTGTCTTTCTTATTTTTGTCTTTATTTTCTTGTTGACGTGGGTGTTAGATCTATACACACCATGACAAAAAAAAAAAAAAAATCAAATTAAAAACTCCACACTAAACCCAAACTCCACATAAAAACTTTGTATTAAAATATCTATGCCATAAAAAAAAAAAAAAAAAAACCAAAACAAAACAAAATGAAACTTCAAACTAAGATTCCCTGCATTCTTTGTGTTATGTCAGGGAGAGAGGAGCCAGTCAATTTTGGAATGTTCTACCCGAGCTTTTTTTCAGGGAAATAGATGGGCTACAACTCCAGCTGGGATTTTCTGATGCTGTGTTTCAACACCCCATTCAGCTCCAGTTTGCTGAATCAGAAATCCACCAGCCGTGCACAGCAATGAGCAAAGTAAAGCAGGCAGGGACTACTCAGCAAAATGCTCATTAAAATTATTTAACTGTCAGCTGTGGGACATGAGCTAAAAGTGTGATATTGCAAAACACAAAATTTGCTCAATGTAAATGGTGGTTATGTAAGATTTTTAACCCTAGGATTGAAGTTGCAGGCTTTGGTTGTATGAGAATGAAAGAGATGCTCTCAGGGTAGTTTTAAATCCTGTTTCATTAATCTACTTCTCCTTTTTATTGCTCCTTCCAACTCTTAAATGAAAAAATCCCTTGAGTAAGAAGGTGAGACGTGCTGACAGCCAGTGAGGTGAGAGAAAACTCTGCCAATGTGACCATCCACCCAACAGTCCTGAATTCTGTGGTCTCTGGAATGAGGTGAAATCCAGTAGTGCCTAAGAATGTGGTAGAAAAAGTACTGAGGAAATTTTTCCCTGACTCAAATAAGGTATTTTTGGGGCTGTAATTTACAGTCTGAGCACCTCTCTGAAATGTGTCCCCTCCAATGAAAAATCTCAACTCCTTTTTGTCCCTTTAATCCTTTTAATTCCCTGCAGCATGGCCCTGAGTTCCTCATTTTGACTGCTTATATTTGAAAATAGTTGATGATGAAAGGCCCTGCGTTATATCTTTAACCAGCATCCCCTTTTTTTCAGTATAAACTCTTAAATTGCATCCTGGCTATGCTCCCCAGTCCAAAATCTGAATATCCCTGGATAGTTTCACTGCTTGTGTGAGTTATCTCGCCACCTCCATCTCTCCCCAGTAACACCTTGGGAAGGGATTTACTTCCGGGCTACTCTCTCCAGTTTTGTCCTCTCCTGGGATTCTGCCACTCTTTCTTCCCCCACAAAGCTGGTTTGAAATAAATAAAGGGGGGGATATCCAGAGTAATACATGGATTTAGGCAGCTGGGCTCAATAAAATCTGCTGGTATTTCTTACCACCAGTACACCCAGTGACTTACAGAGCAGAGGAGGAGAGATCCCAGCTAATGTCCTGCAAATTTATTGTCAATGTGCCAAGATAACAGATATCATGCCAACAAATCCAAGTAGCTGGCTTTTCCAGGGAGCTGCACAAGATCCCAGTTGCCTGTCCTTGTATTCCTTGTATTCTGGTGCCTTTCAGGCCTTGATCAGCACCAGCTGCAGTCCTTTTATGTAGCCAGGGCCTCACCACCCTCACAGGAAGAATTTCTTCCCAATATCCAATCCAAACCCACCCTCTGGCAATTTGAAGCCATTCCCCAGTGTTCCAGGAAAGAAAAACCTTCCATTTTTCTCTTAATGAAAACATGGCTTTGGGAAAAAAAAAAAAAAAATCTATGGACTATAATTTGCTTTGGTGCTGCTTCTTCAGGGCTGCAATCCCTGTGGAACAGAAGATTCCGGGAAAAGGAATTCTCTCTTGACTAACAAGCTCTTAAATATGACCTCAGATATTAAAAGCAAGTTTGAGGCACAGCTGCCTCCTTCATGCAGTGTTTTATTGTCTGCTGTCTCTCTTCAGTTGCATGAACCAGGGTGTGCCTGGTGTTCTTGTCTGAATCTGTTGACAGCAAGATAATCCCTCTTGTCTCTGCAAAGAAAACCTTTTAACAAGTTTCCCACTGGGAGACCTGGAACCTGGCAAGCCCAGAACTCATCTCCGAGCTCGACTTGGCCTCTGGGTCGCTGCTTGACACTTTTAGCATCATTCCCACCTGGAACTGGGAGTAAGCCTTGCTTGCTCCAGGTGCACTGATGCTTTACTAAAGCTGAATATTGGCTGCAGCTATCTGCTGCCCCTGCTGGTAAATGCATCCAGGTGACCATGTCAGGATTATACTTTGCATTTTCTAAACTGAAAATGTGAAATCACTGATTCTGGAGTGTAATTCTCGGTTACTGAGGGTATTTTACCTCAATTCCGGGGTCAGCAGTTCCCCTTATGACTTGAAATTAAATTAAGACTTCCAAAAACTTTATTTTCCAGTTGATTTCCAAGGAGTGTTTGACTGAATATGGATCTGGAGAAAACCACTGTGATTTTATTCACTCCCTAGGGAGAGGTAGCTGAGTTTCTAATTGATTGATATTTGGACAGCTAAGGAGAAGAAGGTTAGAGAGCCTCGAGAATTTAATCAGCTGGAGGAGTTCTCAAGGGAAAAAAACGGGGAAAAGATGAGGAAACATGATCCAAGTTCGCCTCCCTGTGGCAGAATCCCGCTGTTGCACCTGGAAGCGGGCCAGTTTTTCCTTTTCCTTGGATGAATTCCTCCCTGGAACAGCTGCTGTGAATAACACAGAAATGTTCTCCAAATCACAATAACAAATGACAATATTAAAAAACCCTTAAATATAGTTGCTGTGAATAACACAGAAATGTTCTCCAAATCACAATAACAAATGACAGTATAAAAAAACCCTTAAGTATAGCTGCTGTGAATAACACAGAAATGCTATCCAAACCACTATAACAAATGACAACATTAAAAAAATCTTTCTCCTGGGTGACATTTGTATTAGGTGTATTTGATAATGAAAAGGCGGTGCAATTGTAACAATTACTTTATAGAGGCTTTGCAGCTGGAGCTATTCAATCAAAGCTGTGCTGGGAGTAAAAGAATCTAAATTATCTCCAGACAAGAATTCCAACTTTTAAGTAGCTCATAAAAGAAAGGAAATAATGAGATGAAAGCTCTAATATTTTTTGGTTGGTTATTTTGAAATAATGGTGGATTTAGAAGCTAGGACTACACAGGACTTAAAATTCACAAATTTCATCCCAAACCTGTATATTTTGGAGGAGACATTCCATCTCCTGAACAAGAAGCATCATTGCCCACACGAAATTTCACAGTGTGAATATTTGGCTCGCTTGTTTTGCCACCAAATCGTGAGGGTTTGTTCATAAAGGAGAGGCCGTGTCTGCCCGCAGCCGTGACCAGCAGGTTCGGCCCACGGCCTGAACACATTTAGCGCTGCTCTTCCCGTGACGTGAAGGCCTGCTCCTCAGCACCTGCTTTGTGGGGATACCTTTGGATGCTGTGAGGCTTTGCCAGTGTCCAGGAGGACAAATGGCACCTCTGAGGTGATTTTCTACCACAGGAAGTGTTTGCTACCAATTTTTTGGCGCCTCGTTTTCTGAGGGGGAGAGCCTCGGAGTTTGGATGACAGGTCAGAGTCCTTGAGTTCCCTTCACTTCCTAAACCTCTTCCCCAAGGAAAGGAGCACAGGAATGGAGAACATAGCCTCCCAAAAAGCCTTTTCTTTCAATCCATTTTATAAAAAATAGAAGGGGATGTGGTCTTTCCATTGCTTGCTCCCTGTGAGAGACCAGCAGTGGCTGGGCCTGACTCAGCCTTGCATGGTTAAACTCATTCCTTCGCTTCCTTCAGCAGCTCCCAAAGCCCTTTAATGCCTTTTCCAATGGGAAATTTAATTTCATTGTGTCCCTGATATAATCCCTAAAGGTGCAAATTAATTACTGAGCCTGTTGCCCTTTAATTAATTACCTAACTGTTGTCCCAGGACAGGGGAGATCCCACTACGCTAAAGGTTGTATTTCCAGATCCATGTTAGCATGGGATAATCCCAGCTGCTCTCAAGCTTTCTGTTCCATGCCCAAAGCACAGGAGTGTGTGGAGTGCTTTGGGGCCTCCTCAGGTTTGCAGTCTGTGATCAATCAGGACATGAACAAAAGTTATGGGTTCAGCTGCTCAGGGCTAAGATTATCCAATTAGTACTTGAGAAGTATCCCACAGGCACAGCCCGAGGCCTCTGTTTGTCTCATCAAGGATTAGGAGCAATTAAGGGAAGTCAAATGCAATACTGGCACAATATCCATTAATATCCATCTTGCTGGGCTGGAGCAAAAGGATTTATAATGCAATTTCCTTCCAAGGATAACCCTCCAGGTGGCTCATGGAACACCTAAAGAAGATCCCACGCTAGAAGAACAAAGCGTTCCAACCAGTTAACCTACGGAACAGTAATCCATGAATCCAAATAAAGATCTAGTCTCTTAATGAACTTGTCTCAGTCAGGATCCCTCAGTTCAAGGATGTAGAACTGAGAGGAGAAGGACTGCACATGAAAATTCACCTTAAATCTACACTGTTTGCCTGGGTTTTTTTCTCCATATTATTACATATTTGTATATATATAAACAAAAATTTTATTCTTCATTATTACTGTAATTTCCCCAATTACCTTCTGAGTTTGCTTCCCTCAGAAGCTGCTTTATCTGCCTCATTTCTAACATTTCATGATATTTTAAAGATGCCTTTTCCCCCCTAAAACTTTTACTCTTTTGTTTTGCTTAGGTAGTTTTAAATGGCGCATACTCTGATAACTCCTGTGAACATTTACTCTTTGTTTACTGACCCATAATCAGAAAAAGCCTAAGTAAAAACCAGCTGGGATTAGTTAAACTGTATCTCTACCAGTATTTTTTTTCAATAATACAGGTTAGTTTTGATTGAAGAACATAAAATAATACTCTAAAAAAAAAAAACAAAACCAAGGGAGTGAAATAATCTGGTCAGCATTAATAATCATTGGTGATGGAAGGTTTTTAGACTTTGAGAAATTGATTATCTACAGCAAATAATTAGATTCTTGAGATAACTTATCTAATGACATTGGAAAAGGATAAACCATTGCTGATTCATGTAAGCTCTGCAGGGATTGTGCAAGGAAATATTTAAATATTTGTTATACTTAATGAATGTTTTTATTCTACTGAATGTTTGAGACCAGTCAATCTTTTTCTTAACGTGAGTTCCTTAACAATTTTAACCTTATAGATTCTTTAAATATTTTTTTGAGAAGATAATTAAAGGTTCTGCCTGAAAAATGAGACATTTTGATTATAGGTAAGAAGAATAAAGGAAACTTTGAACTGAACTGCTGGTTTTGTCCCTGAGCAGGAGCAACGACACATTTGCCCTACATGAAGATGTTTATGATTTAAATCCCTCCTAAAGGAGGCACTGCAATGCAACACTCACTTATCTGTGCTTAACACTCTTTCTATTGATTGATTGAATTGTATTGTCCGCTCTTTATATGTTGGACACTACTATTAAAGGAATATTTAATTATTTTTAGGGTTCCTAATCAACGGCCAAGAAGTTTCCAACAGGTATTGTTATTATAGATATGCAAAGGCACAGGTTTGTTCGTCTGAGTTGTAGCCTTTATTTTACAACACTGAAGTTGCAGTTACTAAATCCCTGTGGTTTCCAGAGTGAGCTGCACTTCTGCACCTGGGGATGTGAAGTTAGTGTGTCCTGTGCCTATGTCACCTATGCAAATTTATGTTTCCTAATGCAGCTGCAAGCCAAAATATAGATCAACTAGACACTTTATAGGTTGTTTTAGATAAATTCCGTTTGATAAACAAGAATGGTGTGGTTTAGGCAGCATTAACTTTCCATTTCTGCTTCTTTGCCCTTCACAGGGATGCAGTAGGAGGAAGACCCCAAAAGAAAGGATGGGTTGTGATGAAATGTGGATCCAGCCACTCCAGGTGAAACAAGGCAGTTAGGTAAGCCAGGTGGTGCTGGGCACAGGTTGAGCAAGGAACTGGTCCAGCTACAAAACACAGCTCCTCCCTTTTGATCTTGATAATTGTTCCTGAGTGACAGGATGAATTATACCCCTCAGCTCTGCTCCCCCTCGTTTCCCTCCAGTAAAAGTGGCAAGATTGTCCTCATGGAGTGAGTGGGTGTCTGGGATTTTGTAAGACAATTCTAAGTGTGGAAACACCAGTTCTCGCTTGAGAATGGCTGAGTAACTTGACTGGGGTTTTAATGTTCTGAGTGGGTGTCTGGGATTTTGTAAGACAATTCTAAGTGTGGAAAACAGTTCTCGCTTGAGACTGGCTGAGTAACTTGACTAGGGTTTTTATGTTCCTTCTCCCCTGGGGAGAATAAAGGAGAATCATTTATGCTCATTCTGAAAGGTGAGGAAGTTGTAAAAGCTAATTGTAAGAGTGTAATTCTGCCAAGGAGTGTTTTAATTCTTTGATTTTTCTACTTCAACTTCTTCTGCAGACTTTTTCTGAAAGCACAGTTCCTTAAAGAACTCCATTATTTCACTTATGAAAGGGAAAATGAGCTAAACTTGTCACTGTCCATAACAAAGGGAAGGAATACAAAGAAATGCTGATTAGCACTCAAGTACTCCAGTTTTCTTTAAATCTAAAACTTGTGCTGCCTGCAGCAATGACTTTTTAGAAAAAGAACCTCATCAACAATAGCACTGAAGGACTCCTCAAATCAGATTCATCTTATCCATCTTTATGGAGTCAAGCATCTTGTCTAAGCTGCTGCCTGGGTTTTCTTGTCAATGGAGAGAGATAATTATCTCTGGATCTAATTTATGCTGTCCATTTCCTTACATGATTATAGAGAAAGAACACATAAATCATTTACATTATGCATTTGAAGACAGCTAAAGCTAAGTGATTAAATTAATTTACTGTATTTGAAATATTCTGGTGCTCACATCATCCTGTTTGGAGACAGAGAGGTTCCATGAAGCACTTTCTGCACCTGTGCCACGACACAGCATAATCCTTAAACATGTAGTTGATAAAAGGGGGTGAGACTGTTAAAGGACATAATATTCTTCAGGGAATAATGGAATGGTTTGGGTTGGAAGACCCCTTAAAGCCCATCCAATTCAGAAACACAGAAACACCTTCCCCTTGAACAGATTGCTCCAGCCTGGCCTAGAAGACTCCCTGCAAACACCAAAGGTGGGAAAAAAGAAAGAAACGAGTAGGAAAGGACCAATCACATTTTCAAGTGGTATTTGCAGTATTCTTCTCCAAATGAAAAGTCACTGCACTTTATATTTTTGAGTTTAAATTTTGCAGAATAATGTGATTTCCATGGGTTTAGTATGAGCCTGTTAGTGCAAAGAACTGCAAAGGAAGTGCTTCTCAGGAGGTGCAGTGAAAGACACACAAGTTGAGTCCAAATGTTACAGAAGAAGCTTCTCAGGAAGGTAATTTGGAGGGTTGTGCAATGTGTTTTCACCCTGATGGCTGATGGGACCTGCCTGTACCTGCTGACACACCTCAGGTGGGAAGGCTGGGTGGGTCTTTACTCAGGAGCTGGAATGAGTTTGGAATTTTCCCCAAACACTAAAACAGACAAAGTTTCCTACCAACAGGATCTGTGAGTCTGTGTAGGATGTGGACACAGCTTGTAATGTGCAGAAAATCCTTGCTGGCTCCTTGCTCTTCTTCATCTCCTTGTGCTTCCTCAGCTCTTGAAATGCACAATTCCTCTCTTTTATAAGAAAAGGAGGGAATACAGTGGCACAAACACAAGGAGTGCCCTTCTCTGCCTTCCTTTCCAGGAGAGAATGTGCATTTACAGTGGACGCTGTCACAAGTTTCTCTCAGATTTGCTTTAAGAACATGACTGTAAAAGGTCTTTTCCAACCAAAACGGTTCCAGCTTTTTTTCTGCATTTCCCCATCCTTGCCAGGAGTTTGACAGCAACATACTCACCACCCTTATGAAATCTCTCTGCTGACTTTCCACCACGGGTGAGAACCATGTTTCACCTTCTATACCAGCTAATTGTGGATGGGTTTTGTTCCTTTCCTCTCCTAATTCTTGACTTTATAATTTGAGATTGATTATGTTCTTTTTCCTTCATAATTCCAATGCATTTAGAATTGCTACACTGTTCCTTTGTCCTTTTCCAAACACTCTCTGCATCAGGACATCACCCTCTGGAGATTAGGAAAGGAAGTAATTATGGTTCTGATACACAGGACTAAGAAATTAGGAATTATGCAACATTAATCCCTCTCTCCCCCACACATTGGTAATGTGAAGTGGAAATCAGCTCAGAATGTTCCAGGTACACTGGAGAGTGAGAGGTCAGTTCAGCAATACTGTGCCAAGGATTTCTGAGGGATTTATGGCTCCCTCTGACCCTTATTCTAAAATAATGTCTGTGTTTGCAGGAGAAGAGGGAGGAAGAGAGGGACTGGTAGATTTGGATATCTCTGAAATAATGTACAGAACTGGGCAGAACCTTAACTCTGTTTTCATTTCTCAGGACCAAGTTTGAAATACTCCATTTGAAATGGAGCAGTTGTGAAATACTTTCACTGATTTTTTGCTGTTGGTAGGATTGGTAGGACAAATAATCTCTAAATTAATCAGGATAACGTGAGGGAAAGTCATGTGGACTGATAAAGCTTTCCGTTGCTTTATTTATTATTTCTTGCTCTAACAAGAGAGTAGTGCCTCCTGTGGGATTGAGTGATCATACAACTGGTTTTATGTGCAATTTTTATGTGGAGCTGTTTTGTTCCTTCTCTGTTCTGGCCTCCCTTGTAGGTAATTGTTGTCATGGTGAAGTCTCAGCTGTGAGAAACAAGGCTGATTAGAAAAATCACCTCCCCAGAGATTACAAAATCCCTTGTATTATACAGCAACTTCAGCATGTGCCACCTCCATTACTCCTGTACCCAGTATTTTCTTCAGCTTATTTCCCATTTATCCCACTAACAGCACTAGAAGTTATCCCATGTTAACATTCTGCAGCCACATTCTTTGTAGTTTTTGTTCAGGTTCTTCTTTTTCCTATTTTTGTGACATAGCTTGGCTCAAACAACTCTCAAATATGTTTTGAGTTCCCATGGAAGTGTCTCTGTGTTGACATCCTTGCCTGCCTTGTTCAGACATGCAGAGCCACATATTTAGTACCTCATGAGCCCTGAATTTGGGACTGGAAAGTTCTGATTTGTTTTGGGTAGAAGTATGGTAATGTGGTGCTTGGAAAAGCCAGTTGGGATGAAGAAAATAGGAATAATGCAGGGTTTTCCTTAGAGTGTAAGTGGTTAAAAGTGAGAGAAAGTTGGCAGGAGGTGGCTTCCACCTGTTTCCAGAATTTCTTCAAGGGGTTAAGGGACCTGTGGGTGCAGTTCACAGAATCACACAGAATCCCTTAAAGATCATCGAGACTGTCCAGCCACACCATCCCCAGCCTAGGGCATTGCAGGGGATTATTGTGGCCAAAATGCAGGACTGGGCACTTGGACTTATTAAACTTCATCTTACTGGACTCTGCCCACCCATCCAACCTTCTAGGTCTGTCTGCAGAGCCCTCCTACCTTCCAACAGATCAACACACGCTCCCAGCTTAGTCTCGTCTGCAAATTTACTGATGAAGGCTCAATCCCCTCATCCATGTCATCAATAAAGATACTGAACAGAGCTGGCCCCAGCACAGACCCCTGAGGAACACCACTGGTGCCTGGCCCCAGCTGGCTGCAGCACCATTCACCATCCACCACCCTCTGGGCCAGCCATCCAGCCAGTTCTGAACCCAGCACAGAGTGCTCCTGTCCAAGCTGTGGGCTGCAGCTTTTCCAGGAGTGTGCTGTGGGACACAGTGTCAAAGGCCTCGCTGAAGTCCAGGTACACAACATCCATAGCCTTTCCCACATCCACCATGTTAGTCACCTGGTCATAAAAGGAGATCAGGTTGGTCAAACACGACCTACCCCTCCTAAACCCCTGCTGGCTGGGTCTGATACCCTGGCCATGCTGTGAGTGCTGGGTGATGACACTCTACATAAACTGTTCCATCACCTTACCGGGTACTGAGGTCAGGCTGGCTGGTCTATAATTACTAGGATCCTCCTTCCCGCCCTTTTTGTGAATGGGTGTCACATTGGCCAGCTTCCAGTCTTCTGGAACTTCACCAGTGAGACATGTCTGCTGGTAAATGATGGAGAGTGGTTTTGCAAGATCATCTGCCAGCTCCCTCATCATCCTGGGGTGGATCCCATCTGTTCCCATAGACTGATGAACACCCAAGTGGTTCAGCAGCTCTCTGACTGCCTCCTCCTGGATATCAAGGGGACCATTCTGCTCCCTGACACCATCTACCAACCCAGGAGGACAGATGTTGGCAGGACAAGATGTCTTCTCCCTAAAAACTGAGGCAAAGAAGGCATTAAGCACCTCTGCCTTCTCCTCATCTGCAGTTACTGAGTTCCCTCCCACATCCAGTATAGAACAAAGGTTGATCTTACCCTTCCTTTTGCCATTAATATATTTGTAAAAACATTTTTTATTATCCTTTACAAAAGTTGCCAAGTTAAGTTTGAACTGAGCTTTGGCCTCCCTAATTTTTTTCCTACATGCCCTAGCAACCCCCTTAAAAACTTCCTGAGAGATCAGACCCTCCTTCCAAAGATGGTGCATCCTCTTTTTATTCCTAAGCTCCTCCGAAACCTCCTTGCCCATCCAGGCTGGACATTTGGCTCGTTGACTCCTCTTCCGGCACGCAGGGACAGTCTGTTCCTGTGCTCTCAGGATGTCTGTTTTGAAGCACACCCACCTTTCCTGAACTCCTTTGTTTTTAAGGGCTGCTTCCCAAGGAACTCTCTGAATAAGTCTCCTACACAGGCCAAAGTCTGCCCTCTGGAAGTCCAATGTAAAATCTTATTGATGTTCCTCCTCATTTCACCAAATATTGAGAACTCTCTAATTTCATGATCACTATGCCCCGAGCAGCCTCCAACCCCCACATCTCCCACTAGCCCATCTCTGTTTGCAAACAAGAGCTCTAATATAGTCCCTGCCCTGGTGGGTTCACCCACTAGCTGCAACAAAAAGTTGTCCTCCACACACTCCAAGAACTTCCGGGACTGCCTCTTTTCTGCTGTGTGAAGCTCCCAGCAGATGTCTGGTAGGTTAAGGTCACCTACAAAAACAAGGGCTGATGGAACTGAAATATTCTCTAGCTGTTTATGGAATAAGTTGTCCACCACTTCTTCCTGGCTGGGTGGTCAATAACAGACTCCCAGTAGGATGTCAGCCATGCTGGCCTTCCCCTTAATTCTTATCCACAGGCATTCAACTTCATCATCATTAGTTTCAATACCCATGGCATCAAGAGCCTCCCTAATATAAAGGCCACCCCTCCACCTCTTCTCTCTTTCTGGTCTCTTCTGAAGAGTTTGTAGCCATCCAGTGCAGTGCTCCAGCTATGCGAGCTGTCCCACCATGTTTCCGTGATGGCAATTACATCACAGCTCTGCTGCTGCACCATGGCCTCCAGCTCTTCTTGTTTGTTACCCATGCTGCGTGCATCAGTATATGTGCACCTCTGCTGGGCTACTGATTTCACTCCTATCTCAGGTTTACCACCCTTGGGCCTGCTTCCAGACAGCCCAGCTGCATCCCCTACCCCCTTCAAACCTAGTTAAAAGCCCTCTGAATGAGTTCTGCCAGTTCATGAGCAGGCCACCCCTCCACCTCTTCTCTCTTTCTGGTCTCTTCTGAAGAGTTTGTAGCCATCCAGTGCAGTGCTCCAGCTATGCGAGCTGTCCCACCATGTTTCCGTGATGGCAATTACATCACAGCTCTGCTGCTGCACCATGGCCTCCAGCTCTTCTTGTTTGTTACCCATGCTGCGTGCATCAGTATATGTGCACCTCTGCTGGGCTACTGATTTCACTCCTATCTCAGGTTTACCACCCTTGGGCCTGCTTCCAGACAGCCCAGCTGCATCCCCTACCCCCTTCAAACCTAGTTAAAAGCCCTCTGAATGAGTTCTGCCAGTTCATGAGCTAAAATCCTTCTGCCCTTAACAGAGAGATGGTGCTCATATGGTTCCAGCAGGCCAGGCACAATATAAGTTGCCCCATGATCAAAGAACTCAAAATTCTGCTGATGCCACCAACCCTTGAGACACTTGTTGATGATGTGAGCTCTCCTACTCCTTTCATCATTTTTCTCTGCCACCTGACTACCTGAAAACTACCTGTGTACCTGCCCTATCAACCACTTAACTCAGTGCCCTGAAGTCCCTTTTAATTACCCTGATGCTCCTCTTTTCAATCCCATCACTGCCAGGCTGGAGTATCAGCAGTGGGTAATACTCAGTGGGCTGAATCAGCCCAGGGAATCTCTCAGTGATATCCCGTACCTGGGCCCCAGGGAGGCAGCAGACCTCTCTGTGGGGCGGGTCTGGTCAACGGGTCATGGGGCCTTCTGCTCCCCTCAGAAGGGGGTCACCCACAAGGACTACCCTTCTTTTCTTTTTAATGTCAGAGGCAGTGATCTGTCTGACAGATGAAGTGTAATTGGGAGGCTCACTGGGCAGATAATTTTCCTCTAAATCATCTGACTCTCCAGATCCAGGGGTTCATACCTATTCTGAAGTGGCACCCGGGTAGGAGATGGGGGTTGGGAGGAATTTTTATTATTACCTCCCCAAGCAGGGACCCATTTCCACTCCTCTTCATCCACCAGGCGCCTGACAGTGGGAGGCATGAGAGTCCTCTGACTCCTATTGGGCCTCCCTCGAGGGTGGAAGGGCAGAACTCCACCAATCGATTTCCCTTTCACTTTCCCTGATATTCCTTAGTCTTTCAACTTCCTCCCTGAGCTCAGCCACCAGCAAAAGGGCATCATTCACCTGTTCACACCGCAAGCAGGCTTCTTCTGCAATGCCCCCTGCAACCACTGATAAGCTCAAACACTGCACAGGAATGGGTCTGGACAGAAGCATCCTTTTTGGAGGGTTCTATTTGGCTACATACTCTTGTACTAACTGCAGCTTTTGATCGTGTAAAACCCATTACTAACAAAAAAACCCAAAACCCACCGACCAACTGAATAAAAACCCCACTAGGAGGAGGAAACCTGCCACCCAGCCTGCACGAACTGGGTCTCCACGCCCTGGTTTGCCCGCTCCCTAGAGGCCTCTTCTAATCACCCGTGCTGGCAGGAGGAAAGCCGTGCCCTGCCCCTTTGTGGCTAAGTTATCACCAAAACAGCATAGTCAGTTCTCAGCAGCAGAACATCAGGACCCTCAAAAGTCCTTGCCATGGTGTCCCTTCCAGTTTGCTGTAAAACTCCAAGTAAACTCCAAGGACTTGCTCAGATCCTGCTAGGAATAGTGAGGAATGAATAGAGAACATTCCTCTAAGGAGTTGCATCACATGAAAGAATAAGAAAAGAATAAGAAAAAAGAAGGAACAGAGGTTACAGGCTGCAAAAGAATAACTTATAGATACAATTTGCATTCTTTTATAAATTGCATTTTTATGACTAAATGGTTTATTTATTTATATTTAATAACTTATTTATTTATATTTTTATTTATGTTTTGCTCTGAGTTACTCTGCTTAATTAGTGCTCCTTTTATTATTTTTCCTTTTTCCTCAAGAGGTGGGTGATGCTTCAAGCCTGGCAGTGTTTAAGAAGCCTTTGAGCAATGGTAGAGGCTTTAACTTTTGGCCAGCCATGAAGTGGTCAGGCATGATATTTGTAGTGATCTAAATGATCTAAGTGATTAAATGATAGTCCCTTGCAACCAACTCAACTGAAATATTCTGTTGTATTCCATTCTGTTCTATTTTCTCCTGTCTCTAAGAGAGAGGAGATCCCTGCTTGTTCATTTATGAAGGTGCTTGACCTCCTCATGCCTTTGGTGTCAATCATCTAATCAGTGTTTCTCTCCAGAATCTGCCATGTTCATGACACGCAGAAAGGGAACTAATGGAGTTCCTTTGGCAGGCAGCAAATATATTCATCACTTAGGAAGTGCAACAGTTCAGTTTGGAAAAAATCAGAATTTAATCTGCACAAGAAGTTCATTTAGTTTTGTCCCAAATATTTTTTTTCAGGCTTGATGACATATGTATTAAGACAAAAGTTCCAGAAAGGACCATCATGCAGCTTTGGTACAGTGCAAGGAAAGGAAGGCTGGGTTGCAGGAGCATAAAGCTGTGGGATGTGTGAAGGAACAATGGTTATCAGATAGCTATCAACTCATAATTTGATGCTTATCTTTTTAGCAGCTGACATCTTTGTTGTGAAAAGACAGGTTGCAAAACCAATCAGTGCTGAATAATGTGGGTAAAAAAACTGAGGATCTGGAACCTTGGTGATGTAAGGGTTGTGGTGCAGATTTACGAAGGGTTTGTTCCCAAAACAACTGTCCCTTTTGGAAGGACCTTCTATACAATGGAACTGGGTGCTGTTATCAGCATTCCTATCAGAGCAGTGTCTGACACAGTGATAATGTCATGAGTGTCCTGCATGTGACAGGCAGCTCCTTCTCTCAGCAGGTTACCTGGCTCATCCTGAGGTAATGGAAGCTTCAGTTATCAAGGGCTTGACATAAATCCATGTGAGTTCTTAAAACCTCACTACCATTTTGGGTGCTCAAGGGCAGTTTTTAAAAAATCTAAAACTCCAGCTAAGCTCATACTTTTCTCCTGACATCCCCAGGATCAAACCTTGTCCAGCCTGGTCTTGGACACTTCCAGGGATGGGGAATCCCCAGCTTCTCTGGGCAACCTGTGCCAGGGCCTCAGCACCCTCACAGGGAAGGATTTCTTCCCAATATCCATCCCATCTAACCCTACCCTCTGTCAGTTTGAAGCCATTCCCCCTTGTCCTGGCACTCCAGGCCCTTGTCCAAAGTCTATCTTCAGCTTTCTTGGAGCTCCTTTAGGTACTGGAATAGTGCACAGAAGTTGTGGTGTTTGGGGTTATTTTGTGTGCTCCATACACTAAAAACCATTTGGGGAGGAAGTTTTTGCCTCCTTGTCTTACTGACCCATTTTACCTTGTGCAGGATTTTAGGATCAGAGAAAGGTTGGGCTCCATGATCTTGGGGTCTTTTCCCACCTTAATAATTCCATAAAGTAGCTAAGAGGTATGAACACGAGACAAGAAGGGAGTGGATTCTTCCTCCTTTTATGCTGAATATTCAATATTGAGTATTCAGCGTAAGAGGAGAAGCTAAAAGGAAGGAGTTGTGCTGCACTCCTGAAGGTATGTGCTGGTGTGCTGGAAGTGGTTTATCTCAAATGTTATAAAAATACATTCTGCAAAAAGCACCAAATGTGATGGTGGGATGGCAAAGCCCAGGAATCAGGAGGAAATGGTGCCTACTGTGACTAGGAACAAGAAAAACAGGTTGATGATAACAGCTTTTAAACATCTTTTTAAGGCACCTTGTTGCACTGGCTGTCTCTGGGAGCTGGGCTGAGAAATCAGCTTTAGGATTTTCGCATCTTCCTGTAAAGGAGAAGAGCTGGAAATATTGTGTAAACAGTTTGATTGAGATAACTAGATGAGAGTTCTTCTTTTGCATCAACATTTCTTTTGGAAATCTCGACTGCAGAATCATTGTCAAGTGTGAGCTTTACCAGCACAAGTAGACTCAAGAGCAAACAAGCACTGAGAAAAATAAAAGGGCAAGTAGATGCATGAGAAATGTTATAAATGTAAAGAAATCAATTCAAATTAATTAATCATCAAAAGATGGTATCTAAGATAAATTAATTATGCAATTTGAAAAGCCTGTCCTAATTGTGGGCTCCTCCATCTGGGTTGTTGCTGTTGTGGGTTTTAACAGGTGGTTTTCTACAGGATAAAGAAATCATTCAGTCAATCACAGTTTTAAATTTTCAAGATTGGATCTCTTTTAAGAAGAGAAAATTATGTGCATGCTGTGACGGTTTAGAGGGAAAGGAAGAGTGGCACCAAGTGTTGTTCTGCAATTAATGCTCGTTTCCTGGAGCCTCCAAGTCTAATTAATAATTTTACAAACACAAAGGGGGCAGTGGGAGGGGAAGAAACAGCAGTTTCACAATCAGCTATCAGAACCTGGTACAGCATTCCATGTGTGCCATCCCAGGTTTATCCCAGGTAACAGAAGCAGCCAGGGCAGAGCTTTGAGGATTACTCCTGCCATGGGCTCTGTGGGAGCTCCCTGCTCGCTGTGAGTGTTGGAAAACTGGACTGAAATATAGGGTTTCAGCAGGTGTTAATACTGAGTTTTCTGGAGATTGGTGTGGTTCGGTTGTTGGGTATTTTTAGTAGGACGTAAGAATATGCTTAATTCACGTTTCATCCAAGGGGTTTGTGGACTGTAACATCAAAAATGAAGCTACAGAGTGATATTTTTTCTGGTTAATCAGAGGAGTATTTTAAGGGAAGATTTCTCTGACTAAACCTATCCTGAGAATGGAATGAACCTGCTGGGGACCCCCCTAAGCAGTCAGGTACCCCCACCCGAGGGTACTGAGGATGCAGAAGCAGGGTGGGAAAGGGGCAATTTTGGGGGGCAAACCCAACCCCGAGGAGCTGGAGCGGGTGGAGGAGGCGGGGAGCGGCGCCGGGGCGGCTCCCTCCCTTAAATGCCACGGCGGAGCGGGATGCGGGCTGCAGCTGCGGGAGGGAGGAGGGCAGGAGGCAGGATGGCACCGCCGGGGGGCGGCGGGGAGATGCGGGATGGGGACAGGGATGGGGACGGGGACGGAGCTCCCGCAGCGGGGATGCGGCGCTTCACCTGGGAGGAGATCGGGCAGCGGAACGGGCGGGGGCCGGCGCCGCAGGAGCGCTGGCTGGTGATCGACAGGAAGGTGTACGACATCAGCCACTTCTGCCGGAGACACCCGGGAGGGGCCCGGCTCCTCGTCAGCCCAGCCACTTCTGCCGGAGACACCCGGGAGGGGCCCGGCTCCTCGTCAGCCACGCCGGGCAGGACGCCACGGTGAGCGGAGCGGGGATGCGGGAGCCGGGATGCGCCGGAGGAGGGCGCCCGGGAAAAGTCGTGCGGAGAGGGCTTGGGAACGATCTCAGTGGGAATGGGGGTATGGGACAGAGTCGGGGGAGGGAAGTGTGACCGCTCCGCGAGAGCCTCGCCATCCCCATGCCATGGGAAAGGGCAAGCCCACGGGAACGGGGTCGGAAGTGTTGCTCCAGTTAAATCAGAGCAACAGCTGGAGCGAGAGCAGAGGAGCACATGGAGATGCTCAGAGGACTGGAGCACCTCTGCGAGCTGGGAGTGTTCAGCCTGGGGAAGAGAAGGCTCTAAGAAGAGCTCAGAGCCCCTTCCAGTACTTAAAGGGCTGCAAGAGAACCGGAGAGGGACTTTGGACAAGGGCCCGGAGGGACAGGACAAAGGAGATTAGCTTTAAACTAAAAAAGCGTCAATTTAGAGTGGATATAAGGAAGAAGGTTTTGATGATGAGGATGGTGAAACACTGGCACAGGTCACCCAGAGATGCTCCACCCCTGGACACACTCAAGGTCAGGGTGGATGGAGCAATCTGATGTAGTTGAAGATGTCCCTGCTCTTTGCAGGGGGGTTGGACTAGAGGAGCTTTAAAGGTCCCCTCCAACCCAAACCATTCTCTGATTCTTAAGTCTTCAGGATTCCTCTTGTCTCCTGGTCGTGCTTGTGTAGTTGCTGCAAGCTGCAGCAATTTTTTCCATATATAAGGGATATTTGAGGCTCATGGAAATCAAAATAATTTTCAGTCCATCAAGTTTAAATTTCAAATTGTGTATTAGTTGAACTTTGCATTCTGTAATTTCAGCACTCATTTCTCAAGTTACTACTGCCAGATTTCTTTTATTTTAGCATGCTGGAAAATCCCAGACAATGGATGAACCATATATTTTGTTTCTGGGATCTGAGCCAGGTTGGTAGGTAGTTGGTTCCATGTCCAAATCATTAAGCCCTCCAGGATCTGAGCCACTTTTGTGTCTGTCCATCTTGCATTAGGTCCATTGCTTAATCTTTTGCATATATGTTATGAAAAATTAAGAAATTATCTTAATTGAACTGGAAGATTTTAACCAAAAGCAGAAACCCATGAAAGGTGGCAGCTCAGGAGAGAAGGCTCTCAGTAAGCAAAGAAACCCAGGGAATTAAAAAAATCAATATAATTAATGCCAACATTTTAGAAAGGGTGACACTGCACACTGAAACTGTGGAGTCCTCAGTGCTGCTTTTTATTGTTGTGTTCTCTCACAAAGGATAAAAAAGGAAGGATGCCTTCCACCAGACCAGGTTGCTTCAACCTGGCCTTGGACACTTCCAGGAATGCAGTTATTCAAAAGGCAATTTTTTATTTTTTTTTTTTTACAAAATCTGGATTTCTTTTCCTTTGTTGCTGTGCCTTTGCAGGATGCCTTTGTGGCATTCCACGTTGACAAGGTGCTGGTGAGCAAGTACTTGAAGCCACTGCAGATTGGGGAGCTGGCACCAGACCAACCCAGCATTGAGCCAACTAAAAATGTAAGTCTGTCCTTACAAAAGAGATCAAAGGAGACTAAAGGGAAATATTCTGAGATTACACCTTGTTCTTCTCTATCAGCATAGCTCCTGGGGCAATGAGAACCAGGTTCCTCACATTTTTGAGCTATGACTTAAAAACAATGTGTAAATATGAAATTCCTGAAGATGAATTTTTCTTATCACAGCCACTCTACCAAAATAGCAGAGTTATCACCTCTTCTTTCTCTTGCTTTGAGGAAGAGCTAACCAAAAGGAAAAGGAATAGTCTTGGAGAATATTCTCCTTCAGCTGTAGGTGCATTTAACCCTCCCCTGCTAATCCTGGGAAGAGCTAAGTGAAGACAAATATAAGGAACAATTTCATGCAAAGACCTACCACAAGGTGGCATGGGAAGTTCATGCACACAAAGTACAGCTTCCACTAAACACAACTTCCAGCTGAGCCCTCTGCTGCCTGCCAAGGATTTGATGGAAGGAGCACCGAGGATTTTTTTTAGGGACTGGGATGCAGACATTGTGATGGCTGCTCCTGGGTCCTCAACAAAAAGCTGTAGCAGAGCAATGATAACGTTTATTAAACCCAGCTCTTGCCCTTTTAGCCAGATCCTTTGTTCTTTCTCCCCCCATTAGAGTGGTTTTTGGGTTATGAGGCTGCAGTGGTGCTGTCTAAAACCAGATACTTGTAAACCTGATGCTTTCCCAAGGAAATGCTGGTGAAAGACTTCCGGGAATTGCGCTCTACAGTCGAGAGAATGGGACTCCTGGAGCCAAACCAACTCTTCTTCTTCCTGCTCCTGGCTCACATCCTGCTCCTGGATACAGCTGCCTGGCTCATCCTCTTCTACTTTGGGACATCCTTACTGCCCTTTGTTTTCTCCCTGCTGCTGCTGACCATTTCCCAGGTGAGCAACGAATTCCACAGTGTGGACTTGCATCAACCTACACACACACGTGAGCAGTTTCTTGTCCTTTTCTTCCTCACTTGCCATAAAAACACAGCCAGGATCTGGATACCAAGAAGAAATTCTGCATGTGGAGAGCTCACACTAAACTTAGTTTGGGATTCTTTCAGCAAGATATATTCTGGGGGAAACCTTGGGACTGTCAGGATTCTGCAGTCCCTTTCTGCTGGTGACTTGGGAGCAGTGTCTGGAAAATAAATCTTATTTCAAGGCAAAGGATGAGTGTGGCACCATCCCCATCTCAATTCCTCTTTTTCTCCCCTCCTAAAGTTTTCTTTCTCCTCCTCCAGGTCCAGGCTTCCTGGTTACAGCATGATTTAGGACACCTCTCAGTATTCAGGAAAACCAAGTGGAACCACTTGCTACACAAGTTTGTGATGTGCCATTTGATTGTGAGTCCCTGGAAAACTTCTGAGGCTTTTCCTGTAAAAACACATGTTCTGAAGACTCTGTGGAGCATGTGCAGCACTGGGGGAAGAATTAGGGTCAGGAAGTAAAGGGAATTCTGGCTCTGAAAGTGCTTTTAATGCTTTGTTCTTCCCTTGAACAGGGGGCCTCTGCCAAGTGGTGGACCCTCCTGCACTCCCAGCACCATGCCAAACCCAACTGCTTCCACAAGGACCCTGACATTGATATGCACCCTTTCCTCTTCACTTTGGGGAAGAAATTCTCTGTGGAGGTCAGTGAAAGGGTGTGGCAAGTCTAAACCTAAGTTGTGATGGCAGTTTCTGTAAAGAGGTTTATTTCCCTACAGTTCACTCTAAGTCCCTTTAAGAATCTCCCAAACAGCTGATATGTTGATGTAAATAAATCAGACATGATGTAAGGCATTGTATATAAGGTGGAAAATCCACCAGCACATTCATGGCTGGAGAAACCTAATGACCTAGAACAGCAACTCAGTAATTAATGATCATTAGATAACTTGTAAACATCAATCAATGTACAGCATGGCTGCAGTCATCCTGGAATTATTATTTTAATATGAATGTATGAAGCTCAGTCAAAAGGGTGGCTTTGATGTGTCCGTGTATTCTAGGAGAGTGTGCTGTGACAGGAACAGCAGGACTGAAAAACCCAGGCTGTTCCTGGAACTCCAGTTGGGCAAAATTTGTTGGACTGTGTAGGATATTCCCAGTTTGTCCTGCTCGGACACTGCCAGAAGTGACAACCTAAGAGTGCTGAACCCCTTTTGCTGTAGATCCCATCAGTTGTTGACACCATCACAGCAGCTACAGCAGTGAAATATTCTTCTCCAGGTCATCGTTGAACTGCCATTTAGGTTTAGAGAATCAGAGCAGAAACAAGGGGAAAAAATGAGAGAAAATACATATTTCTGACCACTAACATAACTTAGCCTTGATAGATCTAATTCTTCACAAAATGAATCATGAAACAAGGAATGAGGGTTGTGGGAAGTGTGCAAGAAGAGCCCCTCTGGAAAAGAAATTAAAAAGAGCAAGTTACCTGTGCAAATTGCTTGGTCTTCACTAATATATTTTTTTTCTGGGTTTTTTTTTGTTTGTTTTTTTTTTTTTTTTCCCCCCCACAGCTTGGGATCAAAAAGAAAAAATACATGCCCTACAACCACCAACACAAATACTTCTTCATCAGTGAGTATCTCTATCCTCCTGCAATTCCCTGTGAGGTATTAAAGGGGCTTGGAGATTCTACTTTTGACCTGAAGAACATGAGAAAAACAAAGGTGCCTGAATCAAAGAACACAATAAAAAAACCCAAAGTAATAACAACCAGACCTGACCATCTTATCCCAGATCTCCCACATCCTCCACAGAGGCTCTGGGTTATGATATCATACCACATCTTTCAGTAGTATCAAAGTCTGGGGTTTCAGGGTTTTTTTGTTTGGTTTGCTTTGGTTTCTTGGGGTTTTAAGTGCAAGTGAGATGTCCTTTTGGAAGGCTGAGTTTGAGTTCTTCAAAAGGGATTTCATATTCATTCCTGTTGTTCCCCTGCTTTGCACCAAGAAATAAGGAGCCAGATAAGCTTTGGGCTGTGGAAACCACTTCTCAAATTAATCATTTGTGGCTGTTCCTCAGTCAAGAGCCTAAGATGAAATCTGAGGTTTGTAAGAACTCTCAGATTAATTGTCAGACCTAGAAATGTTTCAAGGCACTAAACCAACATCCTAACCTGGAATGTTCTCCAGATTGAGCAGGAATTCAGGACCCTTCCCCTCCCAGGCTGATGATGTCACCCAGTCCATGATGTCACCAGTGATGCATTTTTCTTTCCAGCTCTTCCTCCGCTCCTGTTCCCCACCTACTTCCACTGCCACACATTCTACATTGCCTACACAAAGAAGTACTGGGCGGTGAGTACTGCTCCTTGTGTGACCAAAAGGGGTCAGACGGGCACCTTCAGCCTTCCTTCTGAGCATGGAGCCAGCTCCTTGCTGAGCTGATTCACCTCTTACAGCAAGCTGTGAGAAAGTATCATAGGCTTGTGTTGGATTGCTCTAGATTATTCCATTCAGAAAAAAACTGTCAAAGCTGAAAGTAAATCATTCTCTTATACTATGAAGCTTAAAAAATAAATAAGCAAATGTAATTTATGAAGATCTGCTTTTCTTGTTCTCTCTGGTTTTGGCAGGACTTGGCCTGGATGCTGACCTTCTACATCAGATTCTTTTATACTTACGGATCTTTATTAGAAACAAAGAGTCTCCTGGCATATTATTTTATATTCAGGTGATGTCTTTTTAGAAGGTTCTTCAGCCTCTTTTCTATGCATTCTTTCCATCTGTACCTGCCTACCTTTCTCTATGTTTATATTGCCACATTCTCCTTTACCACCTTTTTTTTTTTTTGCCTACTTTTTAGTTCATAAATTCTTTTGTTCAATTGCCAGTGCAAGTTTTATGTTGCTCCATTAGTTGTGGCAACAAAGAGATTTCACTGCGTGCTGACCAAATTGAGAAATATTTACCTCATATAACATTCAGTGCTTTGGGTGTTAAGTCTGCTGCTGCTTAAAGAGCACATTTAACCAAAACAGCTTAGCCTGGGCTTGCAAATGCCCAGGTATTATCCAGCAGCACTGACTTGAATGGACAGCACACTCGCCCCTTGGATCATTTCACTGATTCTAATCAGTTTGGGCCTTGGCTAAAGATAAAACAAGCTGAACACCAGTCAGTATTAAACAAAACACATGAAATAATCATGAGTTTCATAAGGAAATATTAAAATTCCAGAGTTTGGAAGTCCTTCCAGGTGCTGGCTTAGCAAGGCTAGTGTTCAGCCACGTCTTTAAGTCTGGCTTTGACATTATTTCAATGGCTCCTCACTGCTCACCCAGCACTGAATTCTCTCATCTCATTGCACAGGATGCTGGAGAGCAGCTGGTTTGTCTGGGTCTCACAGATGAACCACATCCCAATGGATATCGACTATGACAAGAATTTGGACTGGATGTCTACTCAGGTAAAAGATTTTTCCCCTTCTTAAGAACTGTGGCCATACAGGTATAAATTTTAACCATAAGCAAGTCTCCTGTTGCATTAAGGGTGAAATCTGTTGGTTGCTGGGAGGTGAAGGTTAATAGGCTGATGGATTCAGTCATGGAAAAGGTAAAGGAGTACAGCAATGACACGCTCATGGGCAATCCAAAATTAAATCAAGGTTGAGCTCTGGTTCCTAAACATACTCTTGACTTGTCTCTGACTTTGCTTTTCTCTCCCCTCCTCTAGCTCCTGGCAACATGCAACGTGGAGCAGTCGCTGTTCAATGACTGGTTCACAGGGCACCTCAACTTCCAGATTGAGCATCAGTGAGTACTCACCCCAAGAGGGAATTTTCTTTCTCCTCATTTTTTAAAAACTATCTTCCCTTCTCTCTTTTGGTTTTTTTTTTTTCCTTTCTTATTCTTTTTTCCTCTGAATTCTACAAATAGTTGTGGGGCAGCAATGAATTTGCCTTTAAAACTTGAAACTCCTTTAAGAGAATCATATAATTCAACTTTGACTGGATCCACAGGATGACAAGAGAAAATGCAACAGGGGCAGGATCAATGCAAGAACAGCAATAGAGTAAATCCCAAGTTGTAAGTTTTAAGGATCAATGGAAATGTCCTGGTTAAAGCACCTGTTTTTAGTCTGCCACAGGAGTTTAAAGCCACCTCTGCTGATTTTTTATGCTGTTACTCTATAGAGTGAGATATGCAAGGATGAAAGATGGGCTCATCTACTCCTCTGTACTATGGAGAGGGCTACTTCTAGAAAAAGGGAGGGAGGGAGGGGAAAGTAGTTTCTTCCATAAACATCATTTAATTTAGAGACAAACTGTGGAAAAGAACAGAGGGGAAAGCAGGAAATCCCTACGAGTTCCTTGTGCTAAAAGCACAGCAGGGGGAAAGAAGAGCTGGGAGCAGCTAGAGACCCTGCTCATTGTGAGCTGGGTGATTCCTGGGAAGCACTAGTGATTAGGATTTCCTGTGAAGCTTGCCTGTCTCCTGTTCACAGCCTTTTCCCTACGATGCCACGGCACAACTACTGGAAGGTGGCCCCTCTGGTCAAGTCCCTGTGTGCCAAGCATGGCCTCGAGTACCAGTGCAAGCCTCTGCTCACAGCCTTCGCAGACATCGTGCAGTGAGTAAAAATAAACTCCCAAATTGTAGGGGGATGCAGGAGAGACTGCAATCCTAAGAGCAAGAGTTGTTTTGCTCTATTTTTACCCTCCTGGGCACATGGTGACTCTTGGGGATGGTGCTGTGCAGGGCTGAGTTGGACTCGATCTTTGTGGGTCTCTCTCAGCTCAGCTTATTGCAGGATTCTGGGAAACGAGCAGAAAACAGACAAAACCTCATTCCCTTGTCCCAGCAACACTCCCCTGAGCAGCCCTGTGACATGTCCTCTCTTTCTCTCTCTCCCAGCTCCCTGAAGACCTCGGGAGAGCTCTGGCACGATGCCTACCTGCACAAATGAAGGACAAGGCTTGGTGCTACCATTCACAGCCTGCCACGGCTGCATTCCCAGCAAGCTGAGGGGCAGGAAACACAAGGGACTCTCTGGCAGAAGAAAGTGAGTAAGGACTGAGGGATAAAATTCCAATATAGATGAAACTGCCCAAATTTTTCTTCTGGTTTTTCTTGGGGTTATGGTTCAGATATGTTAAGAGTGGGCAGGGCGAGCAGAAGGTGAATTGTTAGTAGAGGGAGGAGCTCTTTGCTGAGTCTGAGCATTTCTGAGCCTGGGCATGGCCTCAAGTCAGATCATGGACTGGTGGAGCTGCACATAGTTAACTTCATGTCAGAGGCCTCTGATCATGGGTTTTGGGGTTTTTTGTTTTGTTTTCCTCATGTGGAGGGTTTAATGCTTGATACAGCATTTGCTTACTTGAATTCGAAACTGCAAAGGATTTTGGATTAACATGGTGTTTCCAGCAATGTGCCTAAACTACAATAAATTAGGATAAACTACAAACAACACTTAGACTGTAGCAAGGGCACATGCAGTGAATAAAAACATAAATGTGTTTTCATTACTGTTCTCTAGAGCATCCTCATTGTCACAAGGCCAAGAAACACACGTGGTTAAAACCAGCTTAAGGCCTCTGCTCTGTTCAAAATTTATCTGGTTTGAGGGGGGTTTTTGACTTTGTGTTGGGCTGAGACATGTGCACACTCCACATACACTCCCCACCTATACAGGACTAAGATTATACTGCAGAAAGGTAAGCCAAAAGTAAAATAAATCACCTACAGACATTTGGTCAAATCCAAAAGTTGCTGTTGCAGCTAAACCAAGATCACCTCAGATTTTGGCTGTGCCAGGCAGAAGGTGAGTCAGTGAAAGAGGCTGATCCAGGTACTTTGAATCACCCTTGAGAGGAGACAGTATCTTTCCATTAATTAGTAAGAAAGCCTGTTTGTTTCAAGTGAGTACTACAGTGAGTACATACTCAGACCCTGAAATAAAAGACCAGCTTTTGGAAAGGAGACTATGGGAACAACAAAATCCACTTAAATATTAGCAGTTACCACACTTTTTTTTCAATTATTCAAAGTTAACAAATAGAAAACTCGAGAGGTAAAAAGATATAAAAAAGTCTCTGATGATGTAACAAGTGGACTCTGTACTACTTGTGCAATGATTGGCTGAATTACTTAAAAACCTTTAACCCTGCACAGTCAGCCAGAACAAGGGAAAGATTTGCTATTAAACCATTTTCCTGCCTTGGAAAAAGTGCAATCATGTTTAGAGGTTAACAGCACAAAGTACAATGCCTGACCCACACAAATAAAAGAAGCAATTCCCAAAAGCTCTGTGGGAGAATTAAGAAATAAAGCAGAAGTCACAACAGCGTCACTTACTCACAAACACATTTCCACTACTTCAAAAGGCCTTTTAAAATTACCTTAAGCAGCCTCTGAAAATGATTTATTGGGTAGATGAAAGACCTGATTTTGAAGATCATAATTTGATTTTTGGACCTTTGACATCATTTGGCTCCTAGTTCAGGACCCCTGCAAGTCAAAATGCAATTAAAAAAGAGAGCTGTGAATGTTTCCATTGTTTGAGGACCCAACAGTGCTCCAATGAGGACAGGTGTGCAAGAGGATTGAGCAAGACTGAGATGAACGGCTGTGGATAACTATGGAATAAAGACTAAGCAATATATGGATCAATGCCAGAGTAAACAGGAGCAGTTTCCAAGTCTTCCCTGGGTTACCTTTGAGCAATCTTACCAGTATCAGTCTCAGATGAAAGGCTGCCTGCACCCCCTCAGGAAAATATTGGATAGCTGGATGAGATTTTACAAAGAAGGTATCACTGAGAGGCCCAAAGAAGGAAACACATATAAATTAGTCATATAACCCAACAGAAAAGCATAAACAAACAAAAAACAAACCCAAAACAAAAAAATTCCACTCCTGTAAAAAAGTTATGGTACATGAAAACAGAGTGAAAAAAAAAAAAGAAATCAGCATTAGCAGTCAAGTATCTTCCTTAAATGTGAGCGATGATGAAAACAATACAAAATATTAACTGGCTTACTCTAAAATACAGCCTTGATTCCTGCAACTCTGAAGGGCAAAAATTCATTATTTTCTTACACTGGTATCTTGGAATCAGAGGTTCAGGGAAGACAGTTCCTACTTGAAATAATACTGAAAGTTTAAATTCAAAGTGAAGTATTTTTCCCAATAAAATCTCTTACGAAAAGTACTGAGTGGCTAAAGCACCTTGGACTCTGCGCACACACCAAAAACTTCTTCATTCCTGGTTTTCCAGCTTCCCTCCACAAAGCTGAGAGTGTTGTTAAGACCTTGTAGAGAACACAGGAGCTATGACTATGCAGAAATTCTGTATTTTCATTCAGTTTGGGGAGTGTTGCAACTGTAACTTAGTCTGTAACCAGTACCTGCCATCACCCTCCTTCCTCAATAAATCTTACAACATTTAAACACACAAGGTCAAAGATTACCAAGTGTGGAAAAGAGAATCACACTAGTTTGGGTAGGAAAGTGTATCTACTTATGTATCAATTCTGAATCAATAATCACAGGGACAAGGATTTGTTGCACTGGAAGAAAACCCCAAACAAACAATAAAAAAACCCAAAGTTCTCAATCCTGGTCAAAGTTTAAAACTGGGGAACCTGAGAGAAACAAGCAAAGAATAAATACTGAAATTAACAGACACAGCAAATCTATATAAGGGATTTCTGTGGTTCATCACATGCTATGAAACAGGAAAGGAAGTTTTCCTTCTGACTCGGTCCATTAGAGATTTACAGTACTTGAACTGCTCTGAGTTGCAGAATGTAAAAATATTTAGTGAATTTTTTCATTAAAAAAGTAAAACTACCAGTTTATCAAGCTTTAGTCTGTAATCTGAGAACAAATTTCAGCCCAGCTCTTGAAGGCCTGCAGTGCAAGGAGATTTCCAGCTGCTCCGGGTTGAAACTTGACTTTAGGTGGAATTCCAGCGTGACAAAGTCCAAGCTTTCATCAATTAAACCACACAGGCTCTGCTCTGCAATCCACGCTGCAAAAGTGTCATCATTAACAGTCAGCTATAAAATACCTCACTTGTTATTTTTACACCACTGCCTCCTTGTTCAGCCTTCATTTGCTTTCCCAGACTGTGTAACAATGCACCACTTTATAAACTTTTGCAAACACAGGGCTAGTTTTGGGAATCTTCTTCATCTTACTGATCCATCCCAGCTGGAATCATCCTGAATGCTACAAACCTGGCAAAACTGCCTGAAATTCATTTACAATAATCAAAAGAGAGCCTCAGTTATTTTCCCAATTTTGTCCAAAATTACCTTAGGCCACTGCTAAGGTTTAATCCTCAGTGTGAGAGTTGCAGTTATGCTCAAGTCCACCTCTGCATGCCATGACCTGTGTCATGACCACACAACTTTGACCCCAAACATCAGTTCAGGCTGAGCTCTGCAATATTACCTGGGGGGGAAAGGTCAGACTTTACCATGCACTGCAGATCTCTGTGTAATTTGTTATCAGCAGGAGATAAGAACACACAGCCCCATCATCAGTGGATCGATTCACTTCTGCAGCGCTGGGCTGGAGCCCCACACCCCACAGCAATCTGAACTCACAGTGCACAGACAGTCACAGAGGGCTCATCCAGTCCATCCCCCTGCAGGGAACAGGGACATCTTCCACCACCCCAGGCTGCTCAGTGCCCTGTCCAACCTGGCCTTGAACAATTCCAGGGAAGTGGCACCCACTACCTCCCCTGGAACCCTGAGCTGGGACCTCATCACCCTCATAAAACATTTTGTGAGAAAATGGTGACTCACCTGCCTGCAAGAATTCATGGACCAGACATACAAACAGAGAACAAACAGCCTTCTTCTGCAAGATCAGCAACAGGTATGGAATATTTGGCAAAACAAAGTGATTGGTTTACTGGAAGTTGAAATTATGGATACCCAAATGCCACTCAGCCCGCAATTCCCACCAATGAGCAGCACTAAGGAAAGGAAATCAGGGCTTTTTCCAACATCTTTGAAGCATTGGAAAGCCTGATTCAAACCTACCTCACCCTTTTTCTCCCCACATAACATTTAGCAATCCCATGAACTTCCTTATCTCCTGGCACAGCTCACTACAACAAATGTGATTCTGACACTTGCTCATGGTTTTTGGCTATTCAAGTTCAAATATATTGGGGAAGGGAAAATAACCTAGGAATGAAGGCCCTTTAAAAGAAGAGGTACTGCTGGAGAAGCTGTAATTTCCCAACATTAGTTTCAAATTCATTCCCAAAACCACTGCTGGAGATATGCATCTAAAATACAACAGGAATAAAAAAATGTTGAGCAATTCTGCTTTACAAATCACTGAAATCATATTGCAACAACCTGACAAAGGAATGTGTCATTTTAATGGAACAGAACACAAAAACAAAACAAAACTGCTGTTCTGTCATGTCCACAGTCTCTTCACTCTCAAAATAAGGAGCTGTAAATGGATTTTTTTCTTATTTATTTGAAGAAATAACATTATTGTTCTTCCAGTGTTGCCTAGTGCCCTCCACACCTTTGGGAAAAGCTAAGCTTTCTGTACAACGCTTGTCACGGCCAGTTTAGCATAGAACACAGGTCATTTAAGTCATTTAAACACAACTGTGGAGTAAAACTGAGTTTTTAAAACAAAGGCAGCTGCAAAAAGTACATCTAACCTACAGCTTCTGCACCACCTCCAGAAAAACAGATGAAGGGATGTATGAACTTCCTAGATTAACACAAAGTATTTGAAGACATCTGAATAGAAAACATGTTGCCAAGAGATTTTTCATTCCATTTATTTCAGAAATAAAAGAAGACAACAATATAAATCACTTAGCAGACACAACCAAAATTAGAAGCTCAGGCCTTGTTTACTCTTTTCCAAACCTTGTTAGGATTCTCTCCAGCACAAAATATTCCCACCCAATCATGTAATCCCACGTGCCTGATCAGGTAAAAAGCCAATGGACTCCTAGAATACAGCAGGTTATCAGTTCATATTATGTTACTGCACCTCTACCCCAGTTGATTTTTCACAAGAGACTGGTAGATAAATGAATTGCAGTGCAAGTAACATTCTCCAAAATTTAACAGAACATCATTTAGTATCTACTCTTCTTTACCTGCCACCATTCCTGGGAATTCACACTTAAATCAGGAAGTAATCCTAGTCAAAATACAACTCAAGGTAGACCCAGAAATGCAGTGATTATTGACAAATCACCCCCAAACTGCTATGATTTGTATTTTTTACATTTGCCTGAGTTAAGAGCAGTAGTTGGGCTCCAAAATGCTTTGCATTTAGCTTGACAATAATTATCACGTAACTGTCCAAGTTTTTCTGCATAATTTAACTAAACTGCAGATGCTGGGTAACTTTACAACATGCCTCAAATCAGGTTTTAGACATATTCTCTATATATCTACATTCATACAAACATGCTGCTTTAGTTAAAGGATCACCCTGAAAATCAGCCCTGGCTTGATCGAGAAATAGCAACAGCAGATTACTGCAGTAAAATGAGAACTTCAGCAACCACTGGGAACGGTTTTGAAAGTTCTTGAGCTTGAATTTCAATATTAATGCATCAGAAGGTTTATTTCTCAAACATCTGGCATCTTAATATTTTTCTATTTAAATTCTTACAGATTAGAAAGAACAATTTACTCTCCTACCCCTGAAAGAGCTGTAAGGTGTAATCAATTTAGTTGAACAATGCATGGAATAAGAAAATATCCTTTGCTACCTCCCTTATGTCAGTTATATCCCAACACAGCATTAGTAAGCAAATATTATCTTAAAATATATATTGGGAATAAAATAGAATTGTATTTAGATTAAGTTTTGTAGTTAGCTTTGTCTCTATCATAAGGAATGAGACATACCAACATTTTACTCAAGGTCCTGGGTACCATTTTACTTCTGGAAGGCCAAGAATGAAATTCAAGAGATGTGTTTACAAATACAGACAGATAATTATTTCATTAGAAATACTGAACAGCATCAATTTTTCAAGCAGTTTCTCCATGAGGGCAATCACAGTGCCCTTACAGAAATTCTACTGTGTGATTAGCCAAGAAAGTTGTACAACAAAAAAAATGAAGCAGTATTTTGATTGAATTTCTGTTTGCTCCTAGAAATGAAGACAATTTATTATCCACGAGTTGCTTAAAAATTCCCTAAGTTGTTATCAAGCAGTAAAGCACTAGTATTGAAAGGCACTAGGATTGGAGCTTGTGTTACCTGGTTTCCAGTACAGACAGCACTTGAGAGCTCAGTAAATCACACCTGTAAAACACTCCTGTGCCTGGGCCCAAGTCTGCTACATTCATTAAAGTGTTGGACAGGTTCTTGTGCAGCTGGAAGGATGCAAAATTCAGAGCAGATCTCTGCAGATTTACAGGTTGGATCTTTCCTTGACAGACATACGAGTTGTGGACTGTGTGTATGTTCTAATTACATCCTGAAAACAAAGCAACAGAAAAACTCAGAGCAAGTTCCATTTAAAGTGAAGAACTGCAGGAATAAATTGAATGAACTGAGTTGTTGTTCTTTGGATCAAGCACTGAGCCCAAGAAAGGCTCGTGGCAATGTTTCATTAGCATCTCAAAGGGTGGGTAACCAACCTAAACACATTTTATATCACATACAGTTACCTTCCAGAAACCCTACAACCTCAAATGAAACAAAGTCTTTGTACATCACCAGTTAATCAACATTTAATTGTTATTAGAGTGATGTTTTGGTATTTTGCAAGCACTGACTTCTGGCCTTTAGCTCAAACAGGGATCAAGACTAATTTCTCACATCATTGGATTTTCAAGAGAAGCCAAAATAACTTACAGCCAGTCAAAAGGCAGCTACAAAAATCATTACTGTACCTTTTTCCCACCCTCAGCATTGTATTTGTCCAGCAAAGCCTGGATACAGGCTCCATAATTAGGATGAACATCAGTGAAGTTTTTCACCTGCACAGGAAGACAAAACAGAAAAGGCAACAAGATTTTTTTTTCCTCCAATTCAAGAAGGTTCTTTACCACATTTCCTGGGCTACAAGCAGTAGGTATCATAAGGAAGAAAAGTTTAATTCTGATCAGTTATAAAGAAGATATGAACATCTTCAAACACGATTTCTGTTATGCCACACAGAGCTCATTCCCAATTTAAACAAAGCTGCCCTGGGAAGGATAAGAATCCAATGCCTCCTTGGCCCTCTCTGCCTTCCCCTTGTTTAGAGCAAAACCTTACTCTGGCAGTCATCTGATTTTTAAAACACCAAGCTAACCATATGTTCAACACCTGTCCCATTCTTCCCCCCAGGAAAAAGTTACTTTAACATGTTATACTGATGTCATATTGTGTAAATAGGCACTCATTTAAGTATGAGAATTCCCAAGTAAAAAAATCCAGTCTTTTTAGAGAATTCTTGATCTTCCTTTCCAGAAGCCATTATGACAATGTTACTAGACTGGTAGGAAACCTGGAATAAACCCCAAAGAGGGCACTTACAGCTCGTTTCTGAATGAAGAGCTGGGCATCCTTCAGATGATCCGCAATGTTCTTACACAGCCTCTGGCGCTCTTCCTCGTTCAGCACTTTGAGGTAGAATTCTCGCACCTGGCCATTGGAAATAAAGGTTTATTTTGATAGTCCTAAAAAATAGCTTTCACTTCCTAGTCAAGCAACACTTAAAATACTCAAAACATTTAAAAGGCAGCCAATCTGTCAGGGTTTTTCTTTGGCAAACATGCCGACAACTCCTTCTCCAGACATTAATGGCAAGAAAACAAGTCAGAGCATCTACCTAACAATGCCCAAAATCTGAATTTGAGATTCTGTGAGAACTCACACTAACACACACCCTACACACTCCTCATGTGTGCCAAGCAGCACAAAGCCTTTCCAGAGCCCCACCTGGGTCACGTTGTCCTCATTGGCACTGTTGAAGCGCTGCACATCCCCTGAAGCAAACGTGCAGCTCTCCTTGAGCCGGGGCTGATCCTCAGGACCAGTGAAGCTGTTTGACTAATAATTTGGGGCACCACCTGGGGGAAAAAAAAAAATATCCCCAAGCCAAGTCAATCAGATGGCAGCACTTCCAAGTAAGTCAGAAGACAGAGGATGTTATTTGCTTGGAGGAATCTAAATCAATTACTCAGTTACTATTGGTTTAATTAAAAAGAGCTGACAGCATTTTTCTGTCAACACCTTCAAGCCAGTACTTAACAGCACCTGCTGCAAAGAGAATTTCCACAGCTTTTTTCAGGGTTATTGATTTGATTTAAAAATAAGAAAACCTAGACACTCTCACAACAATATTTCTCAATCATAATAGATAGTGATGCTTGAAGTTTAAGGCAGCATAAAAATACAATCATTTACATATCTGAAGTACTACAATGCTTCCCTGTGTAGGGGGTGTATTTTAAACACATAAGGAACTAAGAGAATCACATTATCTATTCTGGGACAAGAGCAGCTGTCCTCAAGTTCCTGTTTTTCAAATATTTCCCTCTCCTCCCTCAGCAAGTGTCTGAATTCATAGCCCAGAGGAACACATATTTTGGCATGAGCCACAGCTTAAGTACATCCTTGTTACTCTCAGGTGGAAAACAGCCACTATTGGGCAAACCCTGACAGAACAGAAGCTGCTCAACAGAGGGGAAGTGACAGCTCTACTCTTGGCATTTTCACTTTTGTCTTTCACAATCTCAGAAATCTGAAAGCAAAGCAGTTTAGTGAAGTGGACGGAGCCAAGTCAGTCTCTAAAACCTGACTGCAGGTATTCTCCCACAAACTGCTTTCCTGTCAAAGGCCTTTTTATTAAGTTTTAAACACATCCTAAGCTTCACTTGCTTTTTATACTTCTAAACTCCTCATCTCATATCCAAATATCCCAAGTCTCCTTACTGGATTAACAGAGAAGATATACAAGCATTCTACACAAGTATGTAAGGATAATAAACACGGATCTTAAGCCCCCTGTGAACTGAAGAGAACACTGCAGCTCATGCTTAAGCATCACTATATTGAAAGCTGTCTTCCTGGCTACCTTGGTTGTCTGAAACAGTCATTGGCCCATCCCTCTGGTAGTTGGCCACCCTGGCTCTGAAGGGACAGTTGACAGGGATCTGGAGATAGTTGGGGCCCAGGCGGTGTCTGTGGGTGTCAGGATACGAGAAGAGGCGTCCCTAAAACATTGAGCACAAACATCAACCATTTGTAAAACACTGGGGCATGCCAACTCAAAGCTTTCAAAAGCAGCAAAGTAACCAGTGCTCCTCAGGTCACACCTCCTGTTTACCTGCAGCATTTTGTCAGGGCTGGGCTCAATTCCAGGAGGCATGTTGCTAGGGTCATAAGCCATCTGTTCCACCTCTGCAAAGTAGTTGACAGGATTCCTGTTCAAGACCAGCTTTCCCACAGGGATGAGAGGGTAGTCACCATGAGGCCAAACCTGTAAGACACAACACAAATCCAGTAAAATCAACATTATTACAGAATTATGCAGCTTAACTGCCAGGCAGAATTCACCCCATTTGACTCCTGGTTAAGAAAATACATTACTGAGTTTCTTTTCTCTTAACAAACATTGAGGAATGTCTTATTTTAAGAAGCCTTTTGCAATTAACACAGATTATTAATGCACCTTATTTCATCATCCCAGCATAATCTCAGCACTTGAGTACTTGAACGAAATACCCACAGGCCCTTGAAAAGCTGCCTAGGGAAGCAGGGCGTGGGTGGAACTGGTGGCACAAATGTTTTCAGTTCCTTCAAAATGCTTAACTGGCCTTTTCTTTCCCATCTGAGCTGCACTTTTAAGTTCAAAGGTCTTTAGCCTTTGGGCAGAATGGCCATTGGGGAGAATGGTGTTAGAGGTAAAAAAGAGTTTATTATGCAATGCAAGTTTATGTCGGCATTTTTCAACGAGGCATTCCTAGGAGTAGCTATTGGAAGTGGGACAAAATGAAACCAGCAAGGCTCAGGGTGTGACTCTGATCTGAGATCACACCTCTGAAGTGCCATGGGATCTACAGGCCTGGAATCAAGCCCTATCCATATGTTCCCTGAGAAAGAGTAACATCAGATATAATACAACTACAGCTTCATCTCCAGAATTCCTTGCTCATTGTGGCTCTACAATAAAGAATGCACTTCAAAACTACCTGAAACTGAATATTCCCAGAATTATCAGACATACCTTAGTCACATCAAAAGGATTAAATGGGAACTTCTCTGCTTCTTCAAAGGTCATAACCTGGATGTAGAAGGACCATGAAGGATAGTTCCCCTTGGCAATGGCATTGTAAAGGTCCCGTATGGCATAGTCAGGATCAGTAGAAGCCAGCCTTCCTGCTTCTTCCACAGAAAGGTTTTTGATGCCTTGGTCAGTCTAAAAGCAACGAAAGCACCAGTTACAGCATGCAGAAAGTACTACAGAGATGATTCATCAAGAATGGATTTTAACAAGATTTATAATCCAAGGATGAGATTGTCCAGGTTCTACCTTCTAGTAACTTGAGTTTAGATTTATAGTACATTCAACGGCTGCCTTCCAGATAAAAATCAGTTCACTGACAGTGCTCCATTAACAAGACACAGATGCCCAAAGAAGAGTTTCTTACAGTCTAGTAAATGAACAGAAGAAGAAAGATACCTCTCCTAAGTTAAAGGTTAAAGGTGTGAAACTGATACTAAACAAGGACTCCACACACCTTTGAGCCTGAGTTAAACTTGAGAAGTCACACTTTTTTTATGGTTTTTATCCAATATGATGTATAGTTCCAATTAAAAAAATAATCAGTACCTTGGCATGGAATTTGCAGTAAACTGCTCTTCCATCAGCATTAACCAGTTTGAAGGTGTGTGATCCATATCCATTCATGTGGCGATAGCCATCGGGAATGCCACGGTCACTGAACAGGAAAGACACCTGAAAAGAGGGATCAAACACTATGAATGGGCTCAGCACACCAAGGAGAAAGTCTTCACTCCACACTAAGTTTGTTTATTGTGTTAATCTGCATCACTGGGAGCTATGTTAATGTTGTCAGGAATTCCCTGAGGAATTTCTGCTTTAGGTGTTAATGAAATAAAACTGACTCCCTCTGTAAGCATAGGTAAGTATGAATAATTTAAAATAATATTTAAATCAAATATAAATAAGACTATGTAGACTTCTAAATCAAACATGGAAAAGATAGAGTTAAAAACCCACTGTCATAACATGATTATCTTAATCATACAAAATAAAGTCACGGGAGAAGCTTACTTGATGCAAAGACTCGGGGCGAAGACTCCAGAAGTCCCACACCATGTCTGGATCCTTCAGATGAGTCTGAGGGTTCCTCTTTTGGCTATGGATGAAGGATGGAAACTAATTTGTCCAGAAGTGGAAAAGGAAAAAGAGAGGAAAAAAAAAAGACAAAGCTGTAAAATCACTGAAAAGAAAATCTTCTACTGCCATACCCTTCCTGCAAATAAATTAATTCACAGAGCAGTCAGTAAAATTAGGGTAATGTCAAACATTCACAATTAGAATAAACAGAGATAAAGAATGCTTTCATTTTGCGGTTGATAAGGTGAGAGATAAAACTGTTCAGATTTGTATATCTGTGTTTATGTGACTCATAAATGAATACAGAGATACTATGAAATATATGTGCAGAACTCCTGCTCTCAAGGAAAGCCCCTCTGCAAGCTGCTGTCAAACTTGTGCCAAAAGACCAAAAACCCCAGATTTAATAAAAAGAATTGGCAAGAAGCCTTTGAAGTGAAAAGTTCAAGTGAAAAGTATGAAACCACGTAAGTTATCAAGCCTTAGTTCTTTATTTACTTTTGTTTAAGAACATATTTCTAAGTAAAAAATGTTCAATCTGACCAACAACCAAGTTTTTGTTTCTGAGGGAAGCCAAAACAAGATGTGAGTGAACTTTTGGGCTTTCTCACAAAGTACCCTCGCCTTTTGTGCTTACTCACCAACATTGCATCCCGAATGAAGAAGATGGGAGTGTTGTTTCCCACAAGATCCCAATTCCCATCCTCTGTGTAGAACTTCATGGCAAAGCCTCGGGGGTCACGAACTGTGTCAGCTGAGCCAGATTCTCCAGCTTGAAGAAATCCATGAACACACAGAAGTGTTAGGATAGGAAATGCATGTAAATACAACCTGAAAATAGGCCATAAAATCCTAAAAGGGCAAGGTTTATTGCAGTCTTTTCTACACCAAGGAATTGCAGGAATATTTTCAACAACACTTCATGCACTGTGAGTTTTCAAAGTGTAAACCAAACCAAACATTCAGGCCACAGTTAGAAAAAGGAAAAAAAACAAGTATATCCCCTTGAACCAATTAAGAGTGGAATTTGCATTATCACTAACAGAGACATCATCAAATTTTAAGGCTGAATCATCTAAACCCACATTTGTTTCTGTGCACCAAATCCCAGTGGGAAAGCTCTCATCTGGAAGGTAGCAATCTAACCAGCGTGCCTAATAAAACACTGTGGAAGAGCTGTAATCCTTTTAATTCCTCCTGCTTCACCCAGGATGGGATTTTAGACTGGAGCACAAGTGCTTAGCACAACACCTGAGCAGAAGTCTTCCAAAAGTGCTCAGAACAGCTAATGCTGAATTGTGATGAAATCAGTAGGACGCCCATTCTCTTGTTAAAAACCTTGTGTGTTCCAGAAGAGCAGGGAGGAAACGTGTCCAAACAGGGCAGGCAAAGGGAAGGGAAGGATGCAACAACCTGCTCCAGCAGCAGTCCTCATTTCAAACTCAACCCTGTGTCCCTACCCTGTACAACACCCAGGACACCCTAAATCCTAAGGGATTTAAGACTGGAAACAGCCAACAGGCCAAAGCCAGCAGCTCCCTGAACCTTGCTGGACTACTTTTTTCTCTCCAATACTTCCAGAACTGAATCCTCATGAGGATTTCTTTTCTTTTAAATACATCCACATCACGAATTATGATTTTTCTATCAGACAAGCTATTGATCACAATTAGCTGCAAATAATAGCATTTAAGATTTTGCTAGTTTGTGAATTCCAATCTTTAAGAAATCAGAGTTTATTTATGGAAGACTGTTTGTTTTTATTTGCCCAGTATTTAATTTACATCATTTATCCCCAAAATATTCCTGCAGCATAAGAGATCATAGATATTTAACTTGTAAGTGTTGATTGTGATCCAACCAGAAACAAAGCAAGCTTTCTGTCAAAAAAACCCCAGCTTGGGCTGCCCTCCCTCTCACATTTCAGACAGAAAAGTGTCTCCAGAGAACTCTGAGGGAAAGGGACAAAAGCTGCTTAAGGTCTTCCATGTAAGTGAATTTCTGAGAAGATGAAGCAAGCATTGCAGACACCCTTAAGTGCCCCACAATGCAAACACTGCTCTCAGGGCACATGCAGAAGACACAAAGTGAATTTATGGCCTTACCAACAGTGGAGAAGCGGATGGCAAGTGGAGTCCTTTTCCCAATGTGCTCAAACACTTTTGCCTTACAATACTGGGTGATATCATGAGTGACTTCAAAATAGCCAAAGGCTCCTGAAGAACAGCAAGTTCAAAATATCAGATCTGGGTACCTTCCTTCCAATCCCAGCTTGTCTGTTGTTAACATACAACTTAAAAGTCCAAGGGAAGTACACCAGTTTAAACAATGCTCTAAACACTCCATTTACTTTCACAAAATGAAACAGATTTAACACCATCTATTTGCTCATTCTCTCCTCCTTAACTGACTGTTAGCAGCTGCCAGCAGCAGCACAGAAGATGCTGTTCTGCCAACATCTGTGTATTCATCTGGGAGCAAGGCAGGTATTTCTTTAATCCTGCTATGAGTTGCAGAATTTTTGGTGCACCTGTAAGCTGGGTGAAGCAACACAACTCTTTCCACCCCCACAGAGGAACTTTTCCCATGTACAATCACATTTTAAATACAGCCCCACGCTTGCTCCTTCTAGGTCAATGCATGACAAAAGTCAAGATACTAATTCTACCTTACTAAGATCAATAATAATTTTTAAAGGTTTAGGGTTTTTTAATGTAAATATTAGATGATCAGCTTGCTTTGGCAGACACACATTAGAAGACAAAGCCAAATTCTCTATTAAATAACATGAAAACAACATTAAATAGAGATGGGGAGGAACAGACAGAAGAAGCAGAGACTACAGCAGATACAGTAAAAACTGAAGGGCTATAACCACATTTTCTCTCATTTTTGTAAACAGCTTTTCAGTGCTCCACGTTTTGGCATTGAGTTCTTTTAAACCAGGCCCTACCACTGTTGTTTATACAGAATTATTATAGCTAGTAACACTAACTTATAAATAACAATGTAATTTATGCATCACTATCTACACATTAACTGAAAAGCTTTTTAATTCTACACAGAGAAAATAAGTGATTTTAAACATACCTGCCCCTTTTGCATGCACAACTCTCTCAGGAATCCTCTCCCTGTCAAAGTGAGCCATCTCATCAGTGAAAACAACATCTTGGACAAGAAGAGGTCCACGTGGCCCCACTGTCAGGATATTCAGCTTATCCCCAGTGGGGTTCCCAGCACCCGTGGTCAGGACATCTGGTTTCTGGAAGCAAGACAAAGTCACTGTCAACACCAGAAATTAAAAACCAGAGCCACACAATGTGCATGACTGTTCAACCATTACGTGTCACAGAACACATCAACGAGAAGGGGTAAAATGACTTCAGATTCTGGGGGAAGTTACAGAACATACAGATGTTTACCTAAATCACGGAGCTAAGTTTAAAGACAATTTTAAGAAGGGGAGCTGAAGTCATGTAAAATCCAGGAATATTTTCCATGATTCAGAAATGTTTCTTCTCAAGACTATTGATCTCGCTTCGGGAAAAAATATGGGATGGGGAAAAAAAAAACAAACCTAAAACAGGAGCAGCTGCTGGAAAATAGGGGAGAAAGGAAAGGAAGAAGAAGGTAATGTCAGTACAGGGGTAGAGACATAAAGGAAGAGCTACAGCCAGACTAAAATGGGGTTGATTAGTGTTGTTCTGGAAGAGTTATGGAAAATAACAGAAGTAGGAACAGCTGAGGAATCATCATTTTAGACTCCTGCACCATGGAAGTCCATGGAAGGACTAAGATTAACACAAGCCCTAAGAAGCTCTACTGCCAGGAAATGTCCTACAACTTCAACAAACACCTGCACTAGAACTGAGTGCACTCCTACTTTCTCATAAAAAGATTCCAGCAGAAAAGACTTCATCTGCATCACATGGGGGGTTATATGCTCCTCTAAGGCAATATTCCTGTTTTACTGGGTGCTGTGGAAAATGCAGTGAGAAAGGTACATCAGCTCCAGAGACCTGATGGTCACAGCTGTCACTTCTTCCTGGAGTACATGTATTGTTAGGAGCCTTGTAAAGGACTTAGAAGAACATGAAAACAAATAAGGACAAAGAAAAAATAAAGAAAGACTAAATTTGCAACAGGGCGAGCTCAAACAGAGTCACAGATTCTGACCTGCTAACAATAAACCCATCACATCTTGCACTAAACTGACATAATTCCATATGGGCTCTCTATCCACACCATCCTACCTGAAACATCCACACATCTGAAGCACATCAGCACAAACTCCCTCAGCCCTTCCTGACTAGTTCTCCTCCTTTAAAGTTCTATAAATGAAAAGGGATGGTGGAGAGAAGGAAGAAGCAATTCTTGATGAGAAAAGCATTCATTATTCTAACAGCGACTACACGGGGCTCCAATTCTTACCTAAAGTTCTGCTTTAAGGGGGTTAATTACTGCAAACAGACAAAATTCCCATCTGATAGAAATGGGAACCCACAAAGGCAAGGAAAGAACAATTATTCACATCCACATGCAGAGCTTGGGATCAGGCAAGAACACAGGGAGTTCCAGCCACCTTTGTTTCACTCAGATCCATGAATAACCACATAAAAGACATTTGACAGGATAAGTGCATTTCCACCGTGTTCCTACTAATGTGCAACACACGCTACTGCAGCTGGCTTGAATTCCCAAAGTAGCCATGCTCTTTATTCCTCCTTCACCACTTCATTAGCATAAAGCTTTAAGCATAAATCAAATTCCTTTGGGATGTCTGGAATCCTCACCTACACTGAAATCTGCACAACCATTTTAAAAGACAATAAGTAACTGGTTACAAACATAAACATGATGGTCAGAAACTTACAGGAAAGTTAAATAAAGCCAAATCCATATTTCAAGTCAAACAAACAAACATCTGCTTAAATCAAAAGGTTATCTATAGTTTCTCATGGGAAATATGCAAGAGTAGAAATAGTTCTCAGTATATTTTCCACTGCTTATTTATTACAGACAAGATTATTCTACAATGCCAATATTTAAGGCCACCAGAAGTAGTTGCTAAAACCACAACTTGTTGACATTAAGGCTATAAAAAAATAAACAGCTTTGTGGCTGTACAGTCTCCTTTGTGTAGGCAGACTTTCTAGTGTTCACATTACAAGTAAAGAATATTCATTTACTTCGTGGAAGGAGATATTCACTTCAGTTTCAGGATGTTATGTGGGGTACACAAAGTAAGTTCCAGAGAGGGAAAAAAACCACACCACAGTTTAAAGAACTCTACTACTTTTGTATCTGAGTTTGTTTGATGCCTGTGTTTTCATCTGGTTGGGAGCTGCACACAGCCCAAACCTTGATAGGTAAGAATTTTCAAATCTGTATTTCATTACAGAACTAACCTGCCATGACAAAAAGACGGGAAGGAAAGCCAGGAGAATTTTAGTCGCTGCCGTGGTAAACAGCACACATCAAAGTACACACTTCCAGGCATTACTGATACTTTGCACCTCATACAACTCACTTTAAAATTCTAATAAGTCCTCCCTACTTTCTATCTTAAAGTCTCATGACTCCTTATGCAACACAGACTTCGGGTTGCCTCCCAATCTCCAAATTAACCTTGGCCTCTTTTCAAACGCTGCTTTGCTACAGAAAAGCCGATATCCCTACAAAAAGAATTACTCATGGATAAAAAAGGAACTATTATGACACATGCTAGGATATGATGGAGTCACAAGCCATCAGGTACTTTTCACACTGTACCTTTGAGAACCAGGAGAAATATAAAATTAAGACGACTTAACAGCTCCAGGGGGAACTGAGCTTGCATCTTGCATGATTGCCACTTAAAACCAGCACAAAGTGTATGTTGTAGCAAATACACATTTCTGTCAGAAATGACATGTGGAAACTGTCACAGCGATTTGATGAAGAAGGGAAGTGAACTCCTGCAACATTTACACATTAACCTAAATATCTGGAGTCTATTCTACATCTTCAGATGACTGAGTGCCATGCTGCTGATCACATGTCCTTATGATTTCAGGCAGCCACTTGTGCCAGTCCACTTCACCGGATCAGAGTTGGAAGGGATCTTCAAGGTCACTGAATTCCAGCCCCTGCCACAGGCAGGGACACCTTCCACTATCCCAGGTTGCTCCATGCCCCGTGCAACCTGGCCTTGGACACTTCCAGGGATGGGGCAGCCACGGTTTCTCCGGGAAACCTGTGCCAGGGCCTCACCACTCTCAAAGGGAAGAATTTCTTCCTAAAAAATTCACTTCGGTCTGGTCACGCAGAATACGCTGAGCTGGAAGGAAGCCACAAGGATCGCCGAGTCCAACTCCTGGCCCTGGACACACCGCTGAACGTGCTTTATCCTTCCTATTATTCCCTAGTCACATTTTCACCGGTGACAGCAAACCGAAACGCAAACTTCTGATTTAAGACAGGAAAGAATCGCCCCCATCCCTGCCCGCGGGCCCGCGGCTCGGGCGCAGCGCAGCCCCGGCGCTGCCTGCAAGGAGCGGCCGGGGAGGCAGCGCTGACTGCCCTTGTCGCTCGGGGCCAGCTGGCAGCCTCCATCCATCCCTCCCTCCGCGCCGCGCCGCTCCCGGGCACAGCTCCAAGCCGTGGGGGCGAGGCCGGGACGGGGCGAGGGCGCCTCGCCCTCCGCCGCTGGCCCGGGGACGCCCGGGCGCTCGGAGCGCCGCGGGGCTCTGCGCCCTCCGGCGCCGCGGCTCCCCGGGGGATGCGGGCACGGCGACACCGGGGAGCGGCGCTGCCCGGCGGGTACCTGCGAGCCCCGCTGGCTCTTCCACAGCTTCAGCTGGTTCGCGGCGTCGTCCCGCCCGTCGGCCATTTTGCGGTCTCCGGCGACCCCCGAGGCAGCAAGGGCGGAGCGGAGGGAAGCGGCGGGGCTGTGTTCGCTCCCGGCGGGGAGGCAGCAGCGGCGGGGAGGTCAGGCCGTGGCGCGGTCACGCTGTCACCCCGCGGGGACCCAGCGCCGCCGCCGCCGCGTCCCGGCCGCAGCAGCCGCGGGTAGCGGGAGGCACCGCCAGTACAGCTCCGCTCCCGCCTCCGCCCGTCCCCCGCTACCTCCTCGGCCAATAGGACAGCGGCCAGCCGTCACCGCGAGTTCTGATTGGTCTAAGGGCACGTCAATCTTGCGCGGGGAGGCCCCGCCCACTCCTCCTCAGGCTGTGGGGCAGAGGTTGGGGGCGCTGTCGGGTTCCTTTGAAATTGGAAGGAAATTCACCAATATGCAGCTGCGAAAGGGATTTTTGGGCTGTAATCCCATTGTTGAGATGCCGGAGATGTCTAAAACTGCTGGTGGTGGAGGCGTTGTTCGGTGACAGAAAAAGTTACATGTTCGCCGCCGTGAAAGCTGCACGTACTTACGGAGTTTCTGAGGCAGGGTTTGTGTCAGCGGTGAAAAAAAATTTGTAAATTGCAAAATCAAAGCGACCGGTATATAAGTATATAAATTATATAAGTATATAAATTGCATCAGTGTATAAGTATATGCGGGTTCATTCTTGTATCGGTGCCTGAAATGGGGTACAGCGAGTTCACTTTGGGCATATGCACTCAACAAAAGAGCATTTCTTTGGGGACTGGAATTTTTAACCTTAAAAAGCCACCCACTTCTGAATTATGTGGTTATACTTACAAATCTGAGTAAATATGACACAAGAAATTTTGATAATACTGCAGAATGTCCCTGGCTTGGTGCCAGTGCATATACTAAGGGTGATAAGAGTGGTGAAAAGCTGGTTATTTTTCCTATTTCTGAGGTAAAACTTTTGAACAACGTAAACAATCCATCTTAAACTCCTTATCTTCAAGATTATATCTACATTATTTCTCTTAATAGATACAAAGAATAGTCTTAACTTGTTATTTCAAGTAGACAATTGCTTTATCTGTACGTGTTATTATGGATTAGAGGGTTGAAGCTCCCAAATTCAGGTCTGTACTATGTAGGGAATATCATTACTTCTGCTCCTTTTCTTCAGAATTAAGAACTCCTTTTTTTTCTGTTTCACCCTCTATTGGGACATTTTTTTCATGTCTTGAAGCCTCATGATCTTTCCTGCTTCAACATGACAACCAACATGATAAAGAAGGGCAAGGAAGGTTGCTTATGTTTTTCTCGTATTTTTATATAAAATATCCATCAGCAGACTACACCTACCATGCCTAGATTTAATGATAGGATTGCCCACATAATTTTTTTTTAAATCAAGAATTGCTATTTCAGTTTGCTTAACCACCAAAATGGGGGAAATGTGAACATTTTCATGAACAGTCAATATTTGCTTTTCCTTTACAGTTTAACACTTTATATTTTAAGCAGGCCAACTTGTTTAGATAAACTCATTTTATCTAAACAAATCTGTTTCAAAGTAAGAGTAACTTGCAAAATCTTCTTTCCTTTCCTATGAACCCTTCTTATATCCATCAGCAGACTACACCTACCATGCCTAGATTTAATGATAGGATTGCCCACATAATTTTTTTTTAAATCAAGAATTGCTATTTCAGTTTGCTTAACCACCAAACTGGAGGAAATGTGAACATTTTCATGACCAGTCAATATTTGATTTTCCTTTACAGTTTAACACTTTATATTTTAAGCAGGCCAACATGTTTAGATAAACTCATTGGTCACAAATCTGTTTCAAAGTAAGAGTAACTTGCAAAATCTTCTTTCCTTTCCTATGAACCCTTCTTACTGTATGCTAGAGGAAAGGATATATGTGCATATACATATATATATATAAATATATATACACATGTATGCCTGCATAAAAAACAAACAAGAGATTAAATACTGGCTAAGGAAATATGCAAACCCCAAATCAAAACCCAGGAGAGAGAGAGGGTGGCAACACCAGTGGCACCTATTGCAAACAGTCCTTGCACTTCAGTTTAACGAAAACCAAGTGGCTGCATTTCGTAAGAAAGGTCACAGGCAAAGCTCACTGTGACACAAATACTTTTGTCTCTCATCTTGCTCTAATTTTATGTCTTTTCAGGAAAAAAAAAGCAGTGAATGCTGGTTTGAATTGCCCAGGTATCTGGCTGTGGGTGTCTTTGTTTTTTTCCTTTTCCCCCCTCTCCTATCTTGACATTTGTTTCCTGCAGTGCTTTATTTGCCTCCTGTTATATATCTGCATTAAGTAAACCAACTTCAAACAATTCCAGATTAATCATCTTTATTTACCTGGGGAGACTGGTTCTCTGCTGCCACATGACTTTCTGAGGCATGATCCAAACCACACTTTGCCCTTAATTAAGATTTGGGGAGATTCAAAGACAGAGTGCTTAGCATTTGTGTTCTGTTGTATTTAAAGCGAGTTTAAACACAAGCTACAAGGTCAGTGTCACACAGGATTGTGCTGTAAATAGAGTTTACACACAGCTCAGTGATTTACACCCAAGGGAAGGATCTAGAATTAGTTGAGTAGCAGGTCCATAGTGCCTCTTTGCTAATTAAGTTCCACAGGTACCCCAAGCTTTCATCCTACATCTAGCAGCCCTCTCTGGCTGCCTTGGTCCCTACTTCCTCTGTGATTAAATCAGTTGCAAATGTTCCCAAGCTCCCTACAACAGCCTCTGTACCCTCTGAGTGCCTCTGCTGCAGAGGCAGAGCGTTTAACTCCAGCACAGAGCATGGGGGACAAGAGGACTTTCAAAACAAGAGATCAGAAAAGAGAAGCACAAGAGAGAGTGTGCTTACTTCCTAATCAAACTGATTATTGATGAGAACACACACCACAGGATTGGGAAGCTTATTGACCCTTCTGCTAAAGACACTCAAACTTGTATCTTCCAGAGGATCCAAATTATGCATCTGGAGCTGAGGCTTGGATATGTTTTCCACTCTGAGCCACAAGGAATAAGGTCAGAAAAACTTAAAAGCTCTGGTTCAGGCTCACATAATAAAAGTATAATTGATGTGACAGTATATTTTCAGTCACAAAATAAATTCAGCTACTGCATGTGGACCAGTTATGAAATAATATAATGAATCTATTATCAAGACCTGAAATTTTAATTGACCTTTATCAATATCTACTATCTATAGATTTGCAGTACCTCAGAAACCTTTTCCACTCATCCTTTTGCTGTCATGCCTGCTGTAAACATCAGGGCACAGAAAAAGCATGGAAAGGGCAACAAAGAATAATAACATGGCAGAAGATTGAGGGGTAGGTATGGCAGCTACAGACAGAAGTAGGTTGCTGTTATATTTTAGAAAAAAAGCAGAATTTGTGAACAGAAGCAGCAGATTCATGTCAGTTTTAAAGCAATAAACAGCATTCAGTCTGTGCTGATCCCCAACACACACCCAGGGCAATTTTGTATCTCCAGCTGGCAATTACACAGCCATGAAGTCGGTGCTGTGAAAGGTCAGCCACCCCCTGGGTGACACGTGCTGAGGTGTTGGACACGGTCTGTGGTGAGCAGAAGAGATGGAACAAGAGATGGGCAATGATAAACTGGAGATCTCTTATCTCTAAGATAGGTCTGAGCACATTTTGCAGCCTTTGATGATAAGTTTGTCACTCAGTAACTTGCATTGTGCGTAGCCTTTTTAATTTTGTGTTTTCAGTCATCAGATCTAATGGAAAACGTGGAAAACACTGAAATACATCTTCAGAAGTGATGGGCTTTAAGAGATCATTGAGGGGACAACAAGGTAAGCAGGTAGGAAGTCTGGCTTTTATGGGAAATAGAACATTGGACAGAGTGAGATACTGAGATGCACAAACAATGTGAAAAAATCACCTAGAAGAAAATCAGGGAAAGGAAGACAGGAAACTTTGCTTCGTGTTTTGTCATTTTTCACCCTCCTCTGATGTAGTTATTACGGCAAGGTCTCGATTTAAATTACTAGGAAAAAAAGATTAGCCTCAAATATAGAAAAGTGTGCTAGAATATTAATCATTTATATGTTTCAAACATGTTTTTCTTTGCTTCTCTCATTCTCCATAGACGAGAATGACTTCAGTGATTTTGGAGCAGTTGTCTTCAACCTTTGAGGTTTGTATGGGGTTAGTAAATGCCAACTAGTCCTAGTGCTTTTTTACTAAAAATAAAACTTAATTAATCTATATTAATGGTTTCTAATAATGTATTGCTTTCCATAAACTGAGGTATGAGCCGTGCTGAAATCATGATCATCGTTATGAAGAATTTGTGTTTCATATTTCGTGCTGGAAAGATAGCTGTAATCTACTTCTTGAAATCAGTGAAGGAACAAAAATAGAGATGCAGCACTTTTCAGGTTGTGGGGTTTTCAAACATCTTTAGCATCCTGGATACCTCAGTTCTGTGTTTTTACTCCTCTAAACTGCACCATTAAAGTGATTTCACATCATAGACACACACATTTTTCTTTTTGTTATTGCAGATTTGATTTCCTTTCAAGTCAAGAGTACCCACATGAATGTTAGCAGCATTGTCTGAAGCATCTACCCAGTGGCAGTTCATAAAACCTCCATTTTGGAACCTGATTTTGCCCATTAAAGCTTCATTCTGCATAAGAAAAGATTTAAAGCTAAGCACAGCCATATTTTGTTCTGTTGTTACAATCAGAAGCTCTTAAGCTTTTAAATGGGTCAACCCTCGGTATGACTTAGTCACATGTTCTTTAAATTAGTCAAGTGCTTAATTAGCATGCTGGATGTTTGCATATATAAATGTAGATGTTTGATCCAAGAGATACCTTGATACCATAGGTGTCATTTCATGTGTTCCAATTCCACAGAAAGAAGGGAATCCTAAATGAACGGAGTTGAAGCTGCAGAAAATTAAAGGCAATTAGAAACGTTGTCTGCCAAGCATGACTGGAAAATCAAGCTATTATTTCATGGCCAGGAGAAATCAGATATGGGCCTTTGAAAAGTTTGGAGAGATGTGTGTAGCTAAATGCATCAGTAGGGCTCTAGGCTGATATATAGAGATTATTGATAGAATTCATTAACACCAGTGATGATGGGTTTCAGCACGGCTCATACCTCAAACTTCAGTTAGTTTGGTACTAAACAATGTTAAAATTTGTTTTTTACAGTGATGATTTCTGAATTTCCTTGGGAATATGAGATCATGGTGCTGACTGGAAAATAAAATATCACCACAGGGAGCTTATGGAGAAAAACCAACAACAAACAACATAGCAGCCAGTGGAATGGCAACAAACCAGATGAATTTGTGGTAACCACAGCAAATGTGGATGCTGGAAAACAAGGAAAGGCAAACAGGTGGATTTGTGAGGTACTGAGAGAGGAAATGTCACTGTCTTTGAAAGCAGTAGGAGGTAGAAATTCTCCGGACTTCATCTATTCACCAAGGCAGAGCTGAGAGGTTTGAGTCAGGCAACCAGTGGTGTTTAGATGTCCTGAGGAATGCTGTATTGATCCCTTTCTATTTCAGTGAGCTGGGAAAGATGGGACAGCCTACAAGCAGAGGGACATCAAAGGCTCTTACCAGGTGACAATGGTGGCAGGCACACGTGGCATTTGTGTGCCAGGGCATCAGCAAGCACTCCTCATGGGTAGTAATCCACTCTGCTGACTGGTTGGGTCAGCTTCCCATGGAATTGCTGCAAATTCCAGTGTAGAGACAGCCTGCAAGATCCCACTGAAATAGCATTTTCTAGGTGTTTATAATCCAAATATAGTTTAAAATGTTTTCTCTTTCACTTTTTTTGGTCTTGAAAATACACACACACACACACACACGAATATACTTAGATTGATTAATTTTCAGTGTCTCTAGCTGATTAATAGATGCTAAACAAAACTGATTTTTAAAGATAATTTCAATTAATTGTGAAATAAAGGCAGTTTGAAAAATTGTCTTTATTCTAGAAGATGGATGTAGCTGTCTCTTGAGGTGCCCTGTTTAAGAGCAGTAACAGCCATTTAGGTTTGTCCCTTGAGATGGTAACAAATAGAGCACAGGGAATAATTAATCCTAGGGCACCAGGACACTAATTAGTATTGCTGGAATTGATAGGAGTTTCAGTACCTTTGAAAATCAGGTTTTATTTTGATGGGAATATTTTAGCCTTTTTTTTTCCCACTTGAAGTAGCTGCCATTCTCAGTCTGTTTTCCATCATAATAGGAGACATCTAAGGATTGAAGAGTGGCAAAAAGTAAACCACCTGCTTAAATGTCTTCATTCTGACAACATGAAAGGCTACAAAAAAATCCTGGGGTTAGTGGGATATTAGATAAATACAAAATAACTCTTCCAGCCCAGTGCCTGCCATCTGGCCAGCAGTTTGCTTGTGCCCTTTGCCCCAGCTATCAGCATTTGAGTAGCTGCTCCAGTCATTTCCTAAAAGCAATTAGTTCTAGATCATTATGGGTTGCAAAGATGGCCATTGATTTGTTTTAACATTTACAAACTGCCAGGGACCTGCTCCTGAATTAAAGTCCTGGACAAGCCCTTGGCTGTTTTGAGCACAGGTAGGTGCACGGAAAAAAACGGTGGATTTTTTCCTGCTCTTTAAGCCCAAGTCCTCTTCCATACATTTGACCTCATTTTTCTGTTCACAGAAAATTCATTGCCTCAAATAGGTAAATTGGAATTATGGAAGCTCAAAATATACAAAAAAGCAGAATAATTCCATAATTACAGTGTCTTTAGTTAGACATTTAGTCCATGTTTACACATCCTAAAGACTGCCAGCGTTTTATGTGTTTGAAGAGCTGTGTTTCTAAAATGTTCATCTTTACAAAAGTTGCTAAAATAATTATTATGACCTAACATGGAAACTGTAACAAATTGTTTGTATGTTTTGGGTTTCTTTTTTCCCTGGAGGTTGATGCTAAACTACCAGGTTAATTGTCATGTTTCTTTCCAGCTCCTAATTGCTACCTGCACCCTGGCTGGACGTTTCCAAGGTATTTACAAGAGGTTTACAAGCTCTTTACACTGCCAAGAAACCTCTGATGTAGGGATAAAAATGAAATACAGATCATAGCTTCCAAACCACCAAACTCATAAATACACTAAACCCTCCTGCACAGATCTACAGGGATCTATCAGCATTCCTACCCAGCTTTGGTTGCATTTCCTATTTTCCTTGGATTGAGGGCAGTGGTTGAACAGCACAATTGGGTCTTGACCTGTAACATGGACTTCCAAACAATTTTAAGAGGAATATAAATTTTTCACTTTGTTTTTTCAATGCTTTTGGTCTAAAAATATTTTATAAATTTTTACGTCTACAACAAAGAGCACTACATCATATTAAGCATGGAAATTTTGCTTAGTTTTGACCACCAACTACTTTTGATTCCCCCAGGGTGAAAACTCTTTTTCAGTAGTCCTCTGGTTATCATATTATTTGAGAAGGTTCTTTTTTTTTTTTCCTTTTCTTTTGATGTTAGTATGGTAGATGGGTTCTTGTTTTCACAATGTGTTGATCCCTCTTCTGTTTGGTGTTTTTATCCATACATATTCCTGAAACTGAAAATAGTTTTCAAGATATGGAAGGCTGCGATATCTTGATTTTCTGCCTGCATGACAGATTCTTGAGGCTTTTTACTGTCTTCTTCCACAATGATGGTTTCTTCCTTTTCCTCCTCACCACTCCTAGGGATTGCAACCAATATTTCTTATCCTGTTGTACTTGAGAATTATTTTTAAGTATTCCCCTGTGAACTGGAGGCAGACCTGGGTCTATCCCCCTCTAATTTGATACTTTTGAACAGGGAGTTTTTGCTGTGATCCATAATGACTTATCCTACAATATCCACCCTCCATTCTTCATTTTATTTAATCCTTTCATCCAATTCTGATACATTCTGACTCACCATTTTATTGAGTGCTGACGGCTCCTGGCACCAGCCCCAATTTTACTGAATCATCCAGACTGTTTCTATATTTTTTGGGGATCAGTTTCTGGCTGTGCCATGCACAGAACACTACAGAGCACTGTGACAGTTCCATCACAGGTGATGTGTCCCGGGAATTCCTTCCCAATGACACAGGCAAGTGGAAAAAAAGGGTCATTATCTCCCCATTGCTTCCAGCATGTTTCATCCTGAGTGGCAATCACAAATTGGCCTGTCAGCCATCTCCTTGTTGCAAAAATATTCCTGGGTTATGTGATAACAAGCAGCCCTGTGTCATAACTGGAATTAGAGATCCAAGGAGGTGGATGGCGTTATGTTTATTCAGGCTGCACGTTGACAAGGTGGTTTCTGAGCCAACAGTGCTAATTAACAACGTGTGCCGGTACTGAGCTGACAATTAGGTTTGAAACCTTGGTATGGGATTGCTTCCCTAATGTTTTTTTTCCCCCGGGATTTTACTTTTTGAGGTTGGAATTACACGTGCCCTTCTGCTGTAGCAAAACCATGGTGGGATGCACATTATGCATCTTCACAAGATGGGTGAGATGGCAAAAGATTGTTCATTCACATAAAAACTGGGAAGGGACATGCTGGAAAAGTGTGACCAGTGCATTATGGAAGGTACTTTCTGACCAACATATTTACTTAGAAAGTTCCCATTAATTACTACACTCACTTGGCAATAAACGTCCAGCTACAAATTCCTGCTCTCAACATATGCAGTTTAAATCTTCTCACTGAAAAAGGTCTCTAAAATTTTTTAATAAGGGTAATACAATTTAGTAGTGAATACTAGAATAGTGTTACAATGTTATACAGAATAAAGAGATTTCTTTGAAACTATTTTACAGATTCTTTGATAGAGAAAGATTTTTCCTCTATCTCAAACTTCCCTGTTTTACTGGCCTTCTAGTTGTCCAAAGCTTGGGTTTCTGGCTTTCTTTTCTTTTAAAAAAAACCAATATTAATGGTTATGCTGGGTGAGTTATATTACACTTTTCACATAGGACTTATAAATTTTAGATATAACTATTAAAATTTCAGCCTAATTTTGGGCAACCACTCATTTATTTGCTAAATTAGAATTATACACTATTGGTTCTGAGGTATTTAAACAATATGAAATATACCTCAAACTGAAACATTTATAGCATTATACTGTAGGTTTCTTTGCAGGTAGGCAAAGTTTTTTGGTGTTTAGTGGAAAGGGTGAAAAACTCTTGAGTTTACCAGAGAAATTAGAGATAAGAAGGTTAGGGGTCATGAAGTAAAAATGTGAGAAGTTCTGAACAAAAAGAGAATTGTGCAATTAAAGATGTTTTGTTGTGGGTTTCCCCCTTATTCTCATGTTTGGCTTTTTTAGGAATAATTTTGTTGCTGGAAATAATGATTCCTTGTTGGGGTTTTTTTTCCCCCCACAAACATGTTTGAACTTTACAGGATATTTACCAATTCAAAGTGTGGCACCTGAAGCCTCGCAGAGTTTTTGATCTGCTCCTCAGTTGAGTAGAAAAAAGCAGTGGCAAAGTTTCACTACCACACTGTACTCACTTCCCTCTGTGGAAAAATCTCTGCAACGGTGCTGAGTCTGTCTTGCCAGTGGAGAGAAGGGATGCTCCCCCTTCCAGAGTCTTTAGGCTGAGGATGAGGAAAGAAAGCAGATTTCTATTTTGAGTTTTATAACTAGAAAGTCGGCAGCTTTGCTACCACGAGTCGGGATGTTCCTCTGGACATCCTCGTGTGCCAGGTGCTGCACATGCTGGTCCCTCTGTGATCAAGGACCTTGTGACAGTGTCACATCGTGGCGACAGGATCACCTGTGCCACGTAGGCAGCGCCTCGTCAGAGCTCACACACATGCCCGTCCCACGAGGAGTGCGAGGCAGCCCTCGTTCACACGCTGTGCCTTCATCGCAGCCCCCGGCATCCCGCATTCTGCTCCTTCTGGAGCTCCCGCCCGTCGGACGGACAGCCTGCCGCGGTTCAAATGCGCCGCTGCCGCCTCAAGAGGGAGGCAGCGGGTTACGTGACACGGCACGGCTGCTGAAACTACCCACTTCGGCATTCCTTGGGAAAATAAAGGTTTAAGCACGACCAGGGGGAAGCAGAATTTAGGCACAGCCGCAGTAGATGATGATGGAGTAGGAGCTAGGAAGCTGTTGCTACGCTTGGTGTATTTCAGTACCAGAACAAACACTGTGGCTTTTGTCCGATGGTTCTGAATGATCCCAGGCAAGGCAGGCGGGGGTTTGACCTTGAATGTTCTCAATAATTTCTCTTCAATTATTTTCAGTGCTGTTTGTAAATAACCACTGATCTCAGCATGGCCTGATAAGCTTTGGGGCATCCACTTCACAGCACTCTTAGAGAGTAATACTTTATTTGGCTTCCTGGCAACTTCCTGACTGTTCAGGGTTATGAACAATACAATATTTAGCTGTAATTCCTTCTCTTTGGCTATTATTTCTATTGGTTTTGCAATTACAGTGATAGAGTCTTGATAATGTTCTTGTCAGTACTGTGTCCCTGGCCAATAGGAGAGAGCTGAGGATATGAACATTGTTTCAGGAAACATGACACACATCCGTTGCAATTGATACACATAATTGGCTCTATCAGATGCCTCATGAGACAGGCTGATATTACAGCCACTGAATGGCTGTAGTAATAAGTGCCATTTTGACATGAAGTTCTTCCAAATGTGTGTTTTGGCACACAGGACTGCAGCAGGTTTCCACACAGACATGATAGAGCAGTGGATCCTGTGACCAGATAACTGAGATTATTTCAAGTGCCTCCAAAGAGTTATTTTATACACTGGTAGCTATCACACACAGACTTGGCAGGCCTGGTGTTAGATCAGAGCTAAGGATCTGGCTGACTGGGGAAGTTTATCCTCCTGTAACTTTATAGCTGGATGTTATAAATTTGAGGCTGTTAAATGCTGAAGAACAACATCATTGTCTGCAGCTATTTGGTAATGCCTGATGGCTCTCAGAATGCTCTGGTTGTTTGATTCCTGCATTAGGAAGAAAATGCAGGCACTGTAAAATTGTAATTAATAGTAGGAGTGAAATGAGAAGAGGAGGAGTGGGAAATGAGGCCTCAGTAATTTTCAGTACACCCTTCATCTTGAATGTTGTCGTGTGATGAAGTAAATACTCTTTTACTCCCTTCATTTGATCTGATTCCAGGTAAAATATAATTCTCCCCATGCACCCTTACTGATAAGATTTATGATAGTGATTGAGACAGTCATCCAGGAATTTAACACATTCTAGTCTGATCTTTCTTATTCTGACAGTTTTCTCCATCCTTTGTCATCACAGTCATTTTATTGGGCAAAATAATCAACATAGATCCATCATTTTTGTAGTTCCATAATCTTTCCAAATAGGGCCTACTGTAACACTTGCTCAGTTGTCTGGTTGCACTTAAAGTTTTAAAAAGCATTTTTATATCATACATATATCATATATAGTCTTCATGCACTCCAAATTTCCAGACAGAAATGTTCAATGCTTGTTGAGGATTACATTTTCAATTAGGTAAAATGTCATTAGTTGTTTCCGAGATTAGTTTACTTTTCCTGCTTCAATTTTTTTTTCAAAAAACACACATGGAATAAATGCATTCCAAGTGAAACAGCTGCTGGGGAGGGAGGCTTTTTCCTAAAAGTGTGGAAAGCATCTTCAGTACTACTTTCATTCTTAGAAAATGTTTGATTTAAAGATGCCTTAACAGATACAATGTGTGCTGAATTGGGAGAGATTAAAAACAAAATGAACCAGAAATGTTTAAAGATCAGAGGATTCAACAGAGTGCTGAAAGTTTGTGGGGAGAATCATTCCGAATGTGGGCAGACTTTGGAAAGGGGAAGTTGTGTTGGAAATGGTTCCTCTACCCTTTGCAGTGGACAGAGCAGGATTCATGGAATCCTTCTGGTGGTTGGAAGGCACCCCTGGAGATCACAAAGCAGGGCCAGCTAAAGCAGCTTGTCCAGGATTGTGTCCATTTGGGTTTTGAATATCTCTGACTATGGAGATTCCACAACCACCCTGGGAAACCTGTGTCAGGTTTTCACCTGTTCCCGTGTTTTACCACCCTCACAGTAAAAGGTGGGAGGGTTAAAGTTTAAATTGAATATTTTGTATTTCAGTTTGAGGCCCTACTGCTTCTTGTTCTTTCCCTGGACACCACTAAGAGCCAATCTGTCTTTTTCCTTTTTTTATTCTTCAGGTATTTATAGACAGGGATACTGTCCCACCTTCTCCACAATGAACGGTCTCAGCCTCTCTGTCCCTCAAATGACAGAAACTCCAGTCCCTTAATAATCTTTGTGTCCCTTTGGGGGACTAACTCCAGTTTGTCTGCACCTCTTTTGTACTGGAAAACCCAGAGCTGGACTCCGACTCTGAGTCTCATCATTGCTGAGCAGAGGGAAGGATCACCTCCTCCACCTGCTGGCAGAGTTTTTCCTGGAATGCTGCTGGCTTTCATTGCCACAGCGATGTATTCCAGCTCACATCCAACTTGTTTTCCAACAGGTTTTTTATCCAAAGTTGTTTGCCACTTAAATTGAAAGGAGCCATTTATCCAGGCAAAAAAAAAAAAAAAAAAATTCATCAATTTGTCAATGAGGATGTTGCAGGAGCGAGTGTCAAAAGCCTTGCTGTGGTAAAGATAATATCAAATGCCCTTCCCTCATCCATGATGATACCACTGATATCATCATGGAAGGCTGACAGTTTGGTCAGGCATCTTTTCCCCTTCATAAATCGCTGGATTGAGAGCAGCCTGGAAAAGATTTGGGGGTGTTGGTTGATGAGAAGCTCAACAAAACCCAGCAACACATACTTACAATCCAGAAAGACAACTGCATCCTGCATCAAGTATTAGGAATTTATTCTTCTCTGTGGGGGTGCTTACATACAGGCACAGGTTGCCCAGTCATGTTGTGGAATCTCCATCCCTGGAAGGCTTCAAAGGCCAGGTTGGACGGGGCTTGGAGCAACCTGCTCTAGTGGGAGGTGTCCCTGCCATGACAGGGGGTGGAAGGAAGTAAGTGGAAGGTCCTTTCCAATCCAAGCTCTGTGATTCTAAATCACCTTTTTGTCCTTAATGCTTTCCAGGCTTATTTGTTCCACCCCTTTCCCAAGGATAAAGGTGATGCTGACCAGTTTGTACCTGACTGGTACCTGACCAGTTTGCTTTGAAGGATCTCTGAAGAAGTTCTCTGTACAGCAGCAGCAGAAAACCACTTACTTGCTCATTTTGGGCATCTGATATACTTGTGCATGGAGATTTCACTCCAAGTTCCTTATCACTCCAATTATATCTACTACAAAAGGCAGCTCTTGAGTGTAGAAAAGATATTCTTAATAGATTCTCAGTGCTTCTTATGCTTTTCATACCTGAAAATGTGTGTCAGAAGCAGGCTGTAATATAAAATCTTCAGCAATTAAAGTTTTTTAAATGGTCTTGCTTAACAGTCACTATTAGTCATGATAGACATGACCCCTTCTTTCTTGACAGTATTAATTTTGAGAAGCTCTGCCTTATCTGTCATTATAAATAACAGTAATGCTGATCTGGGCTGATTTCTTATGCTAAGCAAATTTAAGTTCCTGATCTTATTTAAATAGAAATTATGTTTTAATTGACAGCCTAAGGATACGAGCGAGGCAAGTTATGTAAGGACAAGAAATGTCTTTTATTAGACTAAATAGTAGAGTAGGAAAAAAATGAGGCAAGATGTGTTAAGCAGGAGTGTTTCTCTTGGTAGGAATTGTTAATAGCAAAATGTAGTTTTAGGCTATGCTAAGTCACAGATAAAACCAAGACAGGGAGAAGGTGAGATGTCCATTTATTATTAACAGCCTGCAGATTTGTTCAGCACACATTCTGATTTCAGTGACTTCTAACCATCTGAAAAGTTTACACAAGGGACAGTATTATTCCTAAAAAAATCTACATTCATGAGATTCTATGTTCTCTTTTTAAATTTTAATTAGTGCTATCAAGTAGATTTACCTAAATTACCAATCAAGACATTCTGAAAGGCACGTATTGTAACCTTGGCAAAGGCCATTTTGCACAAAATGAATGGGGAGAGAGTTTGAGTTATTACACATTGAATAAATTTTCTCTCCAGCTGGGAAGATACAGGGACCTGGCAGTGGTGAGGTCAGCAGGGAGTATTTGGTCACTCCAAATACTGGATCAGCAACTCCAGTTAGACAATAAGTTGAGGGCTGGATGGGGATTTTGCTGCATGGTAGAAAACACACCACATGAACATTTTCTCTCCATCAGTTGTGCTTTGAAAATATGCAAAATTAATTCTCTTAACACTGTTGGGTTTTTTTCTTCATTTAATTTAGACTTGATATGTGATTCACCTGCTCTAGTCACACTTCATCTCTGCTCCCCCACATCTCCTGCTGTCTGGGCTCACACTGATTTTCAGGTATCAGACAGCAGCTATCTTTCTTTATTAACAAAAATAGTTCTGAACCTTGCAGATAAAATGCAGTTTAATGAAGTAGCTACACAAGGAAAATGCCATTAGCACGTGTTCAAAACAGAAACGGCAACTTGAGAAGGAAATTTCCAGCAACATCCATGGAAGCCCACCCAGCTGTTGAGCCTTTGGGCTCATTAACACTCCCTCCCACAACTGCTTTAAATAAGGTTGGAAAGGGCTCCTCTCTTCTTTGTACTGCTCTGAGGGGTTGGTAGCACCCATCAAGCAGCTTCTTCTACTCTCTCTTCTTTGAGAGTTCTGTTAAGGCCAGTTGTTTTGTTAATTTTTTTTTTCTTTTCCTGTTGGATATTCTTGAGTCTTCTTTTCTTCAAGCAAGTAAAATAAGTTTACGTGGGACCTAGAGGTAAGGAATGTTTATGCTACTCAATACCATGTATAGGAATACTATTTCCTTGAAATTCATTGAACTTTGTGGCTTGAATAGTAACAGGTCAATCTCAGTATTGGTTACTTTAAAAAGTATTGATTTGGAGGCTTTGGTAGAGATTAAGTTTACGGGGTTTTACATTTGCTTTCCTCCCACAACTGCTTTAAATAAGGTTGGAAAGGGCTCCTCTCTTCTTTGTACTGCTCTGAGGGGTTGGTAGCACCCATCAAGCAGCTTCTTCTACTCTCTCTTCTTTGAGAGTTCTGTTAAGGCCAGTTGTTTTGTTAATTTTTTTTTTTCTTTTCCTGTTGGAGATTCTTGAGTCTTCTTTTCTTCAAGCAAGTAAAATAAGTTTACGTGGGACCTAGAGGTAAGGAATGTTTATGCTGCTCAATACTATGTATAGGAATATTATTTCCTAGAAATTCATTGAACTTTGTGGCTTGAATAGTAACAGGTCAATCTCAGTATTGGTTACTTTAAAAAGTATTGATTTGGAGGCTTTGGTAGAGATTAAGTTTACGGGGTTTTACATTTGCTTTGACTGCTGTAGTTCCTTAAAACAAGTGTTTGTTTTTTAAATAGGTTATCTATTTATCCAGTTGCTTTTTGTTTATCAGAGAATGCAAAGTCTTTTTATTTTAATTATTCTGGTGTATTTTAAATTCAAAATTCTAAACCCTGTAGTTTATCAGAGCTAGAAAAGCTCATCTCTGAACCCTTTGCACGAAGGAAAATAGAGCTTCCAGAGTCCTGTGGTTTTGTTTACTATGGAACTTCCAATGTTACATGTTTTGTCTGTTTTGTTTATGTTCTTGGAAGTCTTCTGGTGCTTTCTACTTTAACACTAATTTTAGAGAGAAATAATTATGAGAACGTCTGTCTGTGGAAAGTTGATTTTTATTGTGTGAAAATAACTTGGGATTGTGGCTTGCTCCAGTTGAAACATATGCCAAAAAAAAAAAAAAAAAAGCAAAAAGCTGAGTATTTATTGTGCCTTATAAGTCAAGGAATGTTAAGTTGTTTTTATGGGTGTTTTGATGTATGACTTGTTGTCTTTATTGGGTTCAACATCTTGGAGTTTGAGGTTTAAATCTTCAGTAAGGAAAATCCTTTCCACATTTGGGGGTGCTTTTGTTCTAAGGTTTTTTCCCCCTGTGGAAAAGGCTGGTGATACCTTTGCAGCAGGAGGAGAGAAGGATTTATCTAGCAAAGGTTTTTCTTTTATAAATAAATACTACAATGAGAAAACACTGTCTGAAGGAAGTGGGGAAAGCAGACACTGCTTGTTAAACCAGATCATTTTTGGTGTTGGAATGGCAGGAATAACAAACTCTGTGGGAGTATGGGAGAAGTGTGATAAAGGCAGGGAACAGAAGTGGTTTGCAGAAGTTTTGAGTGCTTGCACAGCTGCGTTTTTCCTAAATAATGTCAAGTTCCTATTTGCCAACTGTGTAGTAATTCCCTGTGTCAATTTAGCCTTGCTTTTGTGATTCAAATGAATCCTAGGAGATAGAACAGGATTAGAGAAACGGAGGAAGAGTTTTAAAGAAATCTTTTGCAAAGAGGCATCACAAACCAAAGCATGAAGGATTTTTGGTGAGAGAGGCCAACTCTGTTGCCTTTTTTTGCCCCATTCCCATTTTTGCAGTGATCCTTGTGAAGACACAAGTCTTCTGTGCATGGTCTTGGAGGGACTAACAGGGAATAAAATAAATATCCTGGTTTTGAGAAGGCACCACATGGTCACCCACCAAAAAGTCTTGTTTAAGAGGCCTGCAGTAGTCCATGGCACCCTAAGATTGGGCATTAAATACAGATGTAAGAAAAAAGATTACAATTTTCTATAAAGTGCATTGATTGAAGACATGAGACTTAAAACTGGGTTCTTTGAATCAGTCCTGCCTTGTCTCACATTTAGGGACCTACTTACTATGTTTACTGTCAGTTTTATATTGTCAGCTCTTAAAAATGTAGTCTAAAAAATACACCAAAATAGCAGAGTTAGCTTTGATCTGTAAAATAACACCTGAGCAAGGCATCAGTTGTGCAGTGAAAATACCAATTTCTGAGTTGATATTGGAGCAGCACAAATGAGGTGCTGAGGTGTTAAGATTTCCAAATTAATTACTTTGAGAGAATTAGGTCTGGTTTTATTAGACAACTTTTCCTTTGTGTTCATGATTTCAGGGGGAGAAGCTATGAAAAAGCTGAAAGCTGCATTATAGATGAGCTTCAATATAAGAAAGATAAAAGATGGTCTTATGTTGAAAAAAATCAATTTTGGGGTTCAGCTAGTGGAAGTTAAATATTTTGTCTTTTAGTATAAACAGAAGCTGCTTGATCCTGTGAGCAGAAGTGCATAACTAAAATAGATTATTTTTCAAATATTTAATTAATGCCTAATAGTTATGATGCATTTTTATTAACACTAAATAATGTATATACTGCAGTACAAAAAGACAAAGGGATGTCCTGTAAAGCATTGTCATTGAGAAGCAGGAAATCTCTTTTCTGTATCATCTAAACCATCTCTGTCAGTTCAGAAACATCCCCCTTGTCCTATTGCAACAGGCCCTGCTGAAAAGTTTGTCCTCGTGGTGCGAAGACAATTTGTCATTTTGAAATTAACTCTGGAAATCCAGGTATTGAAGCCGATCATAGTTGGAAGCTGTATCTTGTAAGGAACATTACTGTGGAAAAGATGTATATTTTTTTTTTGAGTCTTTAGTTAAGGACTGTTTAAGATCTACCTCGACAGTACTTTTTGAAGTGAAAATGTCCTTTGTGAGAAGTTTTGAATGTACTCTCTTTAGGCTTTTGCTCATACCCTTTCACATATATCATACAAACAGCAAATATATGACAGGAATAGAGAGCAAACTTGAAAATCCATGTGAATGAACAGATAAAAATCTCATCCTTTGAGCTGTGTTTTTGGATTTTTACACACTTGGTCACAGTGGCAGCAATATCAAGGACACGCATTCTCTCTTGCTTTATCGCTTTTGCCTGGATCGGGGGCCGTAAATAACAGCGGGTTTGGGATCTTTTGGGAGCTGCGTCTTGTAGGAGGATGCGCAAAGCGCGTTTTTAAGTTAAATTCCAGGGATTTGAGGACCCGAGCCCGAAGCACAGCGAGACCCGCGGCTCTGCCCGCCGCTCCCCGCTGCGGCCGCGCGGGGGCGCGCTCGTGCCGCGCACCCCGGCGGGACGGGGCGGCGCTGGGCTCCTCCGCTCCGCGCGCGGCTCCGGCCCGGTCCCGCTTTGGGGGGACCCGCCGTGCCTCAAAGGCTCCCGTCGGGGGCTCCGGGCCCCGGGGCCGCCCGCGCCATCCCCGGGCCGAGCGCCGACCCCCGCCCGCCGCCCCGCACGGGCCGCTCACCGCGCCCTCCCCCCCCCCGCCTCCCGCCCCGCCCCCCTCTTGTGGGATTGGTCCTAAAGACTCAGGAGGTTTTGTCTTCCTTATCTCAGTGTCTCCTTCACCCTGGGCTTTCACTCCCTGCTGTTACACCACAATCAGTGAAATTTGGGCACTCAGGGATTCAGAGGCTGCATCTGAACCCCCAGCCTCAGGCCACACACTCCAGGGACTTCACCCCAGTGTTATCCAGGAGCCAGCACAGCTCAGGAGAAGTCAGAACAGCTCATGAGCAGGCTCTGACCCAGCCTTCTCTTGGGAAAGCAGCACCAAGTGTTCCAACAGGGACCTGCTGGGAGCTCTGGAACACGCCCGCGCCATCCCCGGGCCGAGCGCCGACCCCCGCCCGCCGCCCCGCACGGGCCGCTCACCGCGCCCTCCCTCGCCCCGCCTCCCGCCCCGCCCCTCTCTTGTGTGATTGGCCGGGCCGTTCCCCTGCCGCCGCCGATTGGTGCTCGCCTCGCGCCTCATTTGCATGCTGCGGTGCGGGGCGCGCGGCGGAGCCGCGGCGGGGAAGTTGCGCCGGAGCCGCCGCCGAGCGCCCGTCCCGGCCCGAGCCGCCGCTGCCGCCGCGCCCTCCGCCGCGCCCGGCCCGAGCGGGACGTGGCTGAGCGCAGCCTCCCGCCGGGATGGAGGTAGCCGGGCCCTCGGGGAGGGCTCCTGCCCGCTGCTCTGCCAATCCTCCCGCGCCGCTCGGGGCTCGCTAGGGATCTGCCCCAGCCTCACCTTTCGCGCTTGTCGTGCCGCTTGGCTTAAGCCGTCTTTCCTATGGCTGGGATATACAGCTCGACTCTGAAGACCCTGGAGGATTTAACTTTGGACTCTGGTTATGGGGCAGGGGATTCCTGCAGGTCCCTTAGTCTCTCTTCTTCCAAGTCCAACTCGCAAGCCTTCACCTCTTCTCAGCACAGAGGCAACTGGTGGTACTACTCGGGCTCCATGAACAGTAGGAATAACAGCTGGGACACCGTGAACACCGTGCTGCCGGAAGACCCCGAGGTCGCAGATATCTTCTCCAAGTGCCCTAAGCTGCCGGATCTCGAGGAGTACCCTTGGACTGATGAAGACATCGGCAGAATCCTGCGCAAAGGGAAGGGAGAGGGCCAGGGCAGGAGCTTTTCGCAGGAGGCTGTCAGGCGGCTCTCGCAGCTGCTGCGGCGCGCCCTGATCAGGGTGTCGCGGGAGGCTCAGCGCCTCAGCGTCATGCACTCCAAGTGCACCCGCTTCGAGGTGCAGAGCGCCATCAAACTCATCCAGAGCTGGGCCCTGGCCGAGAGCTGCGTGCTGGCCACCGTCAAGGCGCTCTCCCTGTACAGCATGAGCGCCGGCGACGGGCTGAGGAAAGGCAAATCCGCCCGCTGCGGCCTCACCTTCTCGGTGGGCAGGTTTTTCAGGTGGATGGTGGACACGAGGATCTCGGTGAGGATCCACGAGTACGCGGCCATCTCCCTAACCGCATGCATGGAGAACCTGGTGGAAGAGATTAAGGCTAGGGTTTTGGCGAGTCAGAGCCCCGATGGTGGAGGGGAGATCTCGGCTGAAATCCTGGAGATGGTTATCAACAACGATGCGGAACTTTGGGGAGTGTTGCAACCTTACGAGCACCTCATCTGTGGGAAAAACGCTAATGGTAAGGTCCAGCTTTTACGGTCTGTTGTCTTCATACCAGCAAGCTTTACTGTAAAGTCCTCGCTCTCTGTGGGCTTGGGGTTTTTCTGGGTGTTCTTTGCATCTGGATTGCATCTTGGTCGTGGTTTGTGTGTGCGTAAAGCAGGCATGACGGTCCTGCCAGGCAAGAATGATCCTGCTCTGTTCTTAAGATGTACCAGGTTATAAAAGGCTGTGGGAAACCAAGCCCTGTTGTCCTAACAAACATCTGACTTTCCACCAGCTGCTGTTTTGAGCGTTTTCCCTCTAACTGGCGTGCAGATATGTTCTCGGTAACTCTAAGATGAAATGTGCTTTACAAGCTGCTGCCCAGAAAATACCACTATATCTCTTTTAAACGAAATTTATCTTGCAGCACGTATCTTATAGTTTCACCTTAAAGATGCTATTACCACGTACAGCCTGGAGAGGGAAAACAACATTAATTTTTTTTTCCTTTGCGGTAGTAAAATTCACTTTATGAGCAAAAACTTTGAACTTGTATACTTTGGAATTGCTTGTAACTCAGCAGAAACCGGTGGTGTCCTTTCCTGCCATAAACAAGAGCGCGTGTGTGAGCGTAGGACGGTGTCTCAGTGATGAGAATAACACAGTGCTAAGGTACTTACCGCTGCCATTTGTTTGGAAAGCAAAGTTTCCGAACACTTAAGCAGATAGAGGAATGTTGGCATCTTCTTACGGGAGCGAGGAGCAGTTTGGAAGGCTTAAGCCGTCACAGTTGTGTTAAGGAGCTGCACTGTTTATTTTGCATTGTCACACTGAGAAATACCATATTTTCCCATGGAAAATTCAGGGAAACGTCCAGTTTAGAAAAGTATTTTGTGTACCACCCACGGTTTCATGACTTTTGCTGGCCTCTGTTACGGTCGACTATTCCATGCTTAACACGTTTGTGATTTAACTCTTTAAAACCAGGGGACTTTTCAAAAAGGAATCTCATAGCTAGAGAAGTAAAGGAGCTGTTTTAATTTGAGGGGGAAAAAACGCTTTGAAATTGTCAGAGATGGGCTGACTCACCTTCTCCTCCTGGGTGCATTGATTTCCTGCAGTTTTTCCATACCCAGGCAATTCTGTTGTTCACATCACGAGTAGGTGACTGCAGGGAGTTGTCCCCATTGGGTCAGCATTACTAAACACTTGTGAAATAAATGTGAAGAGCCTTTTGGATGTTCTGTTGGCTCTGCTTCAAGACATAACTCTTAAGTTTCAAGGTCAAACACAGACATCTACACTTCTAACTAAAAGCGTTTGGGTGATTAGAGAGGTATGAGGATGTGTCTGCCAAAACACTTGTCATTCTTTCTTTTTCATGGGAGTGTTTGTTTGCCACCAGCTCCGAGAAAAGGACTTGTTTCCCCTCCCTTGTTCCTTATTTAGGGAACCTGGAGTAAAATATTTTGGTTCTGTGAACTGAAATGTACATTTCAGGTCTTCTCTGCTCAGTGCTTCTGCCACACAGGTTCTGTGTGTAAAGAGAAGAGCTGGACCCTCGCTCAGCCTCTTCTCTATTTTTTTTTTTTTTTTTTTTCCTTTAATCTTTTTCTTAAGAGAAATTTCCCTGGAAAAACTGCAGTGAGCGAATGGATGCTGGTGTTGAATGGGAAGAAGGGTGAGTGTGCAGGGAAATGCTTATAAATATTCAGAGCACCAAATGGTCAGTTATGATAACGCTCCCACACAGTGGAAAGCCAAGCAGTCAGTGGCCACAGAAGGATTGGCTTCTGTTGCCTCTTTTGTTGTTCCTGCCTTTCAGATCAATCCTGTCAATAACTGAATGCATTTTTTAAGTCTGGAAATTGAATAAAACCGCACATGAAGGCATCCTGTGATTTCCTGTGACAGTCTGTCACTAGTGTTTTACCTGACACAAGTCAGTGAATCCTCTAAATGGCTTTTCTTGCAGTTGGAAGGCCACAAATGGTTTTATATGGATGCAAAACAGCTTGAAATAACTTCTCTATTCTTCTCCCTGTAGGAATTGTAAATGAGTAGTATTCACATCATTCTGCACAGTGCTTTCAAATGATCTTGTCTTTTACATTAATTTAAATCTGAAGTAGATCTGGCAGTGAAATAACTGGATTTATTCCTGTTTAAGGAACAGGGAAACTTGCTTTACTGTCACTTTTGTTTCTTTTCTAGTAAAAACATTTAGTGGAGTACTCGTAAATTGCAAACTTGGGGTGTGTGTGTGTTGGGTTTTGTTTTATAGCCTTGAGTTTGATGGCAGAGATAAAAAGCACTTAGAGGTTCAGTTCTAGCTCCAGTCAAGCATTGTAATCCCTGGATGAAATCCATGGCACTGTCCTATGCAGAAGATTGCACGGGATTATCATAATGGACATTTCTGGCATTATGATCTATTGAATACCATTTTCATTATTAGATCAGGACAGCCTGCTGCTTTTGAGTCAAAGAAACAGTAAGTAAATACATAAATCTTCCTAAATTCTCATGAGACTGAGGTTTAGACCTGTATTTCTTCAGTGACTAATCTCCCATCAAAGACCACAGTCCAGTCACTTGAAGCTTTGGAAGCTGAAAGAGCAATATTGTGTATTACAACAAATGTGTTCTAATCAACACCTGCTGTGTGAAGGGTAAAGTTTAAAACTCTGTAAATGCTTAAGGGGGAATTTTAATATTATTTTTAAATAAATAATAATCTGTGGCTTGCTTGTTTATTTGCCCTTTCTGTGAAGCTGTTCTTTAATCAACTTTTTTGCTGCTTCTGTGAGCTATTCTCTGCCCTCAGTGCGAGTTCTGACTCTGTGCCTGGGACTTGGTGGCTCTGCCTTGGAAGGAGGAGGAATGACCTGAGCCTGTGGCCCTGAGTTCTGCCAGGCTCTGGGTGTGTTCATGCCTCCAAGGGTAAGGTCTTCTTAGGCAGAGTTCAGGTGGGACGTTGCAAAATGATGCAATGCTGGAAAGAAAATGAAACAAAAGCAGCAAAAAAGATAAGCAGCTACTGAACAATGTTGCTAATGAAAGGTAAAGCAAGTGTAAATTGGAATACAGGTTTTATTTTCTGTTTTTATTTACATGGAGATCTATATATGCCGTGCACCCAGTGGTAGAGAATGCACCCAGTGGTCTCACAGGGATTTTGAGACACGCTAATTAGGAATATTAGGGTCTATTAGTTTAAAATGCTGGAGAGAGAAGTGGAAATCTGGACTTACCTTGGGAATGTGATTCGGTTACTTGATCTGCCTGTGTTTGGTGCGTGGTTCTTTAGACTCTGAGCTGTCAGCGCTGCAAATACATTTGGATATCATTGCCCTGTTAATTACAGCACTCGGGTTGTAGTGAACTCTCTGGTTATGGTCAGGCACTCCTGTGTCTGCCAGTCCACCTGCTGTGCTGTTTAATGCATCAGCACATCCTGGTGCTCTGGAGATAGAAGTGTTGACAGATGTTTTGCCAAAGGAAAAAAAAAAAAAAAGGAGAGGGGGAAGGGTTGGAATTTAACCTGATAATGCTGTTTCTTCATGTACCTCTTAGCCCAAACACTTAAAATTCTCCCTGGACAAACTAATCCACAAAAGAGTCTTGTGGTTTGCTCACCTGAGGATGAAGAAAAATAGGGTCTGAAGTAATTACACTTGTGTTTTGAGGTATTTTTCTTAGGAAGGGTTGAGGGGGGAAATGTGTAACCTTTCCTCACAGTGTGAGGGAGTGGTTTGGAATCTAAAAAATTAAACAAGGCATGAATTTTCTTCTCTCTAATACTAAATACTGACAAACCTTATCAAACATGGGCTTAGCATTTACTGTCACTAACCCTATGTTCTTTTATATTTCTCACTGCACTACTACAAGTTAAAAATTATAGCAAATTTTAACAGCGGATTTTTTTAGAGCTTCACTGTGATGAAAATTCTTTTTCATACCTGTCACATGGTCTGAAGTAACTTTATTTCTGCATAGTCATGGTACTGTATTGAAATGCAGCATGGGGGAAAAATAATGACATTTCAATAAGCAGAATGTCCTTTTGTTATCTGAGCTGAACAAACTGGTGTGCTCATCAAGAGCCTCATCAATTTTAATAAGCTATCAGCTCCACAAGTCTTCAGGAAAGCACTGCATGGCGAAAGGGGGGGCATTTTGGGGAAAAGAGCTGCAAATGCAATCAATAAATGAATTTGAGGGGAAATAAAGGATTCATATGGTGGTACAGCAGGTACAATTTACAAGGTGGCTTGTAAATTGTTTCAGAAAAAAATAATCAAGTAACTCTGTCTTCTGTGTTACTTTGTCTGAAGCAGGAGTTTGAAGCAATTTTGGGGATTCCTGGGCAGGAATTTGGTAACTTATGTACACATTTCCATGTTGGATGAGCTGGTTGTAGCTATGATCCTATTCCAACTTTGGCTTCATTCACCTCTGGACCCCCAGCCCACCTTGTGTGCTTCTACTCCTACACAGCCAAGAGCTTGGATTTCTCTCCACAAACCCACAGGGACAAATTCTTTAAGCCTAAATATTAATGCTTGTACACACATGCTCTCCTCTCCTACAAAAAACAAACCACCAGGTGCATATCTGCAGATGTTTGTGTTTTTAATTGTGCATCTTATGTTAAAGTACAGAGCAAGTAAGGCTGACCTGCCTATTTTTTTTTCCACTTTACTGTGTCTATATATATATTTAGTTATAGTAAAGGAAAATTAATGATGTAATGATTCTGTTTTAAATGAATCCTTCACATTGCTGATATTGCCTCATGGCAAGAAAATTTGTGTCCTTTCAGTAAAACTGGTTAAAGAGCAAGTGCTGAAATCCCTGTCTGTATCTACCAGCAGCAAATGCTGCTGATGTTTAGATTTTTAGTGGAATCAGTGTTGGTGGCAATTTAACCCTGTGAAACAGAGGGGTTCTCTTGGAGAGAAAACTCTGTGACCTCGTTTGTCAAGGCTGAAATCTCTTGTTACTGCTCAAGTTTGAAATGAGCAAGTATTGTTTGGGTCAAGGCAGAATTTTATCCCTAAGTGACAACAGAGTTCTGGTGTTTAGTTCATTGATTAATTGATTTTCCAGGTGAAAAATAAAGCTGGTTTAGCTCAAAGATTAGGAGCTAACACGTGTGCAGTATCTGGGCTGCTGTTACATGTTATTTTTTGTGTATGTGTCAGCAGAAAATGAGGAATGAGTCCTAAATATTCATATTATTAGTAATAATGCAATGTGTTTGATGTACATGTCTTCTGATCCTGGAATAACTGGAATTAAAGTAGAGATCTTGCAGCTGATTTTGCTGAACTGTGATACCAGAGTGGGGTTTTTTTATCTCGTGTACCCCATCTAATTTCTTATGTGATGTGAAATAGCAACTCACCTGATCAAGGGAGGGTTGCTGATTGTCAATCAACTTCCATAACTCATCTATAGGATGATGGATATCTTCCTCTTCCTTGAGATCAGCACTCATCCAGAGAAAGGATGTCATATACATCTATATATATTTTGGTCTTTTTGACATCTTAATCCACCCTAATTTGGAGTTATTCCAAAACTAACTGCAGTAGTAACAAAGGGTAGTGGTGAATTTTGAATACATTTTTTTTTCTGATAATGGAGTTGAGATGAAACATCTTTTTACACTGAAAAATCTTTTTTGGGTAGTAATGTTATTGCTTGGTTTTCATGTTGTAATAATTTGTTTCTGCTGATATACTTCATGTGATTCAATTACTCCAGTTATTGGTCCATTTAGAGCTTTCTTCATCTGTTTGATTTTTCTGTCCCTTTCCCCAGCTTGCTCTGTGGTAGATGGGTCTGCAACAACTCAAAGAAAATGTTTCAGTTTATGAAGTTCTGTGCTGCAGGAAACATAAGTAAAAGTACTGGAAACATTTATTTACAATAAACAGTTCCAAGTTGCAGAGGAGGATGGGTGAGGACTCAAACACTTAATTAACTGCAGAGAGATCCGAAGCTCCAAAGTGCCTGCTTGCACTTGGGAGCTTAAACCCAAAATCTTGATGCTGAAGTAGAAGTAATTTGTTAAAAAAATCATTTTACAGCAATGCAAGGAAATTGATTAAGCCAAAAGTGGTATTAATCCTGTGATCTTCACTAAATTAGCTTTTTGTACTTTCTTAAAGGCTAATGCATTTTACATTTCACTTTTTCTTGAGCAATTTGTCAGTTGTGCCAGCAGAATTAAACAGAAGGGAAACAGAGGCTTGTAAACACAGTAAACCCACTGGATACTCTGCAGTGCCCAGTTAATCTCTCAGCTGTCTTAATTCTTCTGAATGTTTGGAAGCAAAATGAAAATAATTCTCCATTTACATTTGAACTCTCACTTTGCATTTGGTCAGGGCTGAGCTTTACAAGTCAGTGTATGTGGGCCTTATTTATAAACATTTCCCGCTGTTGGAGGCTCAGGATTTTGCAAGCTGGACATTAAGGAAAACCTCTCTCCCTGATGTTTTTGCCCCACCAGTAGACAGCAGGAGGAAATGTCTATTTGCTCATATTGAACTATGAGAATTCAGGCTGATGAACAAAAGAATAAAACCAAGTGAATTTCTGGTGCTACTCTTACTTGGATTGATTTACGTGGTATTTTGAACCGAAGTGCCCAACATGACATTCCAATAAATCCAAACAAGCCTGAGGCACCAGTACATCCAGGACAATGGTGGCTTCGTGCTTTCTTAATTTACAAAGTGGAGCCAAAGTACTTCAGCAGAACTCTTGATTCTTTTCCATACAGAAGAACAGCTGCATTAAAAAAAACAAAGAACAAATATACATATATATATGTATATATAACTGGTGGACCTTATTGAGAGCATGAGTCAATTTAAGAGTTCCAGGTTGTGGATTTGTTGTGGAATACCAGGTTGGAAGGGACCTGAAGGATCACCTTTCAACCACATGAGTGAGGAGAGCCTTTGAAGTGGAGTTGCCTTGTTTGCATCACAGGACTTGTCCCAAGAAAGCAACAATAGAAAGAGGAAAGGTTTGTTCCTTTCACCCCCAACACATCCAGACTTGCCTTTGGCCTTGAGTCACAAGCCAGGCAGGATCTGTGAGCTCAGCCTGGTCCTTGGGAAGGGCTGGGATACAGCAGGTGACCTGGTGAGCTTGGCAAGGCAGAGGTGGTTTTGTCAACCCCTAATTCAGATGTCTGCCTGCAGCGTGCCAGGGTGGGGCTGCACTTCTGTGAGCTTGGGACATGTGGGATGGAATTAATAGTGTGGAAGTAACTTCTGAGGAAAGGGGATGATGTGACTGCTGCGCTCTTCAGGAGGGGACGCTAAGGATTGAAGTTAAATGGAATTCTGAGCTATAAAATCCTTGTCTTCTAAAACCTACTTGTTATGTGGTACTTGCATGTGAAAGCTCCTTAGAATTGTAAACTTCCTCCTCCTCATCTGCTCAAAACCTGTTCCTTCATGCTGGTCGGGCTGATGCTGTTTGAGGAGCTCCTCCGTGGGGCAGTGGTTTGGATTGGTCTTTGCTGTGATTTTATGTGAAGCATTTCTCTGAAATTGCCCCTCAGCAGAGCCCGAGGTGCTGGGCTGCAACATGGGAGCATCATTAAATTGGATCTCAGGGATGGTTTGGTGCTCTTGGTGTGGCTTTGACCCAGACACTCAGAGGTCAGTTGTACACCTGAGCACTTGTCAGTCTTGTTCTGGTTCTTTAATTATTACACCTGGGCCATCTTTTTCTTAAAACCTGTTTGATGTTCACATCATGTTGCACTTGACCTGCTTCAAGTCTGAATTGAGCAAAATGCCAGAGCAATCTGTCACAGAATCACAGAATAATGAGGTTGGAAGAGACCTCTAAGATCGAGTCCAACCTATGCCCCAATACCTCAACTAGACTGTAGCACCAAGTGCCATGTCCAGTCTTTTTAAACACATCCAGAGATGGTGATTCTACCACCTCCCTGGGAAGAGCATTCCAGTACTTTATTATTCTTTCGGTGAAAAATTGATTCCTAATATCCAACCTATACCTTCCCTGACGTAGCTTGAGACTGTGTCCTCTTGTTCTGTCAGCTGCTGCCTGGTGGAAGAGACCGCCATCATTTGGCTCTCCCTGTCCAAAAACTAAAAAGCCTCGACATAAGCAAAAAAAAAAAAAAACCAAAAAAAAGGGGAAATGTACTTAAACAATTCCTGTGGTTTTTGTGTAGTGACACTAAAATGCTTGAGATGATGAAGAGTGTTTGTGGTAGAATCCTGGGGTAGAGACAAAGAACTGAAGCCAAATAAACAGTTCAGAGCAGCTTTTCAGTTTGTGGATCTAGATTTATAACAACTGATAAATTTGCTGTGGGGCTGTGCAAGATCAAAGTAAAAGTTGTTTATGATATTTTGGGGATGAGAGGAAAGGAACACTACAGAAGACGTAATCTGCTTGTTCCATTCTTCAGTGTTTATAACATCACAGTCCATGCTGGATACTTCTGTCACTTTAATTTCTATCCCAGTCTGGAGTCTGTTGCCTGGGACCTGGAGAATAAAGAAAAAAATATAACTCTGTTTATGCTGGGACTTATACATTAAAAAGATAAGGATGCAGAGGCATAATTATCTATTATTTTTTGATCCTATATAGCTCTGGATTTTTTCCTGATTAATTCCAAGATGACAGCAAATAGATTTTCTTCTAATATTTACATTTTATTGTTTGTGAATCAAGCACACTACTATTGGAGCTGAAGGACAAGAGTTGAATATTGGCACAGTTAAAGTAGGGAATTGAGCCAGTTTTGCCTCATATTTATTCTTCAGACTATTTGGGTTTTTGATGTTTTACTAGAATTTAGTAGAAGTCAGTTTCTTGTTTATTTTGTTTAAATGAGGACTCAGTACTCCAGGCACCACTGACTCACATCAGGTGAAAGCAAAACCCAGGGTTTTGAGCTGCTTTTAGGCAGTTCACTCATTCATCTTTATCTTTGATTCCTCTTACAAGTAGTTGTGAGGTTCCTTTTTATTTCTTTTCCCAGTTTTTGTGCAATTTCCTGAGATAACACCACAAGCCTAACCAAAACCTTAGGGATGGGTGTTTGTTGTAATAATATGAGAGATAACATATAATGAAACGTATTTCCTCTATGGGGGTGGATATAAGTTCTCTTGAATTGCACATTGAATTTCTGCTCTTTGGTTGAATGTTATCTTCATTCCAGCCCCCCACCCTGTTCTGTGCTCAGCTTGCACTGGCGACTTTGTTTAGTCTAGAGATCATAAAAATTTCTTCTGAGCTGCATTGATACAGTTTTATTACTATTTTAGTGTGGTTTATGGTACTTTTAAGCTGTTATATGAGTTTTATAGTGTGTCTGTGGATATTTGCACTGTAGGGACAGTTGAACTTAGAGGGGAGGGAAGAAGGTGAAAAACTATAATGATAGTAACCAATTCATAATCTTTATTGTTGTTTTTAATAAATGATCTCATTCTATTGTCAATATATAAAGACTTTTAAAGCTTCCCCCCACCCCTGGGAAGTGTTATGAAAATTTCTGTTATTCTTTGTCAGCATATGTTGAAACTTTGGCTTGAATGGATATCAGTTGTGTTCAAACCTGAAGTAAGATCAGGAGATGGGTCAGAGTTGCTGTCAATGACCTGCTGCTGAAAGAAGCTCAGAGTCCATGCACGAAGTGCTGCTTGCCTGGAAGTTTAACCTTGCTGCAGCCTAAGGAATAATTTCTGCTTGATTTAATACATATTTGATCAATTTTTGCTTAGCAGAAAAGACTGGATCCTTTCTGAAGCCGTTGCCTGGGTTTGAAAATTGCTTGTATTGAGGCCACATGTTTGTCTGAGGTGGTTGTGTTTTAGTGCTTTGTAATAAACTTAAGGGATTTACACCTTGAAGTGGGAGAAGCTTTGGTTTTGGTGACCATTTCTTCCATGGAAAACATGGATTGGGGGATTTAAAGCATCTGTGCCCTGAGGTAGTTTTGTAGCTGTGCTGGTGAGTGCAGTGTGGGTGACTGGTGTGCTTTTGTTAATCTAATTATTTTGTTAATATTTGGAAAAGTGTGTCCATCCTCCAGCTCCCTTCTCTAAGGTCAATGCCAGATGTAGAGTCTCTTATTAAAGCCACTCAAGGAAGATTCATGCTCAATATTTCTCCATGAAAAGCAACCTTGGAATTACTTCTGGCACTTCTTCCCTGTGTGTGTAATTCTGTGGCTCATGTTTTTGTAGCAGACATGTGGAAATGCAGCTTTCACCATAGGTTATTTTGTGGGATGATGTATGTGCTGCACATTCATAAAGTTGGGGAGGGGGCTGCCTTGCTTTGTTTTCAAACAGTTGAGGTGACCTGTGACCTGCTGGAATTGAGTGATAAAACTCTGACTTTTCTTGTACCTCCACAGCAGTTCAGAATATTCAAAATTCTCTTGTTATAGTGTGATGATGTATATGCAAGGCTGTGTGATTGTGGTTTTTCACGTTCACTGCAGAAGGCCAGAGCTCCCCTAAGGCAAGCACAACTTATAAATGAAAATGAATATAATTTATTAGCATGCAGGTAACCCTTGCCACACAGCCAAGACTTAGATAATTCTTAAGTTATGGCAGAAGATACCGAGCTGGCACAGGGCATTTGGCCTTGCACCATCTGCAAAGCCCGCACTCCAATTTTCTGCTGTTGCCATGGGCTGCAGACTCAGACAGGAAATCATGGTAGGATGGGAAAGGCTCCAAAACACACACAGCCTGTATAAGGTTTGCAGTTAAAAGGGAGTTTCAGAGAACAGGCTATCTGTTCTGCTCACCAGGCAGGGAGAAGCAAAGCTGCCTTGTGTGTGCCCGCGCGCTCTAAATGTCCTGGTATGTTTTATGTGCTCATTTTTTTAAAAGCTTGAATTTTTTCCAGGTAAAGTAACGTGCGTAACTTCAAATGATCCGTTTATATATGAGGGGCTTGATTCAGCCCTCGCTTAATTGGTTGTGCTGGGCTGAAAGCAGAGGAGAAAGGAGTAACCACGTGGAGCTTGGGACACATCAGGCAGAAGAGCAGCCTCTGCCTCCCCTTCCCAGGGACTCATTTTGGGGGTTTAGTTCTGTTTTTGAGGATCAAGGGTTCTGTGCACTATAGAGTGTTGCTATGGGAGGCTGTGTGTGTATGGCCCATCAAGTGACAGGGATGCAGAAGGTGTTGGGTTAGTGGAGCTGGGTCGCTTTCTAGCCCTGGGTAGATCACGGGGTCAGAGTTATTAATGCATTTTCCTTGAGCTATAGGCTAAAACAGGCAATACTGGAGTGATTTGCTTTGGAGAGCAAACAGTTTTATCATCTGCCTATGAGAGATAAGCACAATAATCTGTGTGTAATGAACTGCACAGTCTGCAGAGCTTCCAGTGTGTCTGAAGTGTAGTGTAGGACTGGTCAGCTTATGCTGTCTTGACAGATGGGGGAGAGGATAATTTCTCCAGCAGTTCCTAATTTAATTTTAGTAAAGGAGATGCTCCTTGACTAAAATTTACAGCAAATCCACACTGAGCATCGTGCTTGGGAGGCATTCTGGACAGACAGAACAGGAGCTCAGCAAACTTCCTGTGGTCCAAACCTGCTTTAAAACTTTCCAAGGCCCATGTGTGGTTTTTAATTCTGACTGAAGGAGCCATGTAAGAGGGTGGTTTGTTCGCCGGGCATTTTCCAATTTGGCTTGTGTATGTAGTGCCTCTCCAGCTGCCTGGAAGAATGGAACTGTGAACAGCAGTAAGGTGAGGCCTGTGTGTTACACTGCCAAATATTGCTGGATGCACTGGTAATGCATCTGTCAGGAATGAGACTGGAGCTACCAATTAATCTCATTAGAAATAAAAACCTTTGGTAGGGTTTAACCCTGGGCCTGGGATCAGCAACTGAGGCAGTTTATTTCATGACCCTGGATCTTCCAGTAACTGCTGCCTTTTTATGTGCAATATAATGTCAGAAAGATTTGCTGCTTTTCCTTTTTGATTTTATTTAAATCTGACGGGAGACAGTGCTCAAATGGCAGCCTGTCTCAGCCAAGCCATCTGCCTGAGCCCTCAGCAGCGCATTGTATTCCTGAAAGAGCATTCTAGGGAAGCATCCCAATTCTGAAAAGTTTGAGCTGATTCTACATTAAAAGAAGTGATCCAAAAAGCTGCTGGTGATTTACATGTGAACACTGCCAAGTATTTCTCTGATGAGAGTGCATAACAAAGGAGTGCTCGAGTGGTTGAGTAAGGCTGATTGGAACAATCTGTTGTGGGCTACAGCCCTTTCTGATGCTCCACAATGGTGAGAAGCTACTGTCACTCGTATTTTCAATCTGTATTTTGCTTAGAGGTACGAGATCTTTTGTTGTCAGGTCCCTCGAGCCAGTTGTGGTGGGGAGAGACAATATTTCTTGTTTTAAAATATTCATGGAGCTTGCATGGGCTGGCTTCAGCTGACTTTGTCACCCAGAGTGATTTCTAGAAGAGACAGAGAAGTTGTATTTGATTCATCTTAATTAGGCCTTGATAGACACATTCTAATTTGACTTCTGGATCTGAATATGGATCTGCATTAATAATCAGCTGCTCTCCTAACCTTGCTTTTTGTTCTCAGCTGTTACTGAGGAGTTTGCTCAGGGAATAGCTGGAAGAATGTGTAGTATTTGTTGTGTGGACGGTTCATCTGAGGACACTTTTCTGTTGTTCAGGGACAGCAGGTTATTCTCTGGGCTTGTTCTGTGATGAACAGCACGAGCTTTAGGAGACTCGTGTGGGAGTGATTTCTTCTACTTTTTTTGTGATTTGCTGTTGAAATGAGGCAGGTCATATAAAGCAGCTGCTTATTTTGGAACAAAATCAGCATAACACATTAAAGAACTCATTAATCACTTAGCTCGACCTTCATTTATTATTAAAAAAAACTTATTGCATCTCTTGTACATTTTGAAATCCCAGGGATCCTAAGACATATGTTGTATATTCAGATCTATAGGTTAAGAGCATCAAATAGTTATAATAGGGAGTAAAACCAAAACAGATTCCTGTTGAAGTACTGGCTCTCCTTTTACTCATTTTAGGAGTGGAGGTGGCTGTATAAATACCTGCACAAGAGGTGCTCTGAACTCTCCTCTTGTGTAAATTTTTGTCCTGGGATAGTGGCTTCTTTCCTTTGTTCAGTTTTGCTAACACAAAACCCTTCACTTTCCTAAAAGTCTTTCAGTGCATTAACCAGCTTCTACATTTCCTCTCCCCTCAAAAATCCCAGTGCTTATTTTACAGCAGGACTTATTCTGTAGTTAAAACCCCAAGTTCCTTGGGGATGTCTTTCTTATATATCCCCTGTGTAGTCCTAATGGTATGAGAAGAGCTTACTACATTATAATCATGTTAACTTGTTACAGAGTTGGGTTTCTTTGAGGAGTTGGAATAAATTGATCAACCATTAAAACCTAGATTAGTTTTGAGACAGAGGAAGGATCGGTAGATTTGGTCAGAAACCTGCTCTTTAATTGTCTAATAATACAATTGTCTGTTCCTGCAAGCCAAAATGGGATCATAAGCATGGGACCAAGCTTCTATTCAGCCTTTAAGGAGGGTACTCAAGCAGCATTTTCATTTTATTGGTAGGGCACAGTCAGGTTTGTGTGGTCGTTAATATATAGGAGTTCATAAAACTGGCAGCCTTAATTGGATAGAAGGGTTAGTAAAGCATGAGGTGAACCAGAATGAGATCTCTTGGGGTCTGAGTTGTGCCTCCTCTTAAAATACGCATGGCTTGGCACAGTGAGTAGCTGGGGCTGAGAGCAGAGTAGTATTAATTTTGTTTGAATAATGGCATTCATGTGCCTATGCTAATGAGTGTGTTCTGCTGCCTGTCCTGCAGATTGTGGAGACTCCGCTTATTTCACATCTCTAGTGCTTATTTCACATCCTTAATGGCTTCCTTCTGCAACAGAGCCTGTCTTGATTCCCAGTGATGTAACGGATCAGAACCTGACCTTGCTGCACTGCTTTTCCCACAACTGTTGTGCAGCAATCACACAGCTGTTCACTGATTATTATTTTTTTTTCCAATTGGCTTCTTTGGGATACATTATTCTTTGGCCTCAACTTCCTAATGCAAGTCATCAGCCACATTTTGGTAACAGCATTCAGGCAGTGGTGTTGAAGGGTTTAAGTATTGCTGAAGTGTTTGGGTCTGCTCAAAATGTTGAATGAATATTAGGTTTATTTTTATTGGTGGGGAATTGTGTGCTTCCTTTGCCCCTCTCTTTTCCTTAGCTTATGACAAGCTAAGACAAAAGCAGTATCTAATAAAGGAGTGAGGTGTTTCAAATAGAAATATCTCATAGGCTTTTTTTCCCAATAATGTCATGGATATGTGCTCTGTTACATTCCACATCAGGGAAGTTGCATGGACTAGCAGTTCGATGTGTTTTGGGGCTTATTTTTGTTTTTTGGGGAATTTTTCAAGTATTTTTGATTCATTCATTGTGAAAGTATTGTGAGCTGATGAATTAAAGCTGAGAAAGGGTGGAGGAGGAATAGAAATCAATACTTGGCAAGCTAGAAATTTCAGCTGCAGTGCACCTTAGAATCATTGAAATGCTGGTTAGGATTTGCTCCTGGAGGTTGTTCAGTCCATTTCCACTTCTGATTGGACTCCTGCCAGAACTAGAGTGATGGCCTTGCATCTCTCAATCTTGGAAACACCCCTGTGGTAGATCCTACAGCCTCGCTGAGCAACCTGCTCTCTTCTTTAGTGAAGAAGTTTCTCCTGATGTCCAGCATGAGGCTCTTAAGTCACTGTTTGTGCCAGTGCCCATCATGTGCTGCTTCTGAGAAGATTTTGACTCATACATTTTGTAGCCACCCTTCAGCCGACTCTACGAGCCCAGCTCTGCACCCTCACAATTTGCAGGCAGAGGTCATCTGGTCTCTGCAATTTATCCACATCCCACTTGAAGTGGGGAGCCTAAAATTGTGTTCCCCACAAACCTGCTGAGGCTGCTGGTGAAGGGATTGAGCAAGCTGGACCCCAGGATCAGCTGCTCTTCTCTGATCATTATCAGTACATTGTGTTGTGTAGTTTGCTCTCATCTCTGCCTCACCTTGAGTGCAGGAGACCTTTCAGGTTGGAAAGTGCTGCTGAATTATGTGGTTGAGGCTGTGACTTTTTTGAGGTGGAATGTACAATTTTCATTCTGTCAGAGCATGAAACTCAGAGAGCCCTTTGGAGTTTCCATAGAGAAGTGACTTCATTTCATGACTGGGATGCTTGCTGCCACAAGCAGGGGTTCTTGAGCTCCTCTGTACTCATTGGTGCAGTCAAAACTATTTCTGATGTTTAAAAAACCCAAAATTAAACAAAACCGAAAAAGCCACTGCATCTCCAAACTACCCAAAAACTCCCCAGAAAACCCCACCAAAATCAAACCAACGAAAATCCTTAAAGTCTTCTGTGTGGCAGTTGAATATTATGGGTTGTTTTGCAAACTCACCTCAGTTACAGCTATTGCAGTGAGAATATCAGTGTTTTCACTGTCCAGACACCTTCAAAACCAAGGGTTTGAAGTCTGGCTGTGCATCTGCTTCTGCCTGAGATCTGGTCTCAGGTTTCAGTGCTTTTCTTTCTCCTTTCCTTTCCTATCCCCCCCAACCAGAGTTGAAGGCACAACCTGCCTGATGATTTTAAGCTTAGAAGATGGGAAAGAAGGTTACAGCAAACTCTTTTGTAATTCTTCATCACTGGCTGCCCTTTCTAAATTTACAGTCACTTCCAAAATGCTGCCTCCATGTACTTGGAGAATTGAGGCACTCTGTGCAATTGGAGAAGCGAGAAGCAAATATTTTGGTTTCTCTACCCACTGCATTGTCGAGCTTTCACAAAAAACCGAAGTCTCATTCAACATTTCTTTGGGAAAATGTGGCTCTAAACATTGCTTGCCCAGGAAAACAGGTATGGGATTATGTTGTAGTTTTACATAACCCTTAAAAACATAACGTCACCACCAAAAATTACAGACCAATAATATAAAAGCAAGCAGTTGAAGAGGATTCTATTTCAATTAAAATAGCAATGCTGGTGACTGGGCAAGTTTCAGTGTAGCCACACTGCTTGTCTTTCAACTTTCATTTATTTTGCTTGTAGGGTTATAAACTTTGGGAGAGAGAGGGGGATGGAGACTGTGACATTGAAAGTTATTCTGTCTTAACTTGTTCAGCTCTTGAACAAAGCTCCTAAATCTTGAGCTTTTGATGTAATTAGTACAAATAACTGATAAGAGTTGTAACTTTCTCTCTTGTGGAAATGTTGAGCTTGTGCTGAACCCTTCCTTGAGGAGGCTGGGTCCCATTAGCCAGCAGTGCCATTCCTGGATGCAGGATTCCCTCAGAGGAATGGAAGATGGAAAAAAAGAGTAGGGACTTCTTTTTTTTACATAATTAAAAACCTCTGGAAAATGTCAGCAGAGATAATGCTGACTAATAAGGTACAGACTGCAAATATTGGTATATCCCAGAAAATGGTGTTCTCCTGTCTGGAGCAGTGGAACTAAATTGGCTTTGGTAGTAGCAAGAGGGAACTTGTTCCCTGCACACAAATTCATGTCTGTCTTGCTCTAATTGAAGTAAACCCCCTGTGAAATTGCTACTCAGAAATGACCTCACCAAGGCTGTTTGCTCAAGCTCTTGGCAATCAGTTTTGAATACTTAATGCAGTAGCCAGAAAGCAGCAAAAAACCCCCCATGTGCTAGAGAATGAGTGAGGTGGTGGTGTTGTCCCTTACACCAAAATGCTGTAATTCCTCTCTGCTTTCGGCTGAAAAAAATAAAGTAGTATTTTAATGTTATATTTATTAGTTACACCCTGCCATGTGAAATCCAAAGAAATGGCTCTGTGCAGATGCTAAAAATGCCAGAGGTTAACTGTGCTTCAACATTTCATATTAATCTGAGTAACTGTAGTGGGCTACTTAAATACAAACATTGGGGGGGAAAAATCCTGTACTACTCTTATTGCCAGTGAGACTTTGAATTTAGGTAATTCATGCATGCAGAGGTAGACTTTATTTTTCCTTCATCAGCTAAAATAACAATAAAGCTCAACTCGGTATATTTATTTAATGAAACACAGGATCCCTTCCCTGATGGTTTTAATCAGTCCCCTTGCTATGTGGTAATTAGGGGTTCTCTCCCGTGGTTCTGTTTTTACTTAACTTTCAGAATGTGCAGCCAGTTTTAAGTTTCGAGAGATACTTGCAACTAAATGTTGCCTCATTTACATGCGGATTATCCGGAGGGGACCCTTAAACGCACACTCACGTTACAGAAATGCAGCCCCTTTCAGCACTTTCTCATTCAGGGAGCAGAGTTCTCCAGGAAAATGTTATCTTTTGTCAGGAACTAATTCATTCCACTCGGGGGATGTGACCAGCCCTTTGATTCCTCGCACACACTAGGATTCAGAAGCTGGAGGTGGCTCAGAGCCAGGTTTGCCTGGGTCCCGATGGATGCAGCTCTGCTAATTCAGGAGAGCATCCCTGAAATCAGGTTCGGGCTGTGCATCTGTCACAGGCGAGCCCTGTATTAAACACAGGGCGAGAAATGGGCTTTTCCTGACCAGACAGAGCCTGTCAATGCCTCTCATCTTTGTTTAATAACCAGCTCCCTTCGAGGGACCTGAGAAATGTTGTATTTGTGCCTCTCACTGTGCAGCTGGGTGCCATTTGCTCCTGGCAGCTACGGAATCGCTGGAGACGCGAGGAAGTAGAGCAAATACAGAGCATTTAAAGCTCTCTAAAACAGCTTCCCTGCATAATGTGTGATGTTAAAATACTAGGTGGCAGTTTGGGCCGGTGTAAAAGTTTTATTGGTGTGAGTTTGAGCCAGCCACATTATTCAGGAAGCCACTACTGAGCTCTCAAGTCATCTGAAACGTGTGCTAGTAAAACCCTTTTTATAAAGCAATACAACCCCATGCAAGCTCCCTGTGCAACTCGTCATCTGTGTCCTGGGATTTAGCTGGTGGGATGTTTGGGCTGCTGGCTTGTACAGGTACTCTGCTTGTAAATCCAGACAGGAGTGAGCTTCTCCCAGTCCCAGGATTCTGGAGAAACTACCTCTACACTGTGCTGAAAGCTATTAATTAAACTTTGCTCATTGCAGAACTGAGCCCTGCTGCTGGTTAATTCCCTCCCCAGGTATTAGGAGGGAATTTGTAAAGTTTTGTCCAGCACACCATGTACTTAGATGTTTCTGATCCTACTCCAGTTGTATCTGGTGTCTTCTCTACAAGCACAAATATAAAAAAGCCTTCCAAAAATGTGACCATTGAAGGGATGACACTAAAACAGTGGAACTGGAGTTTGGGATTGCAAAAGGGGAAGGAAAGTTCTTTCTTATAGCTTTTGTCTCAGAATAAATTAATCTGAGAATAGATTAATAGGAGATTAAAGCATTTGAGTTGCAAATACAAGTGAGCAGCTGGAGAGATTTGGGGTCGGAGCTGGTTCAAGTGGTACAGGAGCATTGCTCCCCAGATGTGGATATACACCCAACTGGTTCCAAAGGTCCCGTGCCACAAATATCCCCCTGCTCCCATTCTTGGGAATACTGATGATTGTAAAATACCCTCATAGCAGAAATGCAGTGTTAGGATGAAGGTCTCTTGTGTTCTGAAGGCTGTGGGATTTCTTGTTATTTGTCTAAAAAGCTGTTCAGATTCTGAGCTAAATAGGTCTTTCCAGGCTTCTTCACTCACGTCTTTGATCTGGTTTGGCACTTTTCTCTTTCATTCTGTTGTAATTTTTTTTCTTTGCTGCTCAGCTGCTCTTAATCACAACATCTCATGAATTTGGGTACATAGCTTAGCTCTGACTTTGAGGGGGTTCATCTTTACATTTTTATCATAAATAACAAACCCAAGAAACTGGCAATGTGCTTTAAACAATTTCAATAGGACGGCTTGTTGTGATGCATCATGAGAAACCTGTTTCACTGGTACCAGTAAGTTTATTAACAGCAGCTTAACTTTAAACTTAGACTTAATGCCCACAGAAAGCCCTCATACACTTAAAGCAAAGGCAATTTTCTGTTGGGAAGAAGACACAGATACGTAAGTTCTTTTGAAAATATGGTTGTGGAAGAGCTGTGCGTGTGAATACTGTGGTTTGGAAACCAAGCAGGAGGTGGAGATTGCAAAACAAATTGCTCAGAATTCTTCCTTCATTCTCCTCACTAAAAAAAAAAAGGGGAAGGATGACCAAGAATGAGAATTATTATGAGCAAACAGCAGGGAACCCAGCACTGAATGGATTTACTGTAATAGAAGTACACTGTAGTTACTTCTGTAGTAGAATCCTGTGAAGAGCATGTAGGTGAGTGGAGGACTAGGGATGTCCCCTGCTTTCCTGAGGGATCAAATATTATTCCTGCTTTTATGTTAATTGGCCTAGATGCAGTCAAAATATTTCAAAATTTCCAAACTTCTCCAGGTTTGTCCATGTTATTTCTAGGGAATGTAGCAGTGGATAGAAGATTGTCAGTGAATAAATGTGACAAGGTTTGAAAAATGGGATCTGTATTCACTGCTGGGGTTGTTCTGTGGGAAAAGGAAAACTACTCCCTTTGAGGAAAAAAGGAAAAGGAAAGCAGCTCCCTTTATGAAAATAAAGACATGTATTGGATAGATTTTTCTTGTGCTTTGAGTACCTTTTTCAGCAAGGCCTGACTTTCTTTAAGCTGAATATTGATGTGAATTAGTAGGGCACCCTACCCCTTATATTGATGTGGCACTGAAAACTCAATTAACTGTCCAAGACCATCTTTTAAGTCAGTCTTAAAGTTGGACTGAATTCCAGATGTCCTGGCTGGTTCAAATTTTGAGTTTTTGTGTTCTCCTGGTGTGAAAGTTTAAAGCTTAAGATTCCAGAGGACAAGTTGCACTTGGGACAGCACCAGCTGATGATGGGAATCTTTAGCAGTGATTTTATGCCATGAGCATCAAGGCTTCAGTGAAAATAACTGCAAGACCTTACTGCAGTAAAAATCACTGATGTTTACAACAAATTCCACAACTGCTTTGAACTGCTTGCTCATCTGATGTGTTCTCTCCAGCCTGGTAAGCTGGGACAGCCATGAGGAAGAGCAGTGAAAATCTGAGTAGCCAGATAACTCTGGGGATTTCCATTCAGCTCAGCTGTGGCATTCTGTCAGATTGAAAGTCAGCGTATCATGATGGAATATTCTAAGGAATACCCTGTGTACAGCCAGCCACATTTGGGTAACATTTCCATGTTGTAGGAGAGCAGAGCACTGTGAAACCTCCTTACAGAACATGTTGGGGCAGCTCCCCAGCAGCATCCTCCACGTTATCTGCCTGGTGACAAACGCTGGCTCAGCCCAGCAACTTCTCCTTTCTGATAAGCCAAGGTGGTTTCCTTGTTGCAAATGATGGGAAGGTCTCTTTCTCTTTCTCTCTCTGAAGCTCAGCCTTCTATTTTTGGATTCAGTTTGCATGGTGTTGGTGGTGACTCTGCCAGGTACGTCAGAGGCTGTCATCATTCTTTTTTAAAATATTCTCCAGCTGGGCAGAATTAGGGCATACCAGGCCCATGAGGAAAGCCTCTCTTCCCCTGTCAGCAACATGGAAAAGCTGTGTGGGTTCTCTGGGTGTTTGTGCAGATTTCCAAGCATTGTAGACAGCATAGAGGTGGAGAAGATGACACACACGAAGTTGTGTGCTGCTTCTACCTCACACCCTGCTTACAAAACACTGCAAGGGCTCAAGCCTTAAATGAATAAGCCTATAAAACTTACTATTATAATAAATAACTTGGATTTTTTAATGAAGTATTTCTTGTTGCTGTTTTGCAAGTACTAAATAAGCTTTGTAGTGCTTATTAAGGCAGAAGGTGTTGCAAGTTTAAAACAAAAGGAAAATATGAAATGTATGCAGAAGTGATTTGTTTAAATGACACCAAAAAGTGGCAAAACTGGAAAGAATCCTTGAATCTGAGTTGACATTGTGGTGCTACCTAATGGCCAGAAGTACTGTTAGTTCAGGACTTGTACCAGTTCTTCAGGAATTGAAGCAGAGGTGTCCTGAACGTGCTGTGAGGCTGTAGCAGAATTCAGAAGTTTTGAGAGCAACCCCAGGACTGCTTGAATTTGCAGCCCACAAACAGTGGAGGGGGGACACAACACAGCAAAGCATCATCAGCATCCTGTTCTATCCCCAGACAAGAAATGGGATGCTGTCATCCTGAAATTCCTTTGGATGTTAGGAAGTTATCAGAGGGTGGTCTGCTTGAGACTTAGGGAACAAAAGGCTGTGCCATCCTTAAGCTGTGGAGTGTTGACTGTTCATTTTAAGGAATTATTCTGGTTAGAGGTTTGGTGGGGAATTTTGCTGGAGAGAAATGGTCCTGCAGCAAGGTGAGAATGGGAACTGCCTTCTTGGATTGAGCCAACTCTTAGTGCATCACATATGATTTGATTACAAAACTTTCCATGTTGAAAGCGAAATCTCAGTCTGTTTCCATTTGGTCCTTCCCAGAAGGAGTTCTTATTTCTTTTACAGCCTTCTGGTAGATGCTGAAGGTGAAAGGGGATGCATCTGCTACTGCATTTTTCTTTATGGCAGCTGTATAGAGAGTTCATTACTGTCTATTTTATAGAACTTTACCAAAGAAATAATCAATCCCTCATTGTTTTGATGGCTCCTTTTAGAACTGCAACTCAGTTCAGTGTTACATTAAATAAGAACTGGTTTAGCACAGATAAAAGCAGCTTCTGTCATTAATCAGCCAAGAATATGATTTCTTTTTTTAATTACAAATAGAAAATTCCAAAGGCCTGAGGAAGTTCACTAGCATAACTTAAATATAAAACAAAAAGTTGTGATTTATTGCTTTCAGATCAGGCTGACTTTACCAAATGGATCTGGTGTTCATCTGAGCTCCAGTGATGTATCTGAAATGAGCATCTGGGCTCCTATCTCTTATCTACAAAGAAACCTGTTTTAAACAATGGCCCTTCAGACCAATAAAAATTAGTTACCGAGTAAAATTGGTTATTTAAGGTAAAAGCAAGTTCTGCATGCAGATTTAGGCTTGTTCCATAAATGTATGTGACCATAAATTTATCTGGTTGAGTAAACTTGTAACAACAGTCCCAAATTAGACATAAAGAACAGCTTTTACATAAGTCATGTTAAACCTCTGGAAATGTTATTGATTTATGAGCAGCTGAATTTCCTTGTTGCTAAATTTGTTCTAAAATGTCTCTTCCTCTGGAGAAAAATAATTTTGAAGTGTTGGTCTCGCTGGTTCTGCATAAGCTGTGGGGTGGCTTCATCCTGATGTGCCTTGCAGAGCTGGTCTAACACCTTCTGGTGCTCCTACCTACCACAAGGCAGGACAGGACTTGAGTGTGGATCTCTCCACCTCCTCCCCAGTCTCCCCGCTTACCTGTGCACCCAAATGTTCTTCCAAGGCAAGCAGGAGTTCCCAGCAGAGTTACAGCAGCAGAGTTGGGAAAATGGGACTGCAGGGAGTCCCTGGAATGCTGTTGGTTTGGAGTTGGGCATGACTGATGGGTGAGGACCAAGTGGGGCCATGCCAGCATCCCAGGATAGGCGTGACACCAGAGATAGGCAGAGCATTCCATATCTGTGGGTAGGATTTTGACATTCAGATTTGTAGTTTCATCTTCTGCAAGGCAATGAGATGCTCGTGAAAGTATTTTCCAAGCAGATCCCAGTAAATAATATAAATATCTTAATGAAAGCTAATTGTCCCTTATGGGGGAAAAGTTTCATTTTCATCACTGCAAATTGAAACGGTGTTGGAGGTTGCTGCTTGCAACAGAGGCCAGACTTGGCTCTGAGAACTGAGCTTGTCCTTTCCCAGGAAAGGCTCTGGAGTGCAAATCCTGCCCTTCCAGCATGGGTGGCAGCTGCACCGAGCCGTGTTTGTGCTGATGAGGGGTTGGGAGCCCAAAGCAAGCAGCACCTCTGTTCAGGTGCAGCAGGAGAGGACTTGGTAGATAGGATCTCATCCTCCTCATGCCCCCAAATCCAGACTGTTGCGGTCTTTTAATTGGTGTGTCCCTGTTGAATATTTTCCCTAGTGAAAATTTCTGGTGTGATTTTTTTCATTGGCTAGAAATTGAAGTAAAAGAACAGAAAAGTGCAAAAGGCATGAGCAATGCCCAAAGAACAGTGATCTTGCTCTGTGAGGAGGAGCAGAGCTGTTAAAGAGGAGCTCATCATTGCTTTAAAGTGATTTTTCAAAGTGGAGACACTTCTGAAACAGAAACCTGAAGAGTCAGGTGCTGTGGAAGTAAAACGGAACAGAACACTTGCACTAAAGCAAGTTAACTGCACCATCCAGTTGGATCCTGCTTTGAAATTCATCAGCTCTGAGTTTTGTTCTTGTAACTTGAACTGGGTTGTATTTTTTGAGGAATATTCACTAAAATGAATATTGTGATTGAGAGTTTTTTCAGGTGTTATTTTCAATGCAAAATAAGCAGTGGTTAACATTTGATAAGGCTGTCTTAAAACTGAGTAAATGAAGTTGCTCTGTATTTGTCAGGGTTGGCCCCAGAAAGAAAAAGGCACCCAGAAAGTTGTCCCCATTTATGCCATGGCTTGATGATGATTACTAAAGCTGTACATCCTGGAATATAACAACTCTGCCGTTGAGGGGGGAAAAATATGATATTTCAGAATATTCTTAATGCCAGTGAACAAAGAGAGAAGATCAAAGCCAACAAATCAACCCCATTTTTTTGTTTTATTGAATTGATTTCTAAAGGCCCCGTTACTATAGTAACTCCAGGAGGTCTTTTAATTACAAAATTTGTAAAAACGCTTTAATTATTCAGAACTGCTTGGTGGGGGGGAGGGAACAGTGGCACAAATGCTTTTTAAAAATACGTAGAAAATTTGCAAACAAAGCTTGACAGACTTCCAAAGCACACCAGGGGCTGACACACCATCAGCACAAACACACTGAGTTCAAGTTCTCAGCGAGCAATCCCATGTGAGAGGGTTCCCCTTTGGCTGAAGAGAGACAAATCCCAAACAAATCCCCATCCCAGTCCAAACCAAGCACTTCCCTCTGCGCAGATACAGATGGCAGAGCTTGTTCTTTCTCTACCCTAAGTTCAATTACAGTGTATGTGAGAGGAGCCCTGGTATTATCACGTTAATTAGCAGTTTAGGGAACTGCTCACTCCTGGGAGCCTGGAATTCCAGTGGAATACCAGTGCGTGTTGTAGGTACTGAGCTCTATCAAAGAGGAATCGTTTAGCACTAACGAGCACCTTTCAAATAATAATTGCATTTAAAATAGATGCTGTCATCTTTTATCATCAAGTACATTTCCAGAATGGATTTATACTCCAAACAGACTTATATTTATGGTATCAGAGTAGAATTGAAGACATCATGTGAGCAGTTTTGAAATGCCATCTCTTGACTTGAATCCACGCTGAGCTAATGTGTTTGGCAGAGCTGCTGGAGCTTTGGGAAGTCACTGACACCTCTCAAAAATGCAGTAGTGAAATTTGGGTTCTGAATCTAATCTCTGGATTGAATTTGAATTTCAGCCCAAACTTAAGTGGCTTTGCCTGTACTAAACTACTCTACTTGCTTGGCTGTGTTGGAAACAGAGTCTGCTTCTCTTGGAACCTCTTGCTTTGCAGTTTCCCGTTTTTATTGATTTTTCTGCTTACATGCTCCCTACTTGCCCTCTGTATGTCAAAACCTGTTTGCTTCTATGGTGTGGCCAGGGTTTAATCCTACATTTCATATTGCCTGTTCCATTTCTGCAAGACTTGGACCCTCTGAAGTAAAGGGAATTGTAGCAATGTGGGCCAAGAAGTCTGGATTCTGTTAAATCTACTGTACAACTGCAGGGGGGAAAGAAAGAAATTTAAAAATATCATCCTAGATTCTTATGATGGTTTGAGTAGGAAGGGACCTTAAAGACCATCTTTAACCCTTTGCCATGGGCAGGGACACCTTGCACTGATTTTTTTCCTTTCTTGAAGAAACAAGTTTGTGTCCAGTGTTGGAAATAGTAGAAATACGGAATTGCTGTGCTGTATAAAGTAATAATGGGTGTGGATACCGTTCTGACCCTGGTAATTAGCACTTCTCTCTCAGCCTCTTCATTAACCCCTGGTGGCAGCCCTGTGGTTTGAAGTGCATGTGTAGTTGTAAGGCATGACTGGGTTCAAAGCAGGTTTGGTGAGGTTTGTTTTCATCCTTGGAAAGGCATCCCTAATATCTGCTGCATGGAGAGATGCAGGTTTTGAGCAGAGACATCCCAGGAACTCCGTGGGAGATGAAGTTGAACTTTTCCTTGTCGAACAGCAAGTGCTCTGAAGGTCTGGGAATAACTCCCCTTCAGCCAGTTGTATTAATGAAAATAAAACATTTTGTGAGTCTTTCAGAATCTGTTACATAAAATTTGTCCTTGCTTCTAAAACAAACAAGCAAAATGAACTTACTGCTACCGTGGGAACATTACTGGTTTTATTCCTTCCTACTGGTGTAGTTCCTAGTGCTACAAGGAACATCCTGTACCTGATGTTTAGTGAGCATGTGTTTGTATCAAACAGAACAATGAAGGATGTTTGTTAACCCCCCTTGGGCTGGTTTGGTGTGAGCTGCATTACTTGGCCAGAGTGAAAATGCGCAAGTTTTTGAAAAGGTTCCCCCAAGATTTGTGTGTTTACACAATGTCAGCAGGTTGCAAAATTATTCCCCTGAGATACTTTCACAAACACCACCCTGGTGGTGGATGCTTTTTCACGTTTTTCAGAGTCTGGGATTATGTAAATCCATGGAGTTGTGGTTAACAAAGCTTCAGTGTCGGTCAATTCCTGGGAAAGAATTTGTTCCTCCTTAACATCTTGCATTCTGTGTAAACTGTGAATGGGCCGGGTGAGTAAGGAGAAAATGGGAACTTTCTTCACCTGAGGAATAATCTGTGCCAATGTAAAAGGAATCACACTGTGCTCAGTTCTGGGCCCCTCCATTCAGGAAGGACATCGAGGGGCTGGAGTGAGTCCAGAGAAGGGAAAGGGTCTGGAGTGGCTGGGGGGGCTCAGCCTGGAGAAAAGGGGGCTCAGAGGGGACCTTCTGGCTCTGCACAAGTCCCCAGCAGGAGGGTGCAGGCAGCCAGGTCAGGCTCTGCTCCCAGGAACAGGGACAGGACAAGGGGAAAGGGATCAAGTTGTACCAGAAGAGGTTTAGTTTAGATATTCTGAAATATATTTTCATGGAATTAATCCTTTATTGGCTTGCAGAAGGTTACTTCTCAGTTTGTGAAGTGAGCTAATGTTACAGAATTTCAGTGCCCAGAATTGTGAGAAGCCCTTGTTTATCCCTGCCTTTAAAAACTGCTTTCAAAAAAATTTATTAAGAAAAACCAAAAAACCTCTGGAGTTTTGGGAAGAGGACTGTAATTTGGGTGTTCTTGTGATTCAAGAAAATAGCAAATGTCTTGTATAGCATCACAATGTTTCAAGAAAAGTGGAAAACGCTTTTCTTGAATGATAACTTTTAATGGTTAAAAGTAGCATGTCTGTTGTGTCTTAATAGCACAACCTCCTTAAGGTTCAAAACTGCCACAGATGATGAAGTTTCCATTAAAGGATAATAAAGTCTCTCTGTCAGTGTGACAAAAGAACTCCCTTATCTCTTTGGAATAAGAATGCTCTTTGAAGAGCGTCATAAAAGGCTGCACTATGAAATAAGTCTGGTGGATGGTTATTTTGAATTTCTATAAAGTGCATCAACCCAAAGGCTAAAGGGATTATCTTGCAAGTGCCAAAATGTGAAAGATGAATGCTTTCCTTCTGTGCAGTGAATGACACCTCTTTAGAAAGCACAGGTATGATTTGTTCTTGTCTCATTGGGAATGATTCCTTGAAATTAGCGGAGCCTCTCAGATCCAAGGGATGCAGCTACAGAGGAGCTAATTCAGCTTATCCTGAATGTAGATCTGGAGTGGAAATAAATAACCATAATCCTGATCCAGCACATTTATCCACCTCTGCCATTGGAACACCTTCCTTCTTTTAGCTTTCATTACACCTTTAGGTGACTTATAGTGACCAGGAACAGGCATTTTCCACAGATGAATTTAGTTAAGAATTGTTCTCCCTGACCTAGCTAAGTGTTTGCAAGTCTGAAATGAGAGGTAGGTTGGATCTGATGAGTAATATTTAATGTTTATGCATTACTTTTTATTTTATCCATAAACTATCGAAATACTGAGCTTTTACTCAAAGGCGGTGGGAATGAGGCTGAGGAGGGGAGTGCATTTTACTCACGATTTGCCATATACACAAAAATTGTTTTTTAAATTTTTAACTAGCAAAGAAGAAACTGTTTCTATTTCATCACATTCCTTGTGTGCCAGAAGTGTAAAAGCCCCTTTAAGAATGAACAAATTTGGAAATAATTGCCACAGCACTGTTCTTTTATGATGGATATATCTCTGAAATCAAAAGCAATGGGAAATGTATTCACCAAAATTCAAGTTATTAAAACCTTTGAATGGTTTTGGTGCTTTTCATTCATTAAATGCCAGGACTCTGGGGAAAAAAATAAAGGGATGTAGGTGAAAGCTATGAATTCAGATTTCCAAGCCCCTATCATTCCCAATTAGGTTTGGCAAATGGCAGAACAAAATTAATGATGCCAAATTATCCTTCAGTGCAGTGTGTGATAGCTTAACTCTTTTAGCTGTTCCAGGGTTGTAAATGATGAAACTGATAACACACTAATGTGATCCTTTCAGGCTTCTCGTTTATATTAATGAGTTTTAGTCATCTAAGGCAAACTGATAACCACTGATTAATAGCTCAGCAACTTCCAGACTGGCATCAAAGCCCGATCTCTTTTTTTTTTTCCTTTTTATTTTTTTAACTCTTTGATGGGTCAGGAGTTAAGACAGTTAACAATTAACTCTGAGCTTAATTGAAATCCAGATGTAAAATTTTTGATGGGAGTTAATTTAATTCTGCTCTCTATGCTTATAGCTGATTTCAGTGTGATTTTTTTCAAGTAGGTTTGAACTTGCAAATCAAGAGTGCAATTTGCTTCACAATTCAAAAAAAAATTTCTTCACACGTGCAGTCTGTTGGAGAAGGCTTGTTAAACAAACTGGAAAAAGATAAGTTATCACAGAAGCAGCAAATTACTTTGGCCAGCAAAAGCAATTTAACCCCTCAGAAAATCTCAAAATTAGCAAGAAGAGGCAAACTGCTCAAGTCTTTAAGTTGTTTTTAATTATATATATCTATATGAAGAACAGACACCACATTTCTGGGACACTGTCATGGTAGAGACCAGAGTGAGAGTTACAGAAGTCAAATAACCATCACTTGGTTAAGAAAATAGGTTGGAGGGTTTGGAAGAAAAATTCTGGAGAATGAAATAACAATCCTGGATATAGGTTTGACCAAAACTCTTGGAACAGTGGATGTAAGGCACTGTATTAATAAGAGATCCTGTTACTGTGGGCTTTGCTTACACAAATACCTCCATGACACTTGCAAATATTCCACTCCTGCAGCAGAGGTTTTCAAAGCCAAGGAGACAACACTTTAGAGGAGTGTTTGTGCAATTATTGTCACAAACACTCTGCACTTTCCCTGGTCTGCTTACTAAAAATTACATCAAGCAGCTGAAGTTCTTGCCCTGACACTGATAATCCAGGTCAGCTTCTGCTTTTCAAACAACTGCCTTCATTGTTTTCCAGGAGGAATATTGCTCCAGATTTCCAAAGAAGCCATTCCTCAAAATAAGGAAACCTGATCTGCTGAGAAGTCTTGGCCTAGAGATCAGAAACAACATTGTTTAATCAGTATTTCTTTAGAATGTAGTGCTGTGGACACTTCATCTTGGTGCCTGGAGTTTTAAGGCTGTCCCACAAATTACAGGAACTAGATTTGCAAAAAGACAATCTCCCTGAAGAAAGGGGGTTATTGGTGCACGTTTTAGTCATCACTTTAGATCAAAACCTCTTGCAATCACTGGATATTCCACACAACATCTGCTGGAAAGATAAATCCATTGTAGTGGAAATGAAATGCATATTTTAAGTTCAGGCAGTTTCGTATTGTGTTGTCAGTGATGGAGAGGCAAAATAAATGTGAAAGCCATTTAAAAAGCCTGTGTAAAACGTGCCTGTGTGTTAAAGGATGTTGTCCTCTAGAATTAGACCCCAAATCTGACTCTCTTGTCAGATTGACTGGGTTGTTTCTAATCTTAACAGTTCTTTTCATCTTTAGAAACTTGAGTTTCAAAAAGAACTTTAATATTCTGCAATAGAATTATGCATCTGAACAATGAGCATCTGCTGCCATTTGGGATTCTTTCCTCCTGTGCAAAGTGCCCTGGTTCAGAGTGTGCTGGTGTTGGTGTTGCCTGGGGAGTTCATCTTGAGCAGCTTAACGTTTTTGCTTAGTTTTGAAGAGGCCAACCTGAATTTAAAGTACTCCCCTAAGCTGGTCAGGTTCTGTTTGACCAGGTGAGTTTCCTGTACATGCAGTAAAGACCTGCATGGCATAAATAAGATAATTGCAATGTGAATTCCTAAATTCCAAATGTTCTCCTCAGAGCTGGCATAAGATTCAAATACCAAAATTACTAATAATTTAAAAATATATTAATAGATGATGGTATGAAAGTTTTAATACTTATAATTGGCATCCTTTAAATATTCAAGATATTAACCACAGAAGAAAAGAGGGCTAATAAAAGGAACTTAATATAAATTACTGGAGCCTTTCAACTAAATCAGAAGGACCCTTCTCACAGGAAATACATTATATATTGTTTTGATATTGATGATAGTCCTGGAATGCTAAAGACTTCTTACTTGCAGGATCAAGGCTTGGTTCTTTTAGCATCTTCAATATTCCAAAATCCTAGCCTGGCTATTCAAAAGTTAAGAGCCTGACTTTTTTTAATACAGGTCAAAACAAAAAAACTTACTTTTGGTTAGGTTTTGGTTGTTTAGTTTTTGTTGTTTCCTGTTTTTAGCCTGCAGTGTTTAAATTTTCCTTACCCGTGAAGACTAAAAAGATGGATGTTTTACCTTTTTTGTTGTTGTTCTTCTAAAGAATATTTTCCTGCTCATTTAACACTTGTGCTTGAGAATTGGAGAAAGCCCCAAATTTGCAATAGAGTGGCAGCTCCTGACTGTTCTGGAGCCTTGGCTTCACACTGAAAACTGCTAAGAGCTTGCGTAGCCCTAATGGTAATAATTAGTAGTTTGGTAAATCTTGTTTTTCCTGAGTCCATAGCATGTGGACAGGGTTTCATCAGGAAAGTCTCCCAATTGCTTTCTGGATCTGTTGTTCCTTTGTTTATCCAGAGCTTTGTGCCAACCTCTGTCACCACTTACATATGAAAACTGTTGCAGCAAAATCCTTAACATCTGTTCTGTTTTCTCATATGGGAGAGAAGAGGAATCAGCCTCATGCACAGCAACTTTTTTATTTGTCCAGAGATCCTTTAGTGTCCTGTGAGTCAGTCAGACACAATTCAGGGTGCAGGTTTGTGTTACATGGAGTTCAGCTCCAGTTTGGGCTGCCAGTGAAAAAAGATCCAGTTCTCCCCGGGCCAGCCATGTGCTCCCTCTGTTTGTGTTTTCTCTGGCAGCTCTGGCTGTGGGCAAGATGGATCAGTTTGCTGACTTAATGGAAAACTGGCTTTCCAAACTATAAAAGCAATTTTTCTATTGGATTGGATTCTGAGACACAAAATTCTGCAAGTCTGAGGGTGCAAATCTGCTCCTTAAGGGAAAAAGAAAATAGGATTTGACTTTTTGACAGCAGCGGTGTGATGTGACCTCGGTGATTAAATTCTGATAACAGCTGAAGTTTACAGAATAATGTGGATCTTTTAAAGACATCATTTGGTACCTCCAGGTGAGATCCTGGTTTCTGTATTGTTGGATGTGAGCTGCCCTGTGTGGTGGTAGCTCTGCATGTGGAAACACTGGAATGGGTGGAATTTGCCAGGCAAATATCCCATCCTTTGTACCACTGACTCACCCCTTGCCAATGCATCACCTGCAGTCCTGAGCAGCTGTTACATCATGGGTATTTCCTAGAGAAGGATGAGATAAACATGAAACTTCCCTACAGCCTTATCAGAGGGTGTGGAACAAGTCTTGAAACACCTTGCTTTGAGTCAGGAGCAGGAGGAAGCTGCAGCCCAGGTCACAGTTCTGGGTGAGTGCTTCCCCTTGAGTTGGTGACAGGCTTAACCAGCAGGAAACTGCAATTTCCAGCATGAAAACAAATGCTTTATCCTCTCATCTCCTGTGGACTAATCTCTTCTTCCTGATTGGTGCTACATGAAGGAGTGGATGGACACACTTCTTCCTTTTCTCTTAGAAGCTTTGTGCAAGGTGCCATCTCATTCTGATCCCCTTTCCATTCTCTCTGGTATACATCAGGAGTAACTCTGTTTGAAGTCAAGGTGTTCATAAAGCAGAATATTACCCTTTCTTCCTGGAAGTAGCTCCTACAGGTAACCTGGGGGAGTATGCACTGCAGAACCAAACCTTAAATTGGTGGAAATCGTGATTTTTCTGGACCAGGTTTATGGTGGGAATAAATACTACAAAAAGCATATAATAACAAGTTATAAAACTCTCTGTATCACTCTCCCACTCCTCAGCAGGGGAAAGTAGAATAAATAAATTCATGTTCTGCTTTTAAGAGAGCAATATCCCTGTAAGATCTATCCCAGACCTGTGAGCAGACCCAGCCTGGTGCAGCTGCCCTTGGGAGTTCTTCCCACTGAGAGGAGTGAAGCCACACTCAGCCCATGTTTGCACATTTTTAGGGGGACTGTTCCAGAAACTCGCTTTGCTTTGTGCGCTGCAGATCAAGGTTCTTTATTACAGTAGCTGCTAAAAAGAGCTTCATCAGGTTACTCTGCTTTGTAGCTGGTTCTTGCATCTGTCTTTCTTAAACATTTCCCTGTTTATTGCAAGGACAATCCAGTCCTGCAGCTGTGCCTGTGGTGAGGTGTTCCACAAACAGGAGTTTGCATGGAACAACTTTCCCAGTAAATCCTCTCCTCCCAGCTCTTCACAATTTCCTTCGCCAGGCACTCACTTTAACTGGCCTAAGCACATTTGTTGTGGTAAAAATTTGTTAAAAAAATCTAAATCGTGCTATCAAATATGAGCCAACCACTGAAATGCAAAATGTACAATCCCAGTGTGGTGTATAAGGCATGCAAAAATATCTTATGGCCGTGGTGCAAATCCTTGTGCTTTACCTGCTTTTGTTCAGGTACAGAATTGGGGTGACAATAATAAACAGCCTCTCGTAGCTCACAAGTGCATTTTCTGAAGCTGCTTTTTCATGTTAATATGGCTCATTGTTAATATACAAGGAACAAATGCAAATCTGAAGGCCAAACTCCGGGCTTTTTAATGAAAATTGAAATTAGTGTCACAACACTGGAAGCAAGAACAGAGGCTGTGCTCTGACACTGAGAAGAGAGCAGGAAATTCAGATGGATAATTCTGATTTGCCTTCTGTTGGAGGTATTGTTTACTAGTACTGAGTTTTACATTCAGAAAACTGCTATTATTGTATACAATTAATTTTCCTTAATGTGTCTTTTTCCCTTACTAGATTTCTTAGTTTTCGGTTTGCTGGTCTGCTCAGTGAAAGAGACAGAAAGTGGCAAAGTTATTTTGATCTCTTTCAACATAACCTCTGGCCAGAAATTCATAATATTACAGAACAGGAAGGAAAAAAATGAGAGAAATGTGAAAGCTCTTGGTGTTGTGAGTGGAAGCCCCTCTCCCTGAAGGATAGAGCTATTTCATGTCCCCCTATTCCAATGGAGCATTACAGCCTTTAATGCAGCAATTATTTTGTTGGGTAGGTGTTTCATTACCAACCTGGGCCTTGGAGGTGATGAGAGAAAATTTGTCTTGACCTTCCAGGGAAGCCATAAAAAAGAAATGATGTCTAAATAATAAATGTCCAGGAGAAATGGGGAATGCCTGACAGTGTTGCACTTAGTTTCCATGATATCTGGGCATTGTAAGATAAAGAGCTGGTATGTGGATCATTTCAAAAGCTGGAATATTTTCTATTATTCCTCTGCATTTTTGACCTTCCTCCCCCTGGTTCAATCCCTATCAAATAGGGTTTAATTTTTTTTCTTTTTTTCTGCAGAATGTGCATTTTTCTGTTTTTCCCTTCAGACTGGAGCAAACCACGAAAAGCAGATCTTGGGAAAAAACCTTTTGATTTCAGAGTGAGGGTGATGGGATCAGGTTTTTATTTGCTGTACTTTGCCATATGTGCAGCATTTGGGATTGAGAGCCACCCAAGAAGGAATCTTGCCTTCTCCCTTTGATCCTGTGACAGTAGAACCAATAATTGTATGGAAGAGAACATGCAGGAGTAGCTGTGGTGACATGTCACCCTGCTTTGTATTAATGCTCTGGGGTAGGAGTGCAGGTTGCTCTTGGTTTGGAATGTTGTGGGGTTTTTTCCCCCCATCCTTTCCCAAATTTAAATGTAATAATTTCCAGGATCAGCAGTTGAGGTGGTTGTCATTCTGAAGTTCCAAAACTTTCCAATTCTGTTGTGTTGGTGAGTCCCTTGCTGAATATTCATATTGCTTTCTGTGCTTTTGCTCTTTCAAATTGTTTTGACTTCCTCTGTGAGGGATCTATGATAAAACTGATTTTAATGAAAAATTAATTGTTCTAGAATAAATAGTCCATTAAACCATATCATTTTTAAAATCTTCTAAACAAGGATGAGGGTTGTTGCCATGTGCTGCTGTTCTTATTTTATGTTCCTCTGGGTGTATTGGAGATGGAGATTCTCCTTTGCCAAGTGAATGTAATGCCCCCCAAAAGAACTGCAGATCTGGGCTGATAAATGACCATTATACTGGAAGCCTTGTGTAACATTATCCATCCTAGCAGAGCATAGGAGGAACTTCTGATTCTGTCTGTCCTGAGTGATCTGCCTCATTCACTGGAGTTTTACAGCCTCAACAGTCCCAGATACCGATCCATCAGCTGAAGGGTTTCTGTTCACGGCTCTGATTCTTGCATAGAATTAATCCTTCCGAGAAATAAATGCTGAACAACTCCCCTGCTGCTTTACTGAAGGTTTAGCTCTGACAGCGGGTCTCTGGGGCTCTGTAAGGTTTGGGGCAGTGTATCGGGACACAAAAGCTGATGAGGAAGGTGTGGAGCAGAACTCGACAGCCAGGTCCTTCAGCGGGTCTCTGGGGCTCTGTAAGGTTTGGGGCAGTGTATCGGGACACAAAAGCTGATGAGGAAGGGTTCAAAGCAGGCTGCTGGGGCAGGTGTGGAGCAGAACCCAGGTCCTTCGGCGGTGGCATCTGAGGTATCAGCGAGGGCAGGGGCTGCTGAGCTCAGAGCGCCGCTCCCTCCTGCGGAGATAAGGAGCTGCTTCAGAAACCACTGATAAGGAAATAAGCGGGGTCTCGCCTCTTTTTGAAGTCCGTTTGTAACTTTAGATTCCCATTGGGAAAGGAGAATCTGATCTGATATCCCGGCCTCAAAATGTTGCCAGTGCTAAGTCGAGCTGGGAATCTAAGGAAGCACAAAGGGAACACTGTCCAAAAGCCTCGGAGCTCACTCCTAATGCTTCCATCGTGCCTGTTGTGTTTCTGAGGTTCTCCTCCTTCAAACATAGCTGTGCTTCTCTTCCTTCTCCATTTCAACCTCGCTTTTCCACAGTTGAGAGCCTTCATCAGTGGATTCCCCCAATACAACTCCAAACACACTTAATTTGTGCAAGCTGAGTGCTCTTCCACTGAACTGACCTCGGTGATCTGCCCTAAATCCTCTTTCTATTCTCAAGAGTTGCTCAGGTTCTGTTCTCCTTCCTTCAAGCGTCTTTCTTCACCAATTTCTTTCTACCTTCTCACAGCTGCAAATACTCCGAATTTGATTACAGAAGCTTTCTTTTAGTTCTTGTCTCTTCCTTGGAGTGTGGCTTTTTGCCCATAAAAAGCCCTTGGTAAATGTTTGTCATAGAAGAACTTCTGGGAACTGCCATGTCCCTGTGATGAGGTTGTGCCTCTGATTTCGCCCGTGGCTGGTTCAGTTTTGAACCACAGGCCCAGTCATATGCTGTCAGAACCTTGTCATCTTCTTAGGGAGAAAACAGGTGTCTAAACTGCTGTAATTAGTATTGGTTTGGAGGTTTCAGATGACTGGGGGTAGTACACAACTCTGGGGGCAGTGGAGTGTGATGGATAATTTGTAAAAGCAGAAACTGGATGAGTTGGGAGGACAGAAAGTATGATTCATCAGTTCATGTCACTATTACAAACCTAAAAATATCCCCAAGGAGTGGCTCTAGTGTTAACTGAGCTCAGCTGAGAGGTGGTTTTGATCACGGGAAGAGCTGCCAGCTCTTCTCAGGATTTCCAGACAGCCTGGGTATCATGCTGACATCATGATCACTGTCAAATATATATTTACATGTATGTACATGCAAAAAAAGATTTACACTTGTGGTCCCTTATCTCATGACAGATGTCTTGCTTTACTGTGCCTCAGAACAGCATCACTGCTGATGTGTTTCCTCTCTTTTTATACTGCCTGTCAGTCCCTTGATTTTGCCATAAAGTGGTGGTTTTTAAAAAAATGTACCAATGTGTACATTTAGATGATCACATTGGTGTTTGCTGTCAGCAGATAGTTGAGATAAGCAAAAGCACATTCCAGATTGGAAGCTGGAAGGAGCAATCATCATTGCCCTGCAGCATGGCAGTGGCAAGAATGATGATAACAAAGCCATGTGGTTTTCTTAATTTCCTAAAAAGTGAGTCCTGCTCAGTGTAATGGGGCTGCTCATTAGGGGGTCTGTGTAATGTATGTAAAGTGAACACCAAGATATTTAACATAGGAAGTTGTTACTTAAGTTAATTATTTTATGTAGACTTTAAGCATTAGTTAAACAGTTGCTTGCCCCAAAAGTCCATACAGATAGTAGGAAGAAATGCCATAATAGCTGTGAATGAAGAAGAGTGTGTGGAGTCTGTCCCTCCGTACCTGAGAGGGATGCAGGAAACCATCAGGGACAAAAATGGGAAGAGCAGAGTGAAGGTGAGACCTCCAAGTTTCAGCTCTGGGGTGTGGCTACCCGAGCTTATCTCAGAAATGCAGAGGCAATTGCAGAGCCCACAGGTAATTCTGAGGAAAGAATTCTCCCTCTTGCCCCTGCAGAGACCTTCAAGTGCCACCTTGACACAGCCTAGGATCCAAGATTTTTTCCTAGAGGGTGAAAGCAGATGAAAGTCCCATGCAGGATTGCTGTTCTGAGTTAGTCTCACCTGTAAGTCTAAGCACTACACCGGATTGAAGCATCTGTTAGGAATTAAGCAGAGCAGTGCCCTAACTTTTCCTTCTATCCTTACTAATTCTCTAGGCTTTGTGTGCCTTTTTCTTGGCGGTTGATAAGTGCTCCCCACAGTATTTGGCTGCTGAAGTGTGGTGTCCCCCCAAAATCCACCCTGGAGCACAAAATAAAAAAGATTCAGTGTGCAGCTGCAGAGGAAGAATCTTTAAAGAAATTATATGAAGAGCATCCCTTGGGGTGCTAAAAATATATGGGACCAATTAGTCTTTGTGGCCCACTAATGAGTTCATGACTGAATTGGAGATGGGTCCTACCTGGCGTGTTTGCTGGAAAACTTGAGTTGATGGTACAAAAAAAAGCCACTTGATCCTTGGGATGCCAGCCAAAAAAATTCCTGGATTTCTGTCACATTGCCTGTTACCACTCTGGCAGGTTTGCCTGTCAGGGCTGGTGCTTCCCCTTCAGAGGGGTTAATTTTGTCTCACTTTGAGAACACAAGGAAATCAAACTCAGCCTCTTTATTCTTTTGTTCCCCCTCCATTGCCCATGTTAATTTAATTTGACAGCCTGGCGAATAGGATTTGTCAAATATGGTAACTTTAAGCATCTGAGATATTGAAAACTGTGCTTTAAATTTATATAATCCAGATGTGAGAACCAATAAAAAGGCTTGGATGAAATGAAATGTCGGGCTTTGTGGGGAGAGAAAGGGGAAAAATACTCTTAGCCACTTATTTTTCCACATGGCATAAAATGTGGAGCAGGGTCCAATCAATTATATTAGTCAGGAATAGAAGCAGGTTTTGTCATCTCAGTGCTGGTAACTAGCAGTAAATCTGATTGATAGCAAAGTGCTGAATCTCACAAGGCTGGGTAACGTAAAAACAACTCTAGCGTTTGGGCAGTGAAAAGCATCTCAGTGCTGGTAACTAGCAGTAAATCTGATTGATAGCAAAGTGCTGAATCTCACAGGGCTGGGTAACGTAAAAACTCTAGCGTTTGGGCAGTGAAAAAATGAGTCTTGGGAAGTATTTAGGTATGATGAACACAAGGCATTGCTCAAAGAGAAGATTTCTCTCAGTAGTACTAATAAAAAAGCCAATTTAGTGAATTTAGGTCTGTAGGCATTATCCAAATGGAATAATATCCCACTCACTCACGCTACAAAATACATTCTCAAATTATACACACAAAACAACTTCTGTTTCCACAATATTTGTTCTCCTGTATGTAGAAAGAGCCTGAAATGTGTAGAATAATTATCTTAAACTAATTCTCAGCTAAATCTCTTCATTCCCTCTGGTGACCCTTCTTTGGCAGGAGGGAAGAAATAAATACTGAGGGAACACTAGGAAGTATTAATCAAATAGTTAATTCCCCAAAAGTACAATTTCATTTTAGCTTAAAATGGGTATTCATCGAATTCAGAGCACTGGCCTAGTAAGTAGGATTAAAATTTGGAAAGTTTTAAACATTTCCATTTTAGACTTAAAAGGCAAAGATTTTAATGTGAGTATGACTTAAAATAATTAATTTGCATGCATTTAGTATGAAAGCTGAAGAAACTTTCAATCAAAACAAACCAGTTTTTCATGTCGTAAAAACAATTTGATAGTAAGCCTGAAGTTGTATGCATAGCTCAATAAGTAAATTGATAGAATTAGACTTATTTCCATTCTCTCCCATATGCATTCCGTGTTCAAAAATAGTAATAAGTTAAACGATATTTAAACCACCACCTTCAATTCCACTCCCAGGCAAAACTGCCTTTAATTTTTAAATAAAGTTAGACCTGAATCAAGTCCATCCATGATTTTGATCACATAAAAGCAAAACATGCAGGATAAGATTTTGCAAATCCAATCCAACCTCTGGTTTTGTGTGTGTGTAAATTATGATTTGCTTCATCATAAGCGGCAGGAAAAAAACCACAAACGTTTACTCGGAAAATAAAGAGTAGGATGAGAAAATGCATGTGTTGGGATTTTTGTTACTGCTGAGACACAAACCTAATAGGCCATGATATTGAAAGAGCTTCTTTGGGCTGGTGGAGAGGCAAAGCTTTTATCACAGAGTTGCTGGAATGCCAATCTGGGGCAGGGTCTGCTGTTCTTACTGGAGTCTCCAGGTATCCCAACCTCTCCAGGCTGTGCTTAGGATACAAACCAGCTTAGAGGTTCAGGCTGATATTATGACTAAAAGGGAAAAAATTGAGCAAATAGAACTTGACAGACCTGGATATTTTCCAAGAGAAGTGTCCTGTTAGGACTGCCTGGTGCCATAGGTGTATTTGAGAGAGAAATGCTCCCAAAGTTGTTCTGTCTGAAGTTTTGTAGAGGCTGTCATGGAAGTTTTTGCTTCAGTGGCAGCTAATTTGGATGGAGACAACACTGATGGAAGATGCCAGTGGGGGCAGATCCACACTGAAAAATTCCAAGGTTTTGGAGTTTTTTTAAACAATTCAGTATCTGTCTGGATCCTGGCTCTTTGAAACCTCAGTGTAACCATGCACAAAGACCTAAGCAGTAGAAATGCCATTTCAGAAAGTGAGTCCCATGCAGCTGATGATACGATCTCCCCTCTTGGGTTCATTTGATTCATTCATTGGCCCTGTAATCCATTCCTTTCTGCTGGGCTCCCATAAATCATATGCTTGCCTGAGTGGAGGGGGTTGTTTGAAAGGATGGAAGACCCATTAAGTAGGAATGAGAGTGTGTGTAAAATGCTCACCCCGGCGTAGCTGGGGGGGATGAGCCCTGGCCTCTCTAAGTGTGGAGCCCAGCAAAACCTCAGCCATTTCCCCTCTTTTTGGTTAAAGTAATAAACACGAGGCTGAGCTGCTCCCAGGAGGGACATCCTGCAGCTTCCAAAACTGGGAATGGCTTTCTCCCGTCACGCTCAGCCGTGGCTTTGTATGTTTTCCCTGGAAATTACAACATGGTTTTAATCTAAACAGACATCGGCTCTCTACGCCAAGCACATCAAATCTGTACTGCAGGGATCACAGAATGGAAGGAACATGGCTCATGAAATGACAGTGCAGGGAAGAGGAGGGGGAATTGGAGGAAAGGGCTGAGCAGGGAATGGACTCCTCCAGGAAAGCAAGTAAGAGAGGTTAATGAATAGAGGTATTGTATTCGAGTTTGTGAAGCAGAGTCCCCAGGGAAAGGTGAGGTTCCAGGAGAAATGAAATCTCCCCTCAAAAGTTCTTCTCTGTTTGGGTACAGGCCTAGTGATAATACCTGGGAGGAAGCAGAATTGAAAATATTTGTCACTCACACAGACATGTAAATTAGAGCATAAGTGTCTTGTTTTTGCCTGGGTTGGAAATGCTGTGTCATCAGGAGAGTCTGCCTTTCTGGGAGATATTTTCTTGTAGGGACTCTCAAGCACCTCCTCCCATTTATTTTCTCTATTTTCTTACAGCTTTCCATGTGTAGTGCTGGAGGAAGGTCCAGACTTTTTCCACAGTCTGTGCAAATCTGTTCAGAGAACAAAGTCAGCACTGTGTCAGTCCCACACTTTGGTGTCTCTCCACCTTCAAGGAGTTTTGGAAGGGAGTGTGACTGGAGAAGTGCTGGCTTTGGAAGACTTAAATCTTGTGTGAGCTCCCAAATTTGTACAGGCAGGGGATATGAAGTGCACACATACCTTATGGACTGCTTCAGTTTATTCAGATACTGAATTTGAATAAAATTAGTTATCAAGCATGTAGATATGCTATCTATTTAGCAGATCAAAGGTATATTAAACCAGAGTCATCTGCAGCTGCCACTAACATGGTGAGACAGACTGTAATATTTGTATTGTTCTTAGAAAGTTCTGCCAAACTTTTTGGAAAAAAGACAGATTACAGAAGTAGTCATGGCCCAAAAAAGCCCAGGCACAAAAAAGAGCCGTTCTCAGAGCGTGAGTGAGAGCGCAAGGGAAACAAGCTGCTTGTAGAAGGTGTAGAAATGCCTTTAAAAAACAAAAATCAAGCTGAAACACGTTCTCTTTAGTCTCTGGTCTCAGTCTACAGCTGCTCCTTCTCCAGCCAGGCATGCAGCAGTTTCCTTGCAGCACTCCCTGAGGACTTGGCATTGCTCGGTCTGTCAAGACCAACAACAGCTCAGCACTGCTGAAACGTATGAAGCACGAGTTGAATGGTGCCAACACTTCATAATCTTACAGGACTTTTCCCCCCCAAATAGGAGGATCCTGCACTGAACTGCTTTATGTTCAGTCCTCTTTACAAATCTGCACCTCTGACTTGGAGTTTTGGAGAGGCACTTGTGGCTTTTCGGAGGTGTGGCACGTTCTCAGGCTTGTGCTTTGATGCTGAGTATTTTGACATTTGGCTTCAAAGCTGAAGGGGACTGGGCTCTGGAGAGCTGGAGGTTCAGACTCCAGTTTCAGATGGATGAGAATGAGGGAGGCAAGTCAAGTATCAAAACAGAGCCCTGGGAAGCACAATGGTACTCAGCATCCAAGCCAATACAATAATGCATGACCAGAGCGCCAGAAGCAGAATTACAGGACAACTGGGGCCAAATTCATGTCTTTCTGAAAATTTTTTCTCTGGAGCTCCTTTAGTTTCTTTTATGGACCAATGGAAATGGTCTAAAGTCAAAGACTAATGGTGAAATGCTGAATTTCAGGCACTGTTTTCACGCTGACTCTCCCTTTGTGGCCAGAGGTGAAATGTTTTGCTGTTTCTAATGTGTAGAACAGGCCAGACACTTCCCTTCTCAGAGAGACGTGTGGGAATTAGCTTCCACTTTCAAAATATTTTAATGTGCTGTCGTCCTTCATGGTTCAGAATGGACTTTAACCATGGAGATCTCTGCCTGTGGCTCAGCACAGACCACACCTACCACATTGCTGTGAGCTTTATGCAATTGAGTCACCAGAAAAAACCTCACAAATTGGCAGGAGCTCACAGGGGAGCAACCCAAACAACTCAGGGACTGGCTGGAGGGGTTAAATTAATAGCACAAGATTAAAAGAGATAAATACAGATAGTTTTGTGAAAGCTGTTCCCCTGGAGTTAATTATGCCATATTATTTGAAAGATGTAAATGGTGAAGGATTTGCTTAGTGCGCTCTGGAGAGGTAATTGGCAGAGGAAGGAGGATGCAAAAGGGAACTTCAAGTTGAATACCAAAGGATTTCCTGACAGTGGATGTCTTGCTCTGTCAAGCAGATTTGCAGGAAAGCAAGACTTTTATGTTTCCAACAGTGAAAGCCCCACTGTTGGAAACATAAAAGTCTCCTCAACAGAAAAGAAATCCTGAGCTGAGATGAAGATGAAACCCAGTGAGTTTTGTCTGTTCCAATTACTGTAATTAGAGAGACGATTGATACAGCAGTAGTGCCCCGGAGCTCAAATCAGAGAGATGCTGTAGGAGCTCACAAGCAAGCTTCCCCTTTCTGTCATAAAATCTATAGAGTAATCTGGATCTAGACTGACTCAGAAGTCAGTCCTGAAGGGCCACAGCCCTGGATATTCCTCCCTTTTGTGTTCCTCTCTACCCTGGAGTATCCAAGGTGAAATACAGCTCTTTAACTCATTCTCCATGTATAGATTACAGTTCACAAACGCAAAAATGCTGTCCCAGGCTTCCAAGGTCCTTCTGATCTGTAATTGTAAGAAAAGCTATTAGAAGCTTCAGAAACTACAGAGAAAAACTAATTTTCCTGGAGGTTTTCTACTTCAGTTAACTTCCCAATTAATTCTGAACATCTTTTCTCCTTCTTAAATATTTTTGTTTCTCTCAGATTCCAGGTGTTCCTATGCTACAGCACATAGAGTTGACCTGAATATTTGAGAAAGGACAGCTGGGGTGCCCTGGAGTTCCTTGCAGGCCGATTTATCCTGGAGTCCTAGCAGGATATATTAACCCATATTTAGTGCTGTGCTGTTGCAATTACTGCACTCCCAGTGATTAACTTGTTTACAGTTATCACAAGCATCTCTGCAGCACTCAGCAGTCAGCTGAACCTTTTTTCTAGAAAACAGTATCAGCAAAAAATCGGTATTTCTGCCAACTAAATAAGCTGCAGTCCTAAAATCAGACCACTCTGGGTACTTTATTTAGACCAGGCAAATCCTGAGCTCTGTTCTGTAGAGTAAGGAAGAAGTCAACCTAAACAGTCATGGCTTTTAACTTGCCACACACTGGGTTTGATGTGAAAGCTGGATCAAATTGTCCTTTGTAAACAAAACAGCATTGGAAACCACATGTGAGAAACGACAGCTATGAAGCTGTAGTCATATTGCATGGGAAATACCAAAGTGAGTTGTTTAGCTAGGAGCATTTAAATTTCTGGGGGGAAAAGGTCTGAAAGGTTAAGAGAATTTTTTTTTTAAATCTGTGATAAGCACATGAGATCTGCCTGTGCTGATGAACCTTCCAGGGTTTTGTTCCCAACCTGTGATAGTCCAGGAATGGAATTTCAGTTTCATTCCCTTTCCCATGTCAGCATTTCATGGCTTATCTACAGCTTTCTGCCAGACCAAGCCTCAGCCATGGCAGAGCAGCTCTTAACATTGTGGTCATGATTTGTGGTTAGCAGGACATTGTATTTACAACACGAAGCTTCAGGGCATCTCAGATGGAAGGTCTAAAATCCAGGGAGATGTGGGCGAGGGATTTCAACCTTTCCAGGTTATTTTCTTAGGGTACTTCTGTTTTGGGGCATTAACTTGGAGATGGCTGGGTTTTTAGGAAGCAGTCCTGGTGGAATGAAAACAGTGAGATTTAGTGTTGCTGAAAGTCCAAGAATTCCCTGCTGTTCCTGTGCTGGGTAATTCCAACACAGGAACACGTACAGCAGCATTTTTATTATTTTAAGTGCTGCCAAGCACTTCACTAAATGTGGGAAAACTCGTGAGCTGGAGCTGAATGTATTTGCTCTATTCTTTCAAAATAAAAATAACACGTGCCATGACAAAGCTTCCAGAGTATTGACATAATTCTGGTTAACTTATGAATTGAAAATTTGAAAAGCCTGTAGTATTTTTGGATTTGTTCAACCCTTCACTTCAGCCTTGCTGCTTCCCACAGGGAAAGTCAGTCTGGTGTGCAAATTAAAGCCAAGGTGACAATTCCATTCCCAGGCCCAATTCTGGAAGTGGGAGCAGAGTGCCTGACTTACCCAGGCTGTCCCGGCTTCCCTTATCCGCTCCGTGCCGCCCTGCACCCCGTCACTGACACTGCTCCAAAGAGGAACGCCGCGATAACCGAGGGCAGCTGGGCTGTCCCGTGGGCTCTGTGCTGTGACTCCACGATAACATAAATTGAATTGGCTGAGTAAGTGCTCCGTGGGCAGGGTGCCAGCCCTGCCGGGGGTTCTGCTGCCGGGGCAGGGCTGAGATAGGAGCCGCTCTCACCGTGGGCACCGCTGCGGCGTCGCTTCCCATCGGCTCCTGGCTCCCAGGGGATGGCTACGGACACACAGGGCTGGCTGTGCCCTCCGCTGCTTGGGAGCGCTGGGGTGTTTTCCTCTGGCACAGCTGGAATGAGCTCTTCCCAGATGGAATTCCCTGCCTGGGTGACACGTTCACCACCAGCCACAGTTTCTTCTTTGCCTTCTCGGCTCTCTACGTCCCTGGCCTTGGCTTGGGGTGGTTGGTGGCTGTCTGCTCCCTTACCTTCTGCCCTCTTCTTCTCTCTGGCAGGAGAAGTAAGAAGCAGGAAAACTTTTTCTGTTGTCTTCTGGACATTGGCAAACCCACTGCTAGCATTGTCCCTTTCCATTTACTACTTCTGTGTGTTATTTCTCAGAAATTCTGCTAGGAATGCTGTTCTGCTTCAGATACAGGACTCAGCCTTCCAGTGATGATGCCACTGCATCAACCAGACACGGGATAAACTACAATAGTTACTGTGCTGATGTTGTCATCAGGAGCTGGACTTGGATGATCCTCGTGGGTCCCTTCCAACTTGGATATTCTAAGGGATAGCTCCGTGTGATCCATATGAATGCACAGTGTGTGTGCATTACCTAAATCTTGAGTTCTTTCTTTGTTCAGTCATTATTTTTATTCAGGGACAGGTATACATAGTGAGAGCCATTTGAAATATTTATTGCTTCAGCTGGTTAGAAGTTCCTTGGCCTTAACTAAAAATCTCATATAGAGGGAAAAAGTGTGTGTGTATGTAGCTAGAGAGACAAGGGCAGTCTTTTTAGGTATCCTGTTTTGTTCTGAACAGAAATATCTTATTCCCATTTTCCCCCCCTCCTCTGTCAAATTTGGAGCTTCAGCAAGCTGATTCTAACTACTAACATATGTCTGGGGGTGGGGAAAGTGATGCAGGAAGGAATACTCCGAGGAGTACAGTAGCATTCCTATATTCAGCAAGTTAGTCATCAGCTCCTTCAGTTGTAACACAAAAAATAAAATGAATGGTCTGTAAAGGAGCTGTAAATCTGGGAGAGCAAAGCTTGTGCTGTTCCTGAAGTGATCACATAGCAGATCATAACTGTACCTACTGTTTTCTCTGTGAGGAGGAGCTCAAAGCACTGCAGCGCTTTGAAGTAACAGAGATGTTTATTGCCCCTACTTCACAAATGAAAACATGAAGTGCCAGACAAAGACAAAGCCAGATCCTGAATTTCTTGCTTCTCAAGGGCCATTTGCTGTTTTCAGTGTGAGGTGCTGTGTGGAAAGAGTTTTGACAATTCAGCAAGTTGTGATGGAGTGGGAGATGAAACCATGTCTGAGGTGGGGGAAGAACAAGATCTCTTCCTTCTTAATCTGTTCTTTGAACCTTGGAATCATCTTAACTTTAGTCTTCCAAGTCAAGCTCCACCAGCAGCACTAACAGTTCTACCTGAGCAGGATCTGTCCTTGCCTGAACTTTTTGAAATATCTCCTTTGAACCTGCCCCAGTGGTGATCCCTTTGAGACGGAGTTTTTGTTTTAGTTTGGCCTTTTACTGTATGAATCATGACCTGGGGGTTGTCTCACAACCTCATGTTCCCACCTCTGCCCTTGAATGCTTGAGAATGTTCTTTCTGTGTTCACCCCTCCCAAAATAGATGATTTTCCCCCTCTATTTTAAATGACACACATCCCAATACCTGGTAGTGTTCAGGACCAGGCTGGATTGGTCTCTGAGTAGCCTGGTGTAGTGGAGGGTGTTTCTACCCAGGGCTCGGGATGGAACTATGGTGATATTTAAGGTTCCTTCCAAGCCAGACCATTCTAGAATTCAATTATTCTGTGGCATAGGTCTATTTACTTTTAGTCCTTAAGGATCAACAAGTTGGTTTTTAACTGCTGTCTCCTGAGTGTTTCTTGGTTAGGCAGGTAGCTGGAGAAAGAAAAGCACTAATAGTTGTGCTTTAAATCAAATTACTTTACTTTAATGTATGCTATGTGTGTGCTATGTGTGTCAGTATCTCCATTAATTTTTGGTCTCAAATATGAGTTGCCCATAAAACCTCTATGACTTCTGCTGGGAGTGAGCCAAGAGAAAGGAGAGCTGTGAGGAGTAGAAGCACATCTTCCCCATAGTTGCAATCACATTTAAGTCCACTGGTGCTGCTTCTGCTTCTGTGCATTCCTTCACTATCATCGCTTGGCGTTCAGCACTGGGCTGAGGCTTTTGCTTCAAGTCTCATCTTGAACACACGCTCTGCCTTTCTTCTTTTTCTTTTTTTCCTTCCCTTTGTGTTTGCTCAGACTCAAAACTCTGGTTACAAATCTCAGTGGAGGAGTCCTTTGAGCCCTGCCAATTGTTTCTGGAAGCTAATTATTGTGTGTTAGTAGATGAACCAGGTAGAAAGAATGTTAAATATATCAGACTTGCAGCAACACGTCTCCTGTCAAAAGGCAAAACACTCCTCTCCCTAGCAGATGAGATAGCAGCAGTTGCAGCCACCAGCTGGTAGGAAGGTGAGGCACAGAATAAACCAGGAACAGGAACAGAATTGTGATTTTATACAATGAGCTGCTTCATGTAGAAAGGAAATTTTCTGAAAAGTGGAGCCCAAGACTGTTTCCTGTAGCACACACGTGGTTGTGTGCTGCTGGCAGTGTAAGGAAAGCCTCTTGTCTCTTTTTTATTTCCTCTCGTCCTTTCCAGACTCAGTAAATGCTGCAGTGGAACAGGAATTTGAATGCTGACTCAGAGTGTGTATCCCATCCTGGTTGGTTTGATTCCTGCTTTTCCAGCTATAGCAGGATTTCTCCAAATGAAAGCTCAGGCTCTGAAATGCATCCACTTGCCCAGAGGGGAATAATGAAATCCAGAACATAGCAATTCAAACCATTCCTGATTCCAAACCCATCCCCTGAGTCACTTAGTTGAGGGGACACCATTTAAAAGTGAGCTCAGTTCAAAATAAACCTGCAGTTGATTATCCATTTGGGCTGGTTTAATCTTGCAGCCCTTTTATTATTACTCCTTTTGGGGACTGTCTGAGGTGAAGGTTGGATCTCCCACTGCAGAAAGCGCCTCATGTCAGTGCTGTGCAGCACAACCTGCTCACGTTTGTCTGAGAAACTCCAGGAACTTTGCAATCCAAAAAGGAAGCTTATGCTAAAAGTAGGGCACAGTCAAAGAGTTTGCCATGAGTCCATGAGCTCCTTGTGCCTTTCTGGTTTTACCCATAAAATACAGGCGATCAGCTCTGAAGGTGATCACCTCTGAATACAGGTGATCATCTCCGAAGTGCTGCATTTTTTTTAAATGAAATGCACTTTTTCCCCTCCGTTTTTCCTGTGTCTGTGCCGTGTCAGGGGAGGGGATCACTGTGTTCCAGCACACACTGTACCAAGGTAGCAGATGCTGAGGCAGTATCAGGTGTCTCCAAAGTTCTCTCCTCTCACGGAGTCTGGTCCTGGAAGAGCAGAATTGGGAATCGATCTCAGGTGTTGACGGCTGCGCTGCATAATTAATTATAACTTTATATGGCAGAGAAAGAAACAGCAATGCTGGCTCTGGGTGCTAATGGTAATAAATGGATCAGGTTACCAAGGATCTCTATCACACTTCAGGGGTTTTTTTAATCTTTCCACTGGTTTATCATTTCATCCAGACGTTACCATTAATTAATTATGTTGTAATTAATCCTTGTTGCTGTTCATATCTGTTCCATCTGAATAAATTTGTCTTAGCCAGTTCACTAAGAACAAAGGCATTTTTGAACTTCTGTCACTCCAGAAAGTGACCCCAAGTAAACTGTACTTTTAATCCTGTGGGTATCAGTCACTTCAGCTCCACTGAAGTACATATATTTCTATTTTGTAATATGTCTTTACCTTCACACACGTGCTGTGAATTTCTTTTCAGTACTTGCCTTAAGCAGCCTTTCCTGCGAATCCAGAGGTTGGGAGCTGTTGTGATGCTTGGGTTAGGTTGGCTCTCTCTTCTTCTGCAGACACTGAAACATCCTCTAGATGCACTCCGTGCTCTTCTTGAATTGGGACAACAGTTAAAATACAAAACTATTTCCTTTACAAGCTACACCCTGCACGTTTTCTAGGTGTAACCTAAGGATGTCATTTAATCCTGACACTCTCCATCTGCACAGAAACCATGACAGCTCCAGTGAGTTTTATTTTCAATGTGCAGGAGAGGTGTATGTATTATTCAGGATGCAAAACGTAACACAGTGAACAGGTATTTGTGGTTTCATTCAGGCCAGTTATTTGACTCTCAAAAAACCCAGCAAGTAGTAGGTTGGGTTTTCCTCCCTCCTGCTGATTGCACTTTATCCTCTTTCCTCATACCCTTCTTATCTATTCTTAATTCTCTATAGAAATGCTTCACTGAACATGTCAGATGTTTAATATTCTGGTGGTCCCTGCATGGGCTCAGGCATTTTAAGCAGTTGCTTTAGAAGACCTATAAAGTGATCTACTAAATATGAATAATCTTATCTTAAATTGGTCTGCTTTAGAAAAAATAAAGAAATTGGAATTGCAGAGAAAAAATCTTGGTTAAAATGTAAACATGAATCAAAAATTGCTTCTGAGGATATCTGAGTTTTGATTGTTTCTAGTGCAAATGCTGCACAGTCAAATTTTGATCTGATTTAAACCCCTGGCAGGCCTTTGATGTCAGCGAGGTTATGCAAGGCTGGCTTTGCAAGCCTCTCACCATTTCCTCCCACAAATCCAACCCAGACTCTCAGTCTCTGCAGGATGAGCAGATGGTTTACTGGGAAATTCACTTGGTTTCACCAAGGTTTTCCCAAGTTTTAATGTGTAAGTGAGGTAGAAATGAACCCAGGCCACCAAAAGCAAGTTTGGTGTATTATCCCGGCAGTACCTGCCCTCGGAGCACAGCACTGGCGGAATGCCCAGTGCATGAAGGATCCTGTTGCTCAACTGGGAGGTGGGGGATTCTCCTGGTGTTGAGAGGAAAGGTTGCACTTTCAGCCTTAACTCACCCTGGTTTTGTCTGGCCAGTGACAATTCCCAAATTGCCTGGCACATTCTCACTGTTGTTGCTTTAAGGTAAGAGATCTGGAGGCTGCTGGAGCTTTAATAACCATGTCTGCAGATACTGGCGTGGCCTGCATAGCTCAGCTCTTGCCTGGGCTTTTTTGCAAAGCCTTTCATCTGCCAGAACAGTGTCTGAGTCTCAGGCTCCTTTTGCTCACACTGATTCTTGGCCCTAAGTTGTGCAAGTCCCTGGCGTCACAGCATCCAAAGGAGAAATCTCTGGTACCTTTGTTTCACATGGGAGTCTCCTCAGCATTGGCTGTCTGGCAATTAATAGGGCTACTTAAATAAGTCCATGCTTCCATTTGGGATCGTTTTGGCAGGATGTTTAATAGTCCAGTGTGCTCCCTTGTTACAGTGGAGAAGGAATGTGAAGGAGTAGATGTGGCACTTCATGAAATGGTTCAGTGGGCACAGGGGTTCATCTTAATGATCTTTGAGGTCTTTTACAACCCTGATGATTCTGTGATTCTCTTTACATGATGAGCTACGCACTCAAAGCAGAACCAGCCTTCCCCCAAATCCAAAGCTCACCTCTGGGCACTGTTTCTATATATTAAGACTCACAGTGCAAGACACTGAATTTTCTGTCTGAAAGAGCTTTCTGTCTGAGATGAACCCTGCTAAACAGCTGCAACAACCATGGGAGAAGAAATAAGTAAAAAAAGGTGGATGGAAGATGGCCTAAGGAGAGGAGAAGGGGCTGCATGTACAGAGAATTATGTTTTTTCAGTTCAGCAGAATCAACTGCTCTCAATAAAAATTGGTCCTGCCTGTTCCCTGAGAACCCTGGCAGATGAGTATCCCTCAACCTGGGCTGTGTTTGTCCTGACAAAGTGTGGTCAGTGCAGTGGATCCAACTCCAGTTTGTCCCCCAACCTCTCCTAGGGAAAGGCAGGGCTGCTGTGAAGAGCATAATTTGGGATTTGTTTGCTTTTGTAGCCTTCTGGACCCGCCTTTTCCTGTAGGTCTCCCATGATTGCTGAATGTAAAATAAGAGAGCCTGGAGCCCCAGGGGGCTGTGATCACACTGGCCTTATAGTGGGGATAACAGAGCTGGAGTGTGTACCTGGTTTTGCTTGGAAAAAGAAGTGGAGCATGTTTTTAAGGAGCATATTTCCTTCCTACCTTCCCTCAGTGCACACAGATGTTATTCCAGAGAAACTGCAACTACATAGCTTTGCCGAAATTGTAGACTATGCTGTTTCCTTCTCAGTCTCATGCATCTGTACATCTGTACAGCCTTGTAACTCAGAAGGGCTCTGTAACTCAGAAGTTCTTATCGTTTCCACCATGAGATTTATTTTCTGGGCCTTACTGGAAACATTACCAGAGAAAACTCGGAGCTAGCGATCCATCTACGTTGTGTTTTACTGTCTGGTTTTTATTATGCCTGTGGTTTTCACTAGATTTGCTTCAGCTGTGATTTATTTTGGTCTCTTGCTCCGGCATTTGCTGGGTAAGATTGCGTATTCTTTGCATTTTGTTGTGTTACTACATTTCTCTTCTCTGAATTGTTATTTTTAGGTGACTTTCAGGCCTTTGTCCTTCTCCTGAGTACTGGTTTTCCAGATCCCAGTCAGAGATGGATTCCAGGTTGGCTCAGCACCTCCTGCTTGACTCAGGAGTTCTTACTGCCTTTTTTATCTTGCTGAAAAATAATCAGAAAACTATTTTAGTAATGGGTAGGTGATTCTAGTCAGGGTGTTCAGCAGTTTAATGTAGTAAATAACAGCTTGGTGGTGCTCAAAAGCATCTGAGTAAATCTTTTTTATTTAACTCATTATTACAAAGTTCTGAGGCAAGTCTTCAACAGAGAGGCATGGTGGGGTGAAGGAGGAGCCAGAGTTTCCTATGTGTGTTTGAGGTTCTTGTGTTCAGGGAGACAAATGAAGTGTGACCATTCCAGAGCAGAGGTTCTCCACTTTTTTTTGCTGTTCAGACTCTTTTGGGGGGCTTTTCCAGCTCTCAGTCCATGAGCTCAGGGCTGCTGCCTACACAACCTGTAGCCAACACTGTGTGCATTGTTTGGGCAGGAACTTCTCTGATTACCATATGATTCACAGCCCTGCTGTGCCACCAACTTATGTCATACGTGTCCTGCTCCCACACCCACTGCGCTCACAGAAATCCTCTGCTCTGCTTGTATTTATTTTGTTTCTTTTGTAATAAAAAAGGGTGGCTGGAAACCTCAGCTGTGGAAAGCAAGTGTGGTCAGCTCTGACAAGGTTTTGTTAGCTTTCCTTTCGCTTTTCCTTCATGTGTTTACACACAGAGCACAGCCTTGTCTTTCCTCCCCAAGCCAGGATCCAATTACACTCCATCCCTGTGCTTTTCCCGCTTTTCCTCAGCCACTAACCCAAAACTAGTTGTTAATACAAGCGTCCTGCTGCAGGTTCTGCACCTTCCTGAGCCTTCTCTACACAGTGCTAGCTTCAAAAGCCACTGGGCTGGTGCTGACGTGACATTAGTGACTTAAGCCTGCCTGCTCTCATCTCCAAGTGTAACAGCTTTGTCTTCAGTCATTCCCATGAAGCAGGGAAGGGTAGTTTCTCACAGGGATTAAACGTGAAGGTTGCCTGCCACGAACTCTTACCTTGGGGATTGAGCTGGTGTGTGTCCCTGTGGGGATGGCATCCTGCTCCTTCCCTTCATTCAGCCCCCTGGGATTCATCAGGGCGAGTTTCCAGCGCAGCCGTGGCCCTAAGGGTGGCATTGCCCTGGGTGCTCTTCTGGAGATGCTCTGGACATGGACAGTGGTCCATACCCAGGGGGACAGGAACTTCTGAGGCTGGTTGCTGGTTATACTGGGCTGTATCCCCCTGGATACCTGTGTGTGAGGGGTTCCAGATCCAGGCATCTGCTAAGAGGCTCCAGGACAGAGCTAAAGCACAGATATTCTGGTCGCCCAGTGTGGATTCCCTTTGGAATTTTATTGTTTCCAGTGAAACCCTGCATAGTCATTTAAACCACTTCATTGTTGGCAAGGCTCTGTCCTGAGCACAAATACAGAGAAGCAGAGAAATGTCACTTGGAAACCACAAGAACTGCAAGAGAATTGAGTGTGAATAAGCCTTTTCCATCCCTTTCCATGAGGCTTCAGTTTGATCTAATGAGCCAAAGATACCAAGTGCTTTCTTGGTGTGAGGATTTTCCCCCTAATTCTTTGTTATCCGTGATACTTTGTTTTAGCTTTGTAATTTGGTATTGCAGACTCCCAGTTTAACTCTTGTTGCCTTAAACTGGAAGGGAACCACAGTCGTAATACAGTTTATTTTTCAGAAAATCTAGAGAGATTGCCAGAAAACCTTTTTCACTTCTGGTTTCTGCCGTAGTGGTTCTGAACCATGCAGACCTGCACACTTTAGTTGGTGAAATACTGTGTGAGAAAATGATTCATATTTCCTTGGCCAGCACAAAGCAGAAAATACTCCAGTGAAGGTGACAGTGTAGAAATTCCAGCAAGAGCTGCCTCCTTGCAACTTGCTCAGCCCTTACTTCCAGTAGTATGAGCTACAGGTGGTACCTGGGTCTTCTGTTGTTTTCTTTTTGGCTTTTGGGGTTGTTTGTTTGTTAATTCATCTAGACTTTATATGTGGTAGGATGAACTGCTTGCAATAATAGGATGTAAAACATAACAGGAATAATTATAAAAAAAAAGTTATTTCAGTCTAGTTTGTGATGTGATTTATGGGCACTCCAAAATCACTCTGCATCCAGAGTGCAGGATCAGATGATGTTAAATAATAAAATGAACAAGGAATGTTTATTGGGGGGGAAAAAAAAAAAGACTGTGAGCAGCAATTGCATTCTGGTTGGTGAGGAGAATGTATGAATACAGCAAAGAGATTAAAGAGGCATGAGGGTGAGCCAAGATGTTACACTTTTTAAGAGATGAGGAAGGAGAAATTCATCCCTTTCACAGCCTGGCTGTGAGCCTGCCAGCCCTTGGTCACGACCTTGGGAAAGGCAGCAGAGAAACTGAACTGACCATTTGCTTGCCTTTTATTTTTGGAAGGGATTGGTCTGGAATTAAAGTAAAAATCAGTCTCTTATGTGATTAAATAAGACTTTTATTTATTTTTTTTTTTTTGGCTCAGCCTGTCACAAACTTGTCTGCAGTTCAGCCCCAAGGGATGGAGCAGCAAGTCCTCAGAGGGGCAATGTTATTAATGTCAGATGGAGTTGGAGTTGCTCAGAACCAGGCAGGGAATGTGGAGAACTGCAAGGAAAGAAATTATTTTGTTTTAAAGATGACAGTTGAAGTCAGGAGTAAAAGTTGAGGGTGATAAGTGCAATTTCAGCATGGATTAGCTCCATGCAAGAGGGAGATGCTGGAGCACGTGGGTTGGGAGTCGCTGCTGATAAGAGTCCAGCCAGGCTGGGCTGCAGGGAAAGGCCTTTTCCTCCTCTGGGAAGTTCCATGGATCACATGCTGCAGATGGAAGGCCCTGTGGGTTCATTACTCATTGCAAAATTATGGCAAAATGTTCTCTCTGCAGCCTCTGTGTCAAACTGAAACAGAACTTTGCTCAGAGAGAAGCTGTGCTGCAGAAATGAGCCTTGCCCATCAAGAATTGAAACTGTGAATATTGAGTAGAAATTCCCATGTCAGTCCTCAGTTCCCTGGCATGGAAAGGAGGCATGGAGTAAAATGTCCTAATTGGGGGATATAATCCCCGAAAAACAACATCCTTCTGTGCTCTACCTTGTGACAGACCAAGCCTCGTGCTCGTCTCTTGCTCCAAGGCTCCAAGTTTCAGACAAAGTGAAGCTTTGTGTGAAGCTCAAAGTGAAGATGGCTGGTGAAGCTGGGTGTCTTTCAGTCTCACCACAACGGATTAATCTTCTTTTTTAATTGATTTTTTTCCCCCTCTCTGGTCAGACAGTGCCAGTAAAGGGAATTTTCTGTGTGTGTCACTGATGATCTTGAAGTCATTTGCCTGCTCCCACTGGCATGCCCTGGCCTGCCTTTCATCTCCCTTCAGGCTTTTAAAGGCTGGGGAGAGAGCGGAGAGAGATTTAGCCTTATCTCATAATTTGTTGTAAAACAGCTTCTTTGCCACATAATTTGGTTTGGAACTGAAAAAAAATTGTATTTTTATCAGGACACAGATGTTGCCACAAACACAGCAGCAATGAGCAGCCCCTTTGGTGGATCTGGACAGAACTTCTGGGATCTTCCCCAGCTCTGCCTTGTCCCTGCACTGCTTGAGAATTAAGAATTTAATTGCAAATACCAGAAATCTGTAATTGCAGCAACACCTGCCTCGCCATAGACAAGAAAGTACTTGTTTTTCAGGTTAATACTTGTCTTGAAGCAGCTGCTGACTTTGTCATGGCTATGTTCACTGAGAGTTGTCGTGCTCTGTGTTGGTTGAGTTTTTTTTTTCCCCCAAGAGTTCTTTGGAGGAAACCCAGAATTCTGAAGTTGCCTTGCTTTGAGGCTGATATATACAGTATTATGTTTTATATAAAGCAGCAGACTAATGCTCAGCTTTGGTCTCAGTGGATCAGGAATTTAGTGTCGATTTAGAGCTTTTCCCCTGCGCAGACTGAGAGCTTTTGTCTTGCCCTGCCGCTTCCTTCCTCGCATCTCGGAGCGTTTTCCAGGCATCTCTGAGGCATGGTCTGTGGGAAGCAGGGTTGGTAACTGTTGAACAGATGAGAAAGCTGAGGAAAATGCCTTAGCCACATGATTTAGTGGCAGGCTGGAATAAATTCAGTATTTCTGCTGCTGGGTCCCAGGAGCTGTGTACTAAACCTACTGTTGCCTTTCCAGCCCTCGAAGCTTTTCCCACTCCAACCTCTGTTTCAGCACAGGCTTAGGGTTTTTAATGCTGCCTCAAAATAGCTGTCCTTCTGAGAATAGAGAAGTTTTTCTTCAAAATACCTTCTCTCCCCCAGTTTTTTTTTTTTTCTTAAATTTTTAATCATTCCCTGCTGAAAACCTCCACATCAATCTGATCTCAGCTTGTCCTTCCAGCAGGAGAGAGGGGTTTGCACAGGCCCCATCCAGAGCTGGGAATGTCAGCGCCTCTCTGGGTTATTTAAGATACGTCTGCCATGCAATAAATCTCATCTTGTCATTCTAATGGTACAATAACTTGGAAATGAAAGAAGTCAGCTGGGGGAATATGTGTGTGCACTGGAAAAACCATCCAGAACGCTGTGCTGGAACAGGGCTTTGGATATTGTTGTGGAAAAAGCTTGGAAGCAGTTAGCCTGGTGCACAGGAGCAGTGAAGCAAAGCAGGGGTGCTTGTTTAACAAAGGGAGAAAATAGCAGAGTGGCAGAGTGAACGTGCCCATTCCTTCTGGACTCTTCCTTTGCTTTTAGGTAGAGGTGCATGTCTTGTTGGCACTATCCCTCAGGAGAAAGGGCACATAGAGAAAACAAGCCAGAGGGTAACCAAAACAATACTGATGTAGGCTAGCATTGAAATGATTTATTTTTTTGTTGTACCTCCCAGCTGAAGACATTGAATAAACCATATCCATATGGAAATGTTTTGAGGTTTTAGGCTGTCAGGCAGGTTCCATGGAGGATATTGCATAAATCTGCTCAGGAGAGATGGATTTCACCACCTGGACATGGCACCAGGTGCCATGTGGTCACCAAAGATGTGCAAACAGGAAAAGAATTATTGATAACCCCTTCTGTTCTCCCACCCGTTTCCCTGACTTTCAGGGCACTGGGTTTCCAAGGGCTTTGATGGCTGTGCCTCTGTTTCTCCTGCTGGAAAACAAAGACAGTGATATGGATCTTTGCTTTGTACCAGGTATTGTTTGAAACTTCAAACTGCTTTAAAAGGAGGAAGGGCCAAGGCGATTCAAATCCATAAATCAGTGTTTCTGCAAAGAGTGGTTTGGGTCTATTCATTGCATCCCAGAAGAAAAGAGGAATTGTCAGTTTGTTTTTTCAGTCTGTTACATGAAAATAAATTCAGAGACCTTTTCCTTCCTACCTAAGAAGTGCAGAGATGGAAGTAATTCCTAAAGGCTCCAGTTAGACCCAAACCTCAGCTTTTTAACCATGTTTGAAATGAGAGTGGTGATGATGATGTCTTTAGTGAAGCCTAAATCTGAACCTAATTTTGACAAAATAATTTGTTTGTGTAGTGGTCCCAAATGCTCCTTCACATCTTTTTGTGATAGTTTGAAATCCATACCTCAGGTTTCAGGCAGGTGTGGATAAAACAAACAAAAACCTAAACAAACTAATAACCACCAGCCCCCCTCTGCTTTTCCTCCTCAGTGCTCAGTGAGGAGAAGAGAAATGCTGATGTATCTAAAGTGCATTTCCTTTTTCATGACAAAATACAGAAAGTGAAATTGGGAATGAAACCTGATGCAACAAATGCTCTTCTATTCGTGGAGAAGACATTTGGCAGCAGAAACACAAATGACAACATAACCTCTTTGAAACAGATGACCTCTGTTTGCCCTGTAAAATTTCCTGCGTTCTGCTTTTCATTAGCTATTTGCTTGTGTGGTTTATGTATTTTATAGATAAAAAAATCACATAAAATATGAACTATGGTATGATTTAGACCTAACGTGGGCCTTATGGATGATGTGACCAAGCTTGTAAGAGCTGAGCTCTCTGTGGTTGGATGCAATGTGGTTCTTACTTGAGTCAATGCTTAAGTGGCATTTTTCCATCTGGGGATGCCCATGGTATTCATGGAGGTTTTGGGTCAGGTTATGCTGATAAGTTGGAGGGAGCCTCTTCATCCTGGGATGTTGTACTGAAAGCTTTAGCTCAGGCACTAAGTGCTTTTGGTTCAGGGCTGTATCCTGGAACTTCCCCCAGCCCAAAAGGATTAAAGATGATTATATTTTTGCCCCAGAGTGTTAACTCTGGTGAGAGATTAATAGGAGATTACTGGAGCTGTTAAAGAGGATTCACCATTGTAAGAACTGAATGTTCAGAAGCAGAACCTCATTTCAGACCTTTTTTCCTCAGAATGTTCCAGTGTGAGGGGAGAGAAAGAGAAGGAAGAGAAAGCTTCTTTCCAGGAAGCACTGCTGATGAACCACCTTGTTTAATGTATAAGAAAGTTCTTTTAGATGCTTCAAGATAAAAGGCATCTATAGTGCTGCTTCAGAATTAATGATGTCATGCCAGCTCCATCAGAGAGTTTATGAGTCTTGGCTTCTTAGACTCTCATAAAATAGGTAATTTATCAGTGCTGCTAAATGAGAGAAATCACCCTGCAGCTGCAGTGGGGAACACTCAGGCTTTGATTGCAGTGGGAGAGGAAGAGAAAGTTGTTGGATGAGCTGTCATGTTCTAACTGCTCAGTGCTGTGTTTTATTTTGGAGGGAAACTGTCTAAATATTGCAGAGGTGTTCTCTAATTATGATCTTTGAATTACTTAAGTGTCAGCTGACCTTTTTGCCTGTGCTGTGCTTTCCTTTTTTTGAACGTGGCACCACAGAGTTCCTTGGCTTGCTGGCACTATACTTAATTCTAACTCCCCATCAGCACCAGGGGCTCTGTGGCTTTTGGGCTGGAGTTACCTTGTAGTCATCCCTCTTTCAGCATGAACCAAGAAAGCTCATGTGGAGTACAGCGAGTTCTGGAAGCCTTACTAAGAGATGCTCACTGCCCTAAGAGTCTTAAGATGTTGTAAAAACAAACACCATTTCCCCAGCCAACCAATAAAGAATAATTGGAATAAAGATCCTTTGTTTCTGCTCGCAGGGAGTGAGTTTAGAAGCAGCCTTGCCCAGCAGAGCTGAGGAGAGAGCCCAGACCTCCTGCAAAACCATTTCTCCCTGCCTGTGGTACCAGCAACTTGCTAATTTGAGAGCAATATTGTTCCAGTTCTCAGGCTATCTGGGCTGATGTAATATTCTTGGCTGCAGTCAGGTGGGTCATAATAAATTTTCTGGAACCACTTCCAGTTCTCTGTTTCTTTTCTTATAAACAACTTCTTGCACTTGGCAAATTCCGTTTGCTTCAGAATGCCAAAACTGTGGACAAGTTTTCTATTGACTTCTAAAACTAAGTCTTTTACTATTTTCTCTGAAAGCAGAAGAGATTAAATTTAATAGGTTTTATTTAATTTATGATTTTTTCAGCATTTCAGCAGTTTATGTTATTTCTACAAGATGTAGTGGCACTGGCAGGGTGTGATTTTGTGGCAGTTTAAGCTGAACTAAATCGGGGGTGCTGCAGTCTCACCCATCCTTTTTTGCCCCCAAACATTTCCCCACTGCCTTTTATGCCTTTATCACTTGCATTTATGTGTTTATACAGTGCTTATACTGAGGCAAGGAATTGATGTAGCCAAAGCTGATCCTGCTGAGGAAGAATATTGACAAAAGCAGAGGCCAGGAACACAAAGCTTAGGACAAAGAGGAGCAGGACAGCTTAGGATGTAGTTCACTGGAAATTTAAAACAATGTAGGTGGTAATGAGAGCGCTTTCAGCTCATTTTTAATGCCCTGGGTGTCTGAGATATTGCCTCTTATCAGTGTAATGTGGAGACATGAGGGTGGAATCCAGCCTGGAGCACATAATATCGATGGTCTTTCATCAGAGAGGGTGAGAGGTGACTCAGTCTCCAGCAGGTTAAACAAGTGCCACTCACCTGTGGGATTTTAGCTTCCCAGCTGTCTGCACCCAGATGCAGAGCAAGCTGGGAGAGCAGCCCAGACACAGAACCCTTGTTTTTACAGAGCCAAGTGTCCAGGCTCATGTCACAGACACAGGACAAACTTGGCTCTTTTCTTGGTTTGGACAAGTCATGCACGACTTTTTCATCTGGAAAATGCCAATGGTGGAGGCTGCAATAGCTGCAGGGCTTGGATGTGTTTCCTGCTCTCAAACCCTGCAGCTTTGCCACCAGCCAGTGATGCAGTGCATTTTAACCACTCTTTAATATAACACAGTACAGCTCCAGCTACTGCACCCCTGCAGCTTTGCCACCAGCCAGTGATGCAGTGCATTTTAACCACTCTAATATAATACAGTACAGCTCCAGCTACTGCATGTGGCCAGAACTGGGAGGTTTGGCCTCGACTCCCACTGAAGTTTTCTCTGTGTACACTAATGTTTTCTCCCTCACATCTGTTTTTGGCAAAATTGCAGTTGCCAGATTTGATCCAAACATGTGCTTTTTGCTACTGGCTCTGTATAGTTTTGTTCTTTGGCAATATCACCAGATACCAGGGAGAAGGCTTGGGGTGACCTCCGTACCTGGAGGGACCTACAAGAAAGGAGAGAGACTTTGGACAAGGGCTTGAAGTGACAGGACGGGGGGAAATGGATTCACACTGACAGAGGACAGGGTTAGATGGGATATTGGGGAAAAAATCTTCCCTGTGAGGATGCTGAGGCCCTGGCACAGGGTGCCCAGAGAAGCTGTGGCTGCCCCATCCCTGGAATTTTTCCAGGCCAGGTTGGACAGGGCTTGGAGCAACCTGGGACAGTGGGAGATGAACACAGCAGGGGGTTGGAATGAGATGATTCCTTGAGCTGATCCCTTCCGACCCAGACTATTCTGTGAGATACTGAGAAAGCTTTTCCATCCAATCCTTGCCTAGGTACCATCTGTGCCCTGATGGTTTACTGATAAGAATGGGATTACAGGCAGAAAGTCAGAATGGAAGAAATCTTTTATACTCTAGAGATAGTTTTGGTGGGCACTGTAGTGACATTTCCCAGGGGGAGATGGAGGAGATGGATTGCTCACACCTGAGTGAGAGCAAAATGCACACAGAGGAGCAGTGCAGCTGCAGATCAGGATTCCTCCTGGCTTTGCACAGCACAGATTTCCACATTAGTTCCTGTCAGCATGGAGACCCCTTGACATTATTGGGTCAAAGAAAGGTGCTAATCCATCACAGAAAATGGCTTAGCACTTGATTTATATTCATTTATCTTCGCTCTGCACAAATGTTTTGTTCCTTACCCTGCTTTGAATCAGGCCAGCCTAATATATTGGCATCTCAATCATCATTTGGCTCCCACTGAGATGAAGAAGCAATGGTCGAGCCTGCAGGGCCCTAACAGTAAATCAGTGATTTATTAGGAAGAGCAGGGCAGGAAGGTGAAGATCATCTTGAAAATAGGTAGTGAGGCTGCAACATTTTTTCTGTTTGTCTGATTATTCTGCCCTGAAGAACTACAAAACAGCAAAAAAACCCAAATCAAACCCAAGTAACTTCAGGTTTCAAAGCAGTGTGTTAAAAAATTGAGTCATTTATTTTTTTATCTTATTATGGTGATCTTGAATTAGCCTGGGAAGGGGCACTGGAAGCTCAGTGACTTTGCCCACACAGCTACAGTGGGTATCAAGTTCCATCAGCACAGAGCCAAGGCATGTCCAGCTCTGCTCAATCACCCTTTGTTTGTTGTGCCACTTCTCAGGGAATGGGATGAGGGGAAGGGAGACAAATGATACTGGGGGTTAAAGGATAGAGAGTGTCACACGTTCCTCAAGAATTTTGAGGAAAAATAAAATATTTCCAAGGTAAAGGCGCAGAATTGTCTCTTATTTATAGGACTGTTTCCCATTCTTTCACTGATTTCTTCCATCAGGGAATGTTTAGAGTTTGGGGGTTTTTTTTCTGTTCCTTTTGCACCATCCTTCTTCCATGTATGTATTTCCAGCCTCTTTGAGTCTTCTGTGTGCTCCTTTCCCTTCCCTGTTGTTATTGTTGTATTACTTTTAGGGAAAAAACTGTGCTGAAGTACAGTTTGAACTCCAAATATGTTTCTGTTTCAGTTCCAAGTTCCCTATCTCCTATTCCTGTCTGTTCCCACCCATAAGTGGAGCTGCAGGGCAGCCCAGTTTTAGCCTTTACCAGCTTGTCCTTTTTTAACAGAACAGTCTCTTATTTGAGCTGTCACTTCAATAATTTGGTGAAAAGAACTGAAATAAGCATTCTTAGACAGTTGAGCCTCCCCAAATCTGCCTCTGCCATGGTTCTGCCTTTTGCTTTATTCCATGACAAATCTAAAAAGCCTTCCAAGGCCTTTTTTTCCCTTGGCAATAATCAAAGCTATTAATATTGCTGGGATATAGTGGTTGCAGGCAAACAGCTGGATCCAAAAAGTGATTACTTCTGTGGGATGGGGTTATTTGTGTGGGATGGACCTTTGCTTTTCAAGTCCTTCCATGCTGTGCATCTCTGCCTTGGAGCAGTAGAGATGCTCCACTTTGCCCTCAGAGAGAAAATCATAATTTAAAACAACACAGAACCAGCAAAATAGAATATAGGGATTTTGTTTTGTACCTTAATGACTACAGAACTTTTATGGACAAAGGTAATGCTGTGATTGTTCATTAAAATAAAGACTTTTTTTTCCAGCTCTGTAATTTTTTGTCAATTAAAGGATCTTGCTCTAAAAAATTCTTTCATTTAATTTCATTTTCTTCTTCTGCCATGAGGCAATTTTCCCTGTTTTTTCATAATTTTGCCTGAAATGATGAAAAATGTTTGTTGTTTTTTTTCTTCTTCATTTCACCTCTATAAATAACAATGTTGTAAGTGTCAGGAAAATAATTGCATGCTATGAAATGGGGTAACTGGGAGTCCCATGCAGGAAAGCCCTGAGACAGCAGCAGGCTGTCAAAATCAATTGGGCTGAATGCTTGAATCCATTATGGATCTGCTGCACGGGTGTGACAGAGATATTAAAGTGTATTTCTAAAATAAAATACAAGATTGGGGTTCTAATTTTCATCCCCTACACAGATGCTGTGTTAAAAACCCAGAACATGTGGTTGTGTTTCCAAATTCTTCAAAGAACCATGACCATCCTGAAAACTGCTGCCTTTTATGCTTGTGCAAAAAATTTGCTGTTTTAAAATAAAAATACTGATTTTCTTCAGTTATAAAACAACGTTGGGGATCCATTAATGAGAGTGGTTTCCTGACCAAGTATTCAGATCTTAATGTAAATGTCTATAAATAATATAGTGGCAGCAACATTCTTTTGGAAACAAAATTCAAAGAGGTCCTGTTTGAGCAGCGAGTACTTGCTCAGGGCAGTTATATTTAGGCTCTAATGGAAGTGTACAAGTTATGCTTTTTATACAAACTATAAATGGCTACAACCAAGAGACTTAGACTTTGAAATGCACTTGGCACTTGTGCAATAGTGAGACAGGCCAGAGCCTTGTAGTACAGTTGGGTTTGGTTTGTTAATTTTTTTTTTTTTTTCCTGCCTGCCAGCTTTACAAATATTGCCAAATTCTTGCAGCGTTGCCACCCCTGAAGGGCACTTTCAAAAATAGATGTTGCTCTCGTTTGGGACTGGTGTGGAGCCTTGAAAAGGCTGGACCGTGAGTGCAAGTGTGATGACAATGAAGAGGTGATGGGGGACAAGAAAGAGGAATTCAGATGCAGAAGCAGGGAGTAAAATAGGTGCTGAAACCAGAGCAAGACGTCATGGAAGGAAGCCAGGCATGAATGTGGATGGTATGAGATGGTCCTTGAGTGCCACACACGATGTGAGAAACGGGCTTAAGTGTTGCAGATCGAGGGTAAAACTGAGCAGTTGGTGAGTAACTGGAATTCCTCTGCTTCACTTCTGAGTGTCTAAACAATTGGTCATTGTTGACAAGATCTCCAGGATGCTTTGATGTGAGGAAGCAGAAAGTTGCAAAATACTGTCATTAGTAAGAGACTAATCAGCTGTATTGAGGGGGAAAACTGCCAAATACTTCCAAGTGTTTGTTTGAGGAAATGAAAATTAAGAGAGGCATAGCTTCTGTCCTGGGCTAGAACTGCAGCTGGTCTGTAGAGCTATCAAAATACTCTTGGAGAGCAAACCCTGCCTAATGGTGCTTGTCAAACACAAACATTGTTATCAGGATGGTGAAGCTTTTTGCCTTTGTCTTGTCCCAAAAGCTTGCACTGATATGGGGCTGCGGGCAGAGCTGGGGTAAAAAATGACAAAGCTTGTGATTCACGAATTACTCATGCACGTAAACGCTGCTGTGAGCAATTCACTGTGCTGAAATAGTACTGAAGATTAAACCGGAGGTATCAAATGTACAATGGTGCTGTCTCTTTTCTCCTGAACTGTTCACCGCGCACCGCCCCGAGTTTTGTGCTGTCTGGCCGGTGACTCCAAACCTGAATCATTTTTGTCTGCAGGCAGGGTAGGAATGCGCTCATCCTGGGCAGCCTCCAAGCCTTGCCCTCCTGAGGTCAGACTTCACGGGCTCAGCGCTGCACTGTGTTTCTCTTAGATAAAATTTCAATTTCATATTGAGTGACAGATGCATATTTCACCCGGACAGAACCCAAGCTGCTGTTGCTGACAGCTAAAGGAGACAGGCCCTGAGTTGCCTAAAAAATTCCTTCAGGAGCAGTAAGTTGGTTACTGCTGAGCTCCTATTTCCTCCTGGCTTTTTAAAAATAAACTGAGAATAGTCAGCTCTTATGACACTCTGATTATCAATTTTAGGTCATTAACTGATGTAATTGTAGTCTTGATGTTTATTATTAAGTGACCGTGGTTTCTGAAATCTGATTTTAATGGCTTGCAACAGCCAGGAGAGGCTAAGGAGGGTAGATTTTATCAGGTCAAGGACTCACCTGTATAAAGAAGCTGCCATGCAGGGGTAATTTCTTCCAAAAAATTGCTCTGGAATATGTTAGAAGGGATTGCACTGGATTATTCTGGACTACTTCCCTGGTCAGATTCTCCATCTTGACATTCCCTAAGAAAAGGAACTGGGAGTGGCTGAGGATATAAATTTACTATCCTCTTTGTTTGGCAAGCATACAGATCATGGGATGTATAAATAGAAGAATTGAAGGCAAGTAAAGAGAGGTCATTATGGGATGTACAAAGAGCTTACTCAGAGCACATCTGGGGAACTGGGCATGATTCAAAGGCCAGATTACAGGAAGGACAGTGAACAATAAGGAATGGATTAGAAGAGGGTATTGTGGGGGGTATGAGGGCTCGAGCTGGTGCCTGCAGTTGCTGCAGTCCCACTGCTTGCACCAAAGGAAGCTGGTTTTACTGTAAAAGCACCTAAATTGGAGACTTCTAAAGAATTCCAGGGGAATGGAGACAGGACCCTGTTCTTGCTAAGCTTTCTGATCCCCAGAGCAGTGCCACTAAAGGACTCTTACCACTGCTTACCTGTCATACCTCTCTCCCTGTTTCAAAAACAAAGCCTGTTTTTTTAGTTTGCATATATATAAATATATAATTTCTATATAATTCTTATGGTACTTCTGCTCTGATTGTCCAGTATTGTATCCACATTCACATCTCTACAGGGCTAAAATAACTTTATTTTCCTCAAGCCTCTCAGAGTTGTGTAAAGCTTCTCTTCTGATGTCATAAGCGCCACTGAGGTGCAATTAAATATTGTCACAATATCTGTCCTTTCATCTCAGAAGTAGCTGCATCTTGGGGGAGCTTTATTGAAGGTAAAAATGGCTTTGTAAATGAAAAAAGGGCTGTTGGTAAGGGGCAAAAAAATGTGCTATTGACACATATGGGAAATGGGGACACTGCTAAATGTTGAACAGCATGAAGGAGTGAGTTGAGGATGAGAAATGAAGCAAGAATATTGCTGCTGTCACACCACCCTTACCAGGAATGAAGCAATAGCCTCATTTTCCAGATAAGCAGACTGAGACTCTGAGATTAATCAAACTGGTCAGGGTTTACACAAGTAGGGAATTCTAAGTCTTCAGCCTCTTGGACCATAGTAATTTTTTGGCACATGATCCTGGTTTTCTATTTCTTTCACAGTGTTCATAATCTGTTTATACCACTCCTCATAAAACTTTGATTTTTCATTGATATTTCTAGTCCAGTATGAAGTTTTCTCTTTAGTGTGCTGTATTGAATCCTGAAAATAGGAGTCCTGGAAAGATGGATTTATTGATAATTGGTGGATTTTTTAATACTAATATTACAGTGTAGCACAGGTCTTTGCCTGCCCTTGGGCCCTGCATAGAAGGGCCAGTGCCTGGAAAATCACATGTACAAAATTCCAAAATGATCAGCCGACTTTTAAGGATGTACTTGTTGACATCTGAGCACACACGCTCCTCTTCAGAAGTAGTTGTAGGAAGTAATAATAGTAGGAAGCATTTACAGTTTATATTTACAGATTATATCCCCAAAGGCCTTTTATTAAGACATATAAAACAGGAAGCATAATTCTAAAAACCTAGACTTAAAGCCATGTAGTTATTCCATTTATTTCCAGTCTCTGGATCCGGGTTGTGGGAACAATGGCTCTGTGCTGGCCAGTTTCATACAGGGAATCTGAACTGGGAATTTTGAACAGGGAGCAATGGCTCTGTGCTGGCCAGTTTCATACAGGGAATCTGAACTGGGAATTTTGAACAGGGAGCAATGGCTCTGTGCTGGCCAGTTTCATACGGGGAATCTGAACTGGGAGGTTTGGGCTTTGCCAAGTGCTGGTTCTGGTGCAGGAGTTTTGTGGTTGGTTCTCTTCCTTTTGCCTGCATTTCTCCGTCTTGGAAATGGGAATGAGGAAGGTCATTGTGCTGTGTTTTCTGGCAGTTATGACAATGCAAGCCCAGGATATGTTCCCTTGTGCTTATGTTCAATTAAGTGCTTGGGGCCAGGCCAGGTTAGTGGTTGTCCAGAAGACCACAGGGATATGGAAGTGGGATTAGTGACTCAGTAAATTCTGACTCTGCATTAAACCAAGGCCTTTCTCCTACATTTATAGTCATTTGCAAGCCCATATATCACAGCTGGATTAAAATAGAATACAGATCCTTCCTACCTTTGTCCAATTCTATCATTTTCATAGCAAAAGGGAAGCAAAATGTGTGAGATGAAGACAGCGCAGGGAGTTTCCTAGGACTTGGGAGGCATTTGTAGTGATAGTCCACAGGATCCTGCCCTTTCCCTGGCTCTGTGGCTTTCCCTGCTTTTTAGACTTCTAGTTGCTGCAGTGACCTGCACCCCAGGAGCAAGGGGTAGTGAATTTTGAGAGTGCTTTATAAGTCTCTCCTGGGTTATTTTGGTACTTTACTTAAGCAATGCCTGGTGACACTGAGCTACAGGAAGACTGTGAGCGTGAAGGCAACTTGTTCTCTGATAACATTCCTGAAGTCCAGGAGAACTGTATTTTGTTAATTTGTAGAGAATATCGTCTCTGTGATCAGTAAGACCAAGACTGAGGGCTGTGTGTCTCTGAGGTGTCCAGAAGTGTCCCCTTAGGACATCGGCTCTTTGATGAAGAGATCCAGCGTAGCACTTGCAGAAAATTTTAAAATCTCCTCCACTTACAGCTCCTCCCTCCTCTGCTTCTCCTCCTGTTTCCAATTACAGAATTACTGTTTAATGTGGATGCAGATATAGGAAACTGTGTTTGATTTTTCTTACTGCTGACAAACTGGGAGAGATGCCTGCCTGCTTTCTAGCAGAAGCCACGCTCTTTTCCTATATATGAGCAATTAGGTGCATTGTTCCTTGATCACAAGCCCCTCTCATCATCTGCGGCATGGCTGCAGTTGATTATAGAGCCTGATGTGTTTAAATTTTGAGGGAGCTCCATCAGGAACACTTTAGTTGCTGTTTTGTGGAGGGATTTGTTTATGTTCTGTCAAAATGATCCCATCTCATTTCATAAAATAAAGAGGGGTTGAGCTTTCCTAGCAGCGGTAGGTCAGCAAGGAGAAAACAGAGCTCCAAGAACTGGCATGAATTCCCGCTGGTGCTCCACACTGGGAACTGATTGGCAAGAGGGAACTGCGGGGCATTGTGTGGTGTGGGAGAACGGGGCAGGGAAAACAAGGAGAGCCTTGAATGCTCCTGGCCATGAGGAATGGCAGGACTTTGTGCAAGGTGACAGCCATCCCCCATGTCATGGCCGCGTTCCAATGTGGGAGCTGCACTTGCACTTGGCTGAGCTTTCCCCCGGCTCCGCTGGAAGCGGTGGGATTTGGCAACTCCAGCGCAGTCAGGTCATCACCGTCCGCCCTCAGAACTTGGGCCTTCCAAAATGTCAGTTCACAGAGATCAGCCGTCCTTCCCACCCCCCGGAATGTTTCTTGCAGAATTTATCCCAAGCCAAACATTGCAAAAGCACGCTGGTATAGGGATTCCTGCTTGGTTTCCTAATGCCTTTTTCAAGCATGCTCACAGCACTCCTGGTTTCACACATGGGGCTTTTAGCAGCAATTTATAACGTATAGAGATGATTTTGTATTTTCCAAGGGCTTTCTGATTGGTTTGGCCAAATACGTGCTTTTTTTCCTACTGTTCTGATTTGTTTTATAGAAGTGTTTAGGTATAAATAGCACATTGTATTGTCCCATGCCTTTTGCTAGGTTTATTTTTTTAAAAAGCAGTTTTTCCCTGTCAGTAGTTTATGGTGTATATCCCTGTCCTAATTATATTCCTGATTCTTTGCCTAATCTGTCATGAGCAGAGCCAGTGCATTTTTGAAATAAGGAAATCAGTACCCTGGGCAATTTCCATGAGGAATCCCAGACAGCAGAATTCGAGTGCTTTCCAGCCAAGACTCCTTGGCCCTTTGCCACTTGTGAGTGGCCCCATCTTAACCTCTAGACATCATAGAAGTGTTTGAAAGCCATCAAATGGCTGATGAGTTAATCTCTAGGAAGCTGTCTGCCAACATCGAGGGTCCAGACTGGAGAAGGCCCAGAGAAAACCATTACAGCAAGGTAAAAATGATGGCAAGTCCCTGTGCACGACCGTGGCGTGTGAATGGTGTGAGGTGTGAAGGGGCTGTGGCTAGTTGGAAAGCCTAACAATCCAATCTCAGAGCAAAATTCAGGCAAAGGTCTGCATTTGCCTGTATCTTGAGAGCAAAAGAACAGAATTTGATGCCAGCCTCTGAATTATGAGGACATTCAGAGATGGAGCTGGGGTTCCTTACAGGAATTGTCCTTCTTGAGGAACTGGACTGACTGCCCACCTTGGGGAGTCATAGAGTCAGGCAGTGGTTTGGCTTGGAAGGGACTTTTAAAGATAATACAGTTCCAAACCCCTTTCCATGGGCAGGGCCCTAGACCAGGTTGCTCCAAATCCTGTCAAACCTGGCCTTGAACACTCCCAGGGATGGGGCAGCCACAGTTTCTCTGGGAAACTATGCCATGGCCTTCCCACCATTATAGTAAAAAATTCATTCCCAACATCTCATCTAAACCCACCCTCCTTCAGTTTAAGGCCATTCTCCTTTATGCTGGCACTCCATGCTCTTCTCCAAAGCCCCTCTCCAGCTCTCTTGGAGCCCCTCGGTTCTCCCTGGACCCTTCCCCTCTCCAGGTTGAACGTTCCCAGCTCTCCCAGCCTGTCTCCAGAGCAGAGGTGTTCCAGCATGTGCTGGAAACCACACAAGAGCTTTGCCCAGCCCTGCTCGGGGGAGCCATCACGTTACAGCCAAAGCTCTCCGCAGAGCTGCTGCACCTCTTAAAGCAGAAAGATGTCCAGGAGTGTGAACAGACTTTTCCCTGGATCTTGCTCAGACTGGAAACATTTTCAGTTGCTATTAAAAAGCATCAGATTACGGACAACAATTTCAAACTCTTTAGGCAAGCAGAATAATTTGAGTTTAAGGAACTGCTTAACTGGAATTCACCCAGTCGTGACTGCCTTTTAAGAGCGTTGGCAGCAAGTGCTCGTGAACAGGTTTCATATTTAACTGAGGCAGAATAAATATGGCTTTATTTCCAGCTGCTGTTTCAAAAGCTATGGAAAGATCAGGAAAAAATTGTTAGCCAGCCATGCTTTAATTGAGAATCAGGCCATTCCAGAGGTGACTTGAGAGCTCCTGCTGCTCCTGAGATTTGAGCTAAGCCACACTTGAATTCACAGTCTCTCCTTAACTCCACCAGGGCTTGGATCCTGTACTTAAAAATCTTAATTAAAAATGCTGCCCAAGTGGTTCATTCCTGCACAATAATTATGTGTTGTTTTGCATTGTTTTGTGGGAAAAACACAGTTTGGAAAATCAGGAAATAAAGGTGAATATCAAACTGAGAATGTTCTGACATGGATTGATTTATTTCAGTTGCAGTTTTGCATATCTTGCTAGTCACGATTAAAACCAGTGTTGCCACCAATATGAAAATGCAGGAATGTGAATGCCAGACAGAAACTGCCCATGGTTTATGCCATTGTAATACCTTTTGACTGAAAAGTCCATGATTTGGAAAGCAGGAGAGCAAGAACCATAATTTGGGATACAAATAATCAGCACAAGGCACTTGCCTGTTACCAAAAAAGGGGGGTTTTAATTGGTATTAAATATTAAGTCTTGTTCCTACTTAAAACATCACTGGGCAAAGCTTAACTGCAGATGTCCTTGTGCCTGAATTTCTGATCTGAGGAACAACAAGGATGCTTTTTCAACTCTACAGAGTTACTGGAATTGGATCAGAGACGAAATCCAGATTAGGGTGCTGCAAGATAGAATAGTTGTGGGGTGCATTTCTGTTTTGCTTCCCACTGTCCCAAAATCAGTGTTGGGAGGTGTGTCCTCATTCCCAGGCCTGCTTGTACCTGTGGAGACCTGCCAGACGTGGGGAGCCTTGGAATCTTTATCATTCATTCCCCTCTCCGATCCCAGGGAAAATCCCCGGTGGCATCACTGGGCTTTGGTACATGGCCAAAGTCTCGGTGAGTTCCTTATTCCTCTCTGGTGCCTAAAGGATGTTCCTCAGCTGTGCCAAGGCAGGTGACAGCATAAATCTTGTCCACAGCTATCTTGGATGAGTCATTTTTTCAAAGGTAAATAAATCCTCCCTGTTTCCAAGCATCACCTGACAAACTGTGAACTGGAAAACTGAGAAAATGTTGTTGCCTTTTGCGAGCCAAAGCGTTCTGCAAATCTTTATTTTTAATTCCTTGTTAGAAAACAGAACCAACTGAAAGGGGCTGGCAGAGAAAATGTGCCCCACTTCTTTCCCTCTGCCGGGCTCAGCAGTGGAGCTGCCAGTTTCTGTTTTCGCCCCTGTAGAATTATGTGCCTCTATTTGAAAGTTTTGACAAATCAGTCTGTTTTCATTCTCCCTCTGCCATAAATTCAATCCATATGTCTCTAAAACATCCTTTCATAGCTTTGGCATGGAAAAGGAAGTGGCTTAGGCTCTGTATAGTGTATTTAAAGCAAAGCTCTCCTAGTTTGCATGCATGGCTTCTGGTAGCTCTTAAAGCCTCAACTTCCTAATTATTCAGGTTAAGAGGGCATTGGCAGAGCGTTCTCCATTAACCAACAGTGATGTACAGTGAAGAAGCACAACAGGATAAATCATTCCCTTATTCTCATCATGTCCAGGAAGTTTTTGATACAGCCCTTGGCTTTGCCACAAAGCAGGATGCGAAGAGGATGTGAAAAGGGTTGGAGAGATCAATCCAGCATAAAATCTCAAAAGAAAACATCAAGACAAAGAAACAAAGGGTCTTGCACAATGAGCTGCAGGATTTTGTTGGGCAACAATACCCAGCACCTATGTGACAGGAGGTCATTGCCACGGGACTAAAGGATCTCCACATCCCAGCCTGACCCAGGGTCAGGAGGTGAGGGTGGAAGGAAACGTGGGTCCGAGCTGAACTGTATTGCTGTGGATCAAAGTTAAAAATCAGAAATACAGGATGCAGCAGGCTAAGAGCACAGGCAGTCCGGGCTGCTCTGAGTGGCCTTGTCTGGTATCAGGGAAAATTTGGGCCAGGAGGTGCTGCTGGAATTGTGGGATGGATCTGTAAAAAAAAAAAAAAAAAAAGGTAAAAGAAATTGGGGCAGTAGTGAGGACACAGGAGCAATGGCTGAGTGACTGCAGGTGGCTTTTTGTACTCCACCTGCCTTGTGGATGCAGTGGCACCAAATCTACCCCAGGGTGTCACTGGACAGGGCAGATCACTCTCCCAGCCCAGCTCTGACACACACCCTGCTCCCTGCCTCACATCCACTCCAGAGGTCACATTCCCCCTTTTCTCTGCGCCACACAGAGCAACCAGTTCCTGTGCATTGGATGGAGAGGAGATGTGTGTGGTAAACACGAGTGTGCAGTGAAATTACCTTGCTAATCTCTCTCTCTCTCACAAGGGGGTCATTTACAGAGATGAAAATTGAGGCAGCCTCAGAACTGCTGGGCGTCGCTCGGCGCATCCAGAGGTGTGAGCATGCAGAAACCACAGTCTGAGCACCTGAAACTGCATGGCAGGTTCAAAGGGCTGGCACAGCCCCTGGTTTTGTTTGCAGGGTTGCAGGGATGAGGTGGACTCCAGGCTATATTCCACATCTCTCCAGATCAGGCCCTTCTATCTGGGGATCTGCATACAGCTGTTCAGCAGCAAGCCCTGCGTGCGCGGCCCTGTTGTTGTATAAACAAGAGCAGAGACTCAACCAAAGCTTTTCATGTAGTTTTATCTCGACTGCAATTTGTTTCCAGCTCTTAAAGGCTGTAGGAACATCCAGCCTTACTCCCTGGAGCCTGTTTCAGCCATCCCAGCGGTGTTCACAGCTCTGTTTGATTTCCTTTGAACCGTTCAAAAATTCCCGGAGAAAGGTGCAAGTTCTGTATCCCTCCTGGAGGGATCTGCATTTCCACACAAAGTGTAGGCTGGTTTGTAAGAGGTGTGCTGTGTGCTCTGTCCCAGGTGTGCTGTCCCTCCCTGCCTACTTCAGCCCCTACCACGACGGCTCCGTGTGCAGCGATGGCCGGGCCGACGCCTACGCGCAGCTGGAGCTGCGGACCCTGGAGCAGTCCCTGCTGGCCACCTGCGTCGGGAGCATCTCGGAACTGAGTGAGTTTGGGATGTAATCCTGTAATCCACCATGGGGTTCCTCCAGCAGGGCAGCAGAGCCCATCCCTCCTCCACTGCTGAGGGGCAGCAGGAGCGCTGCCGCTGTTGGCAGCGTGAGCAGCGTTTAATGTTGGGTGAGATGTAATTGCTGGTGGTGCTGTTTATGAAAATCAGCTGGTTTCATTAGTCTGCTTAATCTCTAATTCACCTGGAGAGGTGTGAGATGTGCCTCTTTTTTTTTTTTTTTTTTTTTTTTTTTTTTTTTTTTTTTTTTTTTTTTTTTTTTCCTTTGGTAGAGATGTTACCGCCAGCTAAAATTGGATGCTCTTTCCTGGATGCCTCTGGAGGCTCTCCTGTGCATTTGTGGAGCACAGCAAACCTCCCAAAGACAGCAAAGAGGGTTCTCTTTGTTAGTGTTTCTGCAGTGGAAATGTCTGGGATATTCAAGGAAAAGCTTTTTGGTTACTTAAAAAACAAAAAGCAAAGGAAAAAGAAAATCTGAGAGCGCTTTGGTAACAAAAACTTGTTCAACCCCCTTTTTTTCCTAAAGCTGACCAAATGAAATGTTCCATTCCTAGAGTACTCACAAAGCCCCTTTAAAGTAAACAAAAATGATTTGTGTTTTCCTGGTCTACTTTCCCCCTTGCAACGTTTCTGCTGGCATCACTTTCTTAGCCTGCACCATCTGAATGCTAATGAATGCCAGGGCCAGCAAGGAGTTTGTGTGTTTCACCATTTATTTTGCAACCTGCCTTAGTTTGAGGTTTTCAAATTCCTTCAACACACCTCTATTTATCCTGGAACACAAGAGAACATTTGTAGCAAAGGGCCTGGGATTGAATACAGCTTCCTCTCTCCCTCTTCCCTCATCCCTGCCTGGCCAACTTGGTCAGTACATCCAGTGAATGGCTCTCCTGATACAGTTGCCTTTTTTTTTTTTAATTTTTTTATTTTTTTAAAACGTTGCTGCCCATTGCCAGAAAAATAGAGTGAGTGTGCAAAGGAGAAGGAACGTTATTCTGAGCTGAAAATTTGAATTCCAGATGCATTTCTGCTATAAACTATGCAGACTTCTCTGTTAGCACCAGCGCTGGAGGATCCGTGATGCTCTTGTAAAACGTGTGGATCCTGGAGCTACTGAAGTGGAAAGGCAGAGTTGTTAGAAGGATTTTTTTATTATTCTGAAGTGGGTCCTTAAAGCTGAATGTGCTGTACAACAAAGGAGTGGCAGGGCTTTAGACTGCAAGCTGAGATTTTTAATACCCCGTTGGTCTGAATCACTAAAAATGTCATGTTTAGACATACAGTAGTTTTGTGGGGCTTTCTCCTGTGTAACAGTAGAACCCCAGGGCTTCCGACTAACAAATTTAGTGTATTGCTTTTAGATATAAATGAACAAGAAATAACTTCCCAAGGATTTCAGAGGGAGGTGTTGCTAATGCATATGAGGCGCCGCTAAACTCAGGTTGCTTTCCCAGGAGCCAGCTTTGTGATGGGGCGACTATTTCAGTTCCATCCTTTCCCAGTATTGTAACTTTTGGACACAATAGAGCAATGCTTCCTGTGAGAGTTTGAGGGGACTGTGAAGCATAAAGCAGCAGAGATTCTCCCAAGGAAAAAACAGATCCTAGCTAAGTATAGTAATAATTCAGCTCACTGGTTGGTAATCACACTACTCAAAGATGAAGCATTTAAGGCTTTTTGGAGTTTGTAATGCACCACAACACAAGGAGATTAAACAGGGTTGTGCCTAAAGCAAGCTTATTGCAAAAAGACCAGCTTTGGGGTCATTGCTCTGGGAACTTTTTAAAAATCTGCAGTCCTAAAATTCTGAGTGCAACTGTGTGATCCAGGTGACCTTCGTCGAGGCCTTCTCAGGTCCACCGTGCTCCGACACAGAGACAGCTTGGCTCTAGTTCAAAAACCAAGAGGAATGAGAAACCCAGAGACCCCCTGGACTGAGCTTCTTGTAATGCTAAGGGACAGATTTCTGGCACTGTTTGAGACAGCCAGCATGATAAAAGATTGGCTTTTTAATATGAGAGTCAGGTCTTGCCATTCTGGAGAAACCTGCAGCTGGAGTGAGAATGGGAGCAGCAGACCCCTCAAAGAAGGGGTTTCTCTCTTGAACATAATGTCACTAATTTGTCTCAAGTGTCTGGGCAGGAGGGTAGAACAGCATGACCCAGTTGGAAGAAATGGGAGCAACCTCCTAAAAAAAGGAGAATGAAGTATTGGTGCTACTGACTTTGCCTTGTGAAACTGTCACTGCCAGGTCGGGCAGAGGACATTTTACAAAGACATCAGTAGTTTTAGTAGGCTGGCAAAATAATTTGGTATTTGTCGGTGGAAAGAGGAGAACACCAGCAGTAAACCAGCAAACTCACTGTAAAGAATGTGTGGTAACTGAGAGGTGTTGCACTTCATGTTTTCTAGCTGATAACTTGGTATTTGAAAGAAAGTGCTGCCGAGTGGCAGCCTTGAGGGACAGGACACCCTCTGCCTTTGTGGAGGAGGTTCTGTGCACACAGCAAACGTTCCTCTGAGCTGTGAGAGCTTTGATTTGTTCAAGAAGCGTGACTGAAAGTACCGTGGGTGCCTAACAAAGAGATGATTTTGTGTTTTCTCCCCGTGTGTGCGCGCAGGCGATTTGGTCTCGCGAGCCATGCACCACATGCAGTGCCTGAACACCATCCGGCCCGGCATGAGCCCCGTGCGGCAAACCCGGCAGCAGCAGCCCATCTCCTGGTCCCCTGACGCCCTCCACACCCTCTACTACTTCCTACGCTGTCCCCAGATGGAGTCCATGGAGAATCCCAACCTGGACCCTCCGAGGATGACGCTGAGCAATGAGCGGTAGGTCGGTGAGCTGGGAGCGGGCACGGAGCAGGCTGAAAGGGCTCCTTCTGTTGGATTTCCAGGGCAGGTTTGTGGGATGCTACCTAGGAGGCATCAGTTATTCCTGCAGCCAGGCCAGATTAGGTTGTCAGCCCTGCCAAGTTTGCGAAGCCTTGGAATCGGAGCTGGAAAGTGAGCTGGTTTTTCGTGCGGTCTTTCCGAGCGAGGCACAGGGCTGTGTGCTGCCAACAGGGCTTGTCTGGAGACCTTGCCAAAAGTACATGTGGTTGCCTAAAGCAGGAAAGGCCTTCCCAAAGAAAATGTTACCTCCTGAATGGTGCCAATTAACAATTGTCATCGTTCTGGGGAAAAGCAACGCCGTTTGCTGCGGGGAGGGTGCAGGGGATTTATGAACATCCTACTTGAGGATTACTTCAGTTGGTGCAGTGTGTCTGGAGTAGAAAGAAATTTCTGTAGGAAGCCAGGAGCTAACCAGGGAGGGCAGTGGGTCTCCCTGCCTTCTGCCAGCTCCGTGACCAACTCTCAAAGTAGGGCCATTATTAGAGCAGTCAGAAATTTTCCAGCGGGATGTTTTTTTCTCTTGGAAGCCTCCCTGGTTTCCTTCCTGCCCAGCCCCTTGGCAGGCTGCCTGACAGGCTGGTGGCTCAGGAGAGCTGAGGAGCCCTCAGAGCTGAGTTCCTGGACAGGTCAGGCAGCTCCCGCTCCCCAGTTGCATTCTGTAGGGAGACCCAGGGCACTCCAGACTTGTTTCCCCACTTCCAAGTGCACATCCAAGTTTCTGTTCATTTCAGAAATCTTAAATGGGAAGTTCTGTCTGGTTACCCGTTATTTATTCTAGCTTGCTTTTTGGATGTATTTTTGGCCTGCTGGACATCAGGCTGAGGGAAAGCTCTATCCTGGCCCTGGCCCTTCCCAAAAGCAGCCTGTGGTTGAGAAGTTTCCTGGTGTATTGATGTGCTGAGGCCATACTCATAAGACAAAAAAGCAGAAAGTTTGTTGGATAGGTGAGCAGGGAAAGGAGAACATCTCTGCAGTTTTGTAAATAACATGGTTTCTTCTTCCCACCTTGGGCTTTACTGTACTCAGCCCCAGCTTCTGAAATCTGTATGAAATCGTAGGAACACACAAATAATTAATTACAGAAGTAAAAAAAGGTTGCCTTTCTGTTTGATCCTCCCCTGAAATCTTTTCAAAAAGAGCAGAACTCTACAAAGAGAGGGAAGAGATGCACAGATATGAAGAATCAGAAGGAATTAAGTTGAATGAAATAGGGGTAGAGAGAAGCATGGCTGCACACCTCAGCCTGCTGGTAGCTCAGTTTTTTGCGCCCACTAACCTAAATCTAGGTTGCCCCTACCTAGTGCAAGGCTGTTAATTTTGCACACTGTGCAAAAAAAAGTTTTCATGAGGCCAGATTGTGTAAAGTTGTGCCACTGGTTCCCATAGTGGTTGGGAGGCTGAGGCTGCTGAACAGCTCGTAGCAGAAATGTAGATTAGGCTTTCTGTTTTGTGCTCTTTTCAGTGCTCTCAGTGTAATGATGTTACTGCAGCTACTTGTTTTGTACACTGGGGATAATAAATGAGTTAAATCAGGAGAGCAGTTATCTCTCCAATTGCTCCCAAACAATGCTCTTCACATGGTTCACCGGAGTTTTTCTGGAGGCTGCAGCTCTGTTCTGTTTTGAAATCCACACTAGATCCTACAACAGCTGGGGTAAGGGAAATTTCTGCCATTTTTTTCTGACCAGTACTTAGCTGTAAAGGAAATTAAAGAGGATATATTAAAATGGACATTATTAAAAACTGACATGAAGAAAAAAAAAAAGAAAACAACCTGAGCACTTAAAGGACTGGCTTTGAAAAATTTATGGACGCTGGAAATGAAATTAATACTGCCCATCCAACCCTATGTTTCGTTTGCTGCAGGATGTGTTTGTGTCTCGCTGTCCTGAGCTCTGGGCACATATCTAGCACAGGCAGGGGATGGATCCTGCTGGCAGCACTTTGCAGAGGTGCTTTGCTCTCTCCTGGCTGAGGAGGAGAGCGGCAGCCGAGGCTGCGTGCGAGGCGCCGGGCTCGCGGCGTGAGCGACGAGGGCACTGATTCACCTAATGTGACTTGGCAGGGTTGTGCAGCCCAGTTCTTTTATTCTTCCCTGAGCTGCGCTAAATCAGCTGCAGACTGGGCACTGCTCTTTTGTGTGTGTGTGTGCTCACTTTCTGGAACACACGAGTTCCGTGCTCTGCAGTCCCAGCTCGCTTTCTGCTGGAAAAATCCCGGTCACGAGCAGGGACAATAATGCTGACCTGTTCTGCCTTTGCTCGTGCTTCAGTCCCCATGCTCCTGCCTAAATCTGTGCATCTATTGATCTGAAATTCAGCAAAGAGAGGGGTGGCTGTTAGAGCTGCGGGCTTGGTAAGACCTGGTTTTGGGGAAGATCCACGAGACACGCTGATTCAGTGGAAGGAGCTGCAGTAGTTTGTCCACAGACCTGACAATCTGCTGTGCAGTTTGGCTTTCTGTGTGTCACACTGCTATTCAGAATGCTGTGAAAATCATAACACTGTAGGGTCTGGAAGATCTTCACTTCAGCATGAAGGCAAGCCTAGGATTTGGTTCTGAAACCGTGCCTAATGGAGCTGTCACGTGCCATGTGGGGCTTTCAAAAGCCTGGCTGAGCTTCTGCACTTACCCTGCAGCAAGCTGCAGAGGGTATGAAAACAGACACACTTGCAGATTTGAGGCACCCCGGTGAACAGAGCCAGTTTCAACCCACACACGTGGGTTTTTATCTGTGCTAAACACCTTGGCAAAAGACCTGAGTGAGGAAGCTGGAGATGGCTGCAGCAGTGGGGTGGATGGAGTCACCTGTACAGCTCTCTGGAGTATGTGGATGCTTTGGGATACCCAACAGGCTGAAACTCTGCAGAGTTTGTGGGTTGGTGATGTTTGCTTCTGGCATCTTCAGGTGAAGGTGTTGAAGCAGGAGGAGGAGAGGAGGCAGAATTAGAAAGCACTCAGGTGTCCTAGGCAAAACGAAGCATTTCCAAAGTAAATGCAGCTGCTCGCTGTGCGACCAAGCCATGGCCCACTTAGAACCCCAGAATGACCTTGTGTGCTGCACAGACAGTAAACCATCTGCTGCTTGGGGTCGAACAGGACTCCTGAGGAAGCGTTTTGCAAACACAGAGTGCCACTTGTGCAATATTTTGGCAAGGGAATTAGACCCTGAGGTGAGCACTAGCTCAGTGAGGATACACCTGAGTGCCCGGAGGCTCGGAGCTTTTCTGTGTCAGCAGAGTTCTGTCTGTGCTGCTGCTGCAAAAAAGGCCTCTGCTGGGCAATAAGATACTTTTATTTTCTCTGAGATCCTAGTCTGTGTTGTGTTAGGGGTCAAACTATGTGGTTTTGGACCAGGCACGTGGCATTTCTGCTTTCTTCACTCTGTTCCTGCTCTGGGATTTCTCCCATTGCTTATGTCAGGCAGGCTGAGCTTGGGAGTACTCCTGCAGCGTGAGCTCATGTCCCAGAGCATGTTTGCTGCGATTGTTTGGGATACTGTGACTTGAGAAGAGCCATTCAAAGGTAAACGAAGATCCTTTCTCCTTTTTCGCTTTTCCCCAAGCGGGATATAAAGCTTTTGTTTTATTTTAATGGTGCGTCAAGGCAGGAATGCTCTTGCAGTGATGCTTATCTTGGGGAGTATTTGTCAGCTCCCACAGAGCCCAAATCGAGGTCAATATTTAGGCTCATTTTACTGCTGAATGGACTGCTCTGCCCTGGGTTAATTACTTGGCCAGAATAGTGGTCCAACCTTAAAGTTGGGAATAGACACCACTGACTGCCCTCATCCTGTCTCTTTTTTAGTTATCATCTCCCTGCAGCACTTATTGTTGGAAAGTCAGCGTGATCTAATGCCTGAGAACAGGCGAAAAAGTTGGATCCTGCTTCCTTGTGTAGCTGATTGTCTGTGGGTTTGGGTAGGCTGGGCTTCTTCCCCTTCCAGCTGCCCTATTAAAAAAAACTCTAAAGTTTTGACTCTTTTTGGTACTGTTGGTCTGTAGGACATTGTGGAGCTAATTCCAGGCTTGTCCATCAGTGCCTGTCGATCCAGCCATGTCAGGCCTTTCCAAGCTGTCCATGCTGCAGCAGTGCCAAGTTTTACATGTTGTCTGAATTTGCTGGTGCATTATTTTATCCCAAACATCAGGGAGGGAGTATAAAACAATTTACATCTGCAGAAGCCCACAGACTGCACCCATCTTGAGCCTGTCAGTGGAAATTCCAGAGCTGATGGAGGATTTGTCAGCTGCCAGCAGTGAAATTTTGGGGTTTGTCAATTTAAAGAAAATTCACAGCTCTTCAGCTGGAAAACTGCAAGGAGCCTACTACAGGGGCCACCTCTTAAGGAAAGAGAAGGCTTCGTTGGGTTTGCCATGTGCAGGCTCCAGATTTGCTGCTTCTAAACAAACCTGGCCTCACTCAGTTTCTCCCTTGTCACAGAAAATCCTTCAGGAATGCTGCTGCTCATCCTGCCTTCAGCTCAGTGGCTGCTCTTACCTACCAAACTCAAAAGTGACCTGGATTTGTTTTCTGCTTCCAGCAGGAGTCTTCCCATTACATCTGTTACCTCTCGTGATCCAAAGCCAAAGGATAAACATGCAAACCATCTTTTTTCAGGACAGTCAGGCAGGAAAAAAAAGGACTCTGTGCCATATTAGCTGGGCAGAAAAGGAAGGAGCTGAGCTGCCTACTTTGGTTTTCTCTGTGGAATATTCCCAGCAATGTTATTTATTGGAAAAATGCGTCTGATTCTGAAGGAAGATGTATCAGTGCTACAAAAGGAAAGATTGCAGCCCTTTCATGCTGTTTTTTCAGTGCTCTTTGCTTAAATACTCTATTCTTCCAACATCTGAACTATTGATTTCAATCGTCATTGGCTGGAACACTTGATAGTTATTGTCATGTGTGTAATCTAGACTTACTTTGGCTGGAACAGAAACCAGAGTTGGGTCTAAATTAATTCTTCCTGGCAGAGTGTCAAAATCCTGCCCAAGCAGGATTGATTGATTGATTGACTGATTGATTTGCAGTGGTCACTGCAAATAAAGAGCCCCTATGCCATGGCTAGCTTTTAATCCCTAGTGACCCTAGGTCCCCTCATCATATTTCCTAAATTTCATGTTTTAAAAATACATGACTTTGATCTTACTTAGTTCCTTGTTACTTGATGATTTCTAGGTGTATCATTAGAAATAATTAGAGCCTGCAGCTCCTTCCCCCATGGTTCACTGGGTTCCTTCCCTGTGTTCAAAAAATGCCTGCCACGACTAAATGTTCCTTCTGGAATTGCTTGAGACAGGAGTGATTTTCGGTCACATGGATCACATTTATGCAAAGATTCTAATTCAGATTAAAGAGAATATTAATAGACGAGTTATTAATGGGAATTGTCTCCAAAAAGTCTTGCTTGGCATAGCATGGGCATCCAGCTGGCAGGAAAGGAAGGAAAATCAGGAATAACCTGCAGAGCCTGCTGCTGAGACCTGTGTTTGCTTGAGCTGCATCCTCCACATCCCTGCTTTCAGATCTGGTTGAGGCTTTTCAGGACAAATCTCTTCTCCAGATGGATCTTTCCAGACTCTCACTGATCTGTCACGAGGCTTTTTTCCCCTCTGCTCCTTTTAACTGCAGGTTTATGGAATTTTATTAAGTGCCACAGCTACATCATTGCCTGTCTTTTAGATTTATCTGTGGCCTAGTCTTTCCTAATTCCACTTTAATGTATTTATGTCTGAATTCTTTTATTTTACAGCCATACCCTATTGTTTCCATGCAGTATCAGGAGCAGAACTTGATACACTTAGTTCCTTTGAAAAGGTCTGCAGTAAAACAAGTTCTGAGGTCTCTTGTCTGAGAGCTCTGAGTATCTTTCCATTCTGTCTGCAGCTGCCTCACCACTTAAAAATAGGTGGACAGGAATAATAAAAGCAGACCCTGATCCAGTCATTTGCCTTGAGAGAGCAAAATGCTGTGATCATGCAGAATTTAACAGTACTTAAATCCACTCAGAAGATCCCTGAAGTCAACAGAAAAATGTGTCCACACATTCCAGCCCCATCCCCATGCCACAGTCCATTGATTTTATTCTTTCCCCCAGAGCTGTTTTGATAGGAATATAGTGATTAAATATAGGGAAAGAGAAGGAAGCCTTACAGTGAACTGTGCCATTAGGGCACTGCTTGTGCAAAGGGCACATATAAATGTGACCCCCCTTTTTAAAGGGAAAAAAAGCTATTTGCTATCCATGAAAGCCTAGTCTGGTAGATTTATTAGTTGAATAAAAAGCTTATAAACAGATAAGATCAACTTCCTTCACCAACACCGGGAGAGAGGCTGCTACCGTGCATTTTTCAGACTTTGAGCAGTTAATGTCAGCCTTAATTGTGATTTTGAGGTGTTCATTCACAAGGGGATGACATGAATAACCCTATTTCAGAGGCCAGTAAGCTGTAACCCACACATAGCTATTGACTGAAATTAACTGTTCAGTGGCAGTGCAGCTCCTGACCTTAGGCTGGATCGTTTGTTTGCCGAGTCCATACTAAATAGTTCAAAACATTGAATATATTGCACAATTTTGGGATCTGAGAGCATCTGTCTTTTTAAAAAGAGAAGTGAGTAGCTGTAGCACATTTATGATGAGCAGCTTTCACCTTCCTGCTGTTTATGGGACATCTCAACACATATTCAGCAGTAACTTCTAGATCAAAATGAAAAAAAAAAATGACATTTTGACAGTCAGAGCCCATGGAAGTGAGACTCCTACATATGTACTCCTGGTATTTTAACTGAAAGGCTGCAGAGAGACACAGGATGAAGTGTTTATGGAATATTAAATGGAAGGGAATTAAAACAAGTCTGGCTAAAGTCAGTAGGTGACAGACCCCAGTTATGCTTCCATTCCTGGAATATTCCTGCCTGTGCCTGGCATCACCTATTGAGGTATTTTTAAGCTGTATTTTTAAGCTGTTGAGGTATTTTGAGCTGTCTTTTTTTTTAATTGTTCATTTCTTTATAGTTCAAAGCTTGCAGAACTGGAACGTGAGGGATGACCTTGGCAGTGGTGAAGGGAATTAATTGCAAACCCTGAGGATCGAATCCATCCAAGTGCAACTGCTGAAGCTGGCAATGCACTCTACTCTCAATTAGATACTTTCCCCCCTCTCTTTTATGTTGTTTGTATAAACATGCACTGCTCAGTTTTTGGGGTTTTTTTCCAACTCCACATATCTCACACCTGGGACAGACCAGCCTTTCTTCCACGTTGCTGGCTGTCAGCAGTTTGTAGTGTTATTGTAGTGCTTCCAAAGGAGCCCCTGCGTCTTCTGATCTTTCTGTTTCAGAGCAGGGGTGTGATACAAACACAGATTATTTAAATTCTCTGCAAAAGTGGGAGGAGAAGGCTCTCCCTGTGTACGAACTGGAGCAGCACAGAGCAGACTGCGTGGAGAGACAGGGGAAATATTAGCAGTACAAAAAAGAGTACAGTGAAACAAAAGTTTGATTATAAAGGCTCTGTGTGAAGCTGTGGGGGGGAAAGTCAGGTTTTTGGGCTGTCTTGAGACTTGGCTGCTGTTTTTCATGCTCTGAGAAGTCTCAAGTGTCACTGGTACAGGTGGGTAAAAATCACACTTTTCCTGTGGTCCTGGGCAATGTGCTCAGCTGACCCTGGTTTTGAGCAAGGGCTTTGGACTGAATGATCTCCAGAAGTGCCTCCAACCCCAGCTGTCCTGTGCTGCTGTGGTTCTAATTTCAGCATTTGCCCTTAGAGTTGTTTAACATCTCTGCACCTGGTGATTTCCCACTCGACAGGAATCAACACCTTGTTCCCTGGAACTGGTTCTTCAGCAGGCAGTGGTTGATCCTCACCACCTGCCTGGAGAAGTGTGAGGTGTCTGACACTCTTTGTCCTGTCACTTACAAAACATTTGTTTGAAAACCACAGTTTTCTGCTCTTACACTGGTTTTACCCCGGTGCTGGGTGGAAATCCCCGCAAAGGCCATCACGGACCAAAGGCACTTCTGGTGAAAGTCCCTGTTTGTGAAAGCGTTGAGAAGTGGAGAGGTGATCTCTGGCTGTGCTGTTCAGCAGAGGAGAGACAACAGGCACCGTGTGTGTGTTTGTGTGTGTTACCACCCTGCAATTACAGCTCCAGTAATTACTGTAACTACGGCAGAGATGCCCACGTTGAGCTCTTGGCTCCTGCTCTGGAGTTTCCATCTGCTCAGATAAAAAAGAAGGTGCAAGAAGATGAGAGCCTGGCAACTCAGCTGCCTGGAATCTCGGGGCTGGTGCACCCAGGAATCTCCAGTGCCCGTGGTCAGCCTGGGTTGTGTGTTGTTTGTTGTTTGCTCCTTGTGATGAGCAGCAAACCAGCATCAAGATTCAAAAGAAAATAATCCAGTGAGACCTAAAACAAAGCTGTTAGAGCATTACAGAAACACAGGAATGAATTAGGCAAGAATCTGGCTTCTTTTCCCACCTTTATGGGAATAATAGAGCACTGACTGAGAGTCTGCACCTCTCTGCTTGACTCTTGCAGGTTTCTGTCTTTCCTGTCTCCATCTTTCCTTGAGGACAGCCTCCTGGTAGCAGCACAGTGTTCTTGTAACTAATACAATGAAAAATCAGTAATTCTGGGGATGAAAAGTTCTGTGCACGTTGCAAAGAACGGTGATGGTAACAAGCCAACAAGTTTCTCCATTTTCAGTAATTGCTGTTGCCAATTGAAGTTAATATTATTTCCTATTGGACTAAATTGCAGCCCTTCCCTTGCAGAACTTGCTTGTTTCCTGAGGAAGGAGTTATCTGGTGCTTTTTAACAAAGGCCACACTAAATAAATACAATCCTGAGCCTTTGCTGTGCAGCAGCCAGGGCTGGCAGGTTGCTGGGGGTTTTGCTGTTATTGTTCTTGACATCTTTGTAACATACTGCTGAGAGCCAAGCTCCACTGCAGAATAAATATTTCTGGGTGTAATTTGTGATAATAGCAGCTATCGTTCTCTCTCTCTGACCTTGTGGAGATTAGACCTAAGCTTTCCCTGGGGTAATCCTAGGTCGGTGTGTCTCTGCTGGGTTTCCTTTTCCAAGGCAGTTTGCACTCCCCATCCCATGCCTGTGCTGCCCTGACCTCGTGGTCACTTACAGAGCTAAACTGCACCATTTTAATCACATGGTTTTTACAGCAACTGCTGAACAGAGTGTTTCCAAAAGCACCTCTGCTCTGCAAGACAAATCCCATTCAAATGAGCTGCATGTCTGAGCTGATTCAGCCCTGGGTTTAGAGTCTTCTGGGGCTGAAGCACCTGCTGGTGATCCCATGGCTGCTGGTCTAACGTGCTTGCTGAGAGAGGAGGGACCAGGCTGTGCTTTGCTGGTGATGCTGCTGGAAGGGGCATTTCCAGCCTGGACTCAAACCACTGGCAACTCGAGTTCCACTGGAGAGTTTGTACCTGCAGGTCTCTCTTCCAGGGATTGGAAAGTCTATCATCATGTCTAGAGAATGGAAGGGGCAGGCAGAAGCTGGAAGGTTTTATTCCTAGGCTTGCTGGAAAAATCTCTGCTGCTGGAAGGAATTCAGTTAACAATTCCTCATCCCTTTGGCTTTGTTCAGAAATGGAAAAGATCCTTCTGGAGAAACAGGGGGCTCTTCTTGGACAGGTGCTGCAGAACTGGGGACATTTTCAGTGGGAAAGGATGAGTTGTTTGTGATGCAGTTCCAGATGATGGTCTGAGAGGAACAGGAGCATGTTAGCATGAAATTATAACAGGGCTAACATAACCTGCTCAGAACTTAGCTGCTTGTAATTATCCTGCTCCCAGCAGCCAGACTGGGTGATTAAGAGTTCCCTCTGTCAGCCCTGTGCTGTGCCAGGTAGCCAGTGCTCAGTTCCCTGTTGGGGCTGCCAAATTCTTCAGGAAGGATCGCTCTGAAGAGCTGGTGCAGTGGAATATCACAGAAACATATGTGCCTTAAGTGACTTTCCATCTGGGCATCCCATTCTTCCTTGTACAAGAAGTTACAATATTTAATTAACACACTTTGGGGCTACTTCTGGGCTGCTAAACTGTCTGTGCTCAGACACTCAAGATACCTAAAGGTAAGTGGCTTAATCTGAGAGTGCAGTTTGCCCCAGCTTAGTGACAAAATCTGGGCTCTGTACAGCCTCATTCAGGGCTCAGAGGTACCTGCTGCAAAGAAAATAAAATGATAGCCAGTTTGTTTCTCAAATAATTTTGTTCCTTCATGGTTCTTTTGAGGTAGAAACCCTGGGAAGAAAGGTGTGCGCCATGTGTTGTAAACATTTTATTGATTACTCTTTCTTTGTGCTTGAAATGCAGAGCATTGGATGCTGAGAGAACAGTTTATTAAAGCAACAGGTACTCAAGTGTAGAGCAGAATTTTAGAATGCTGATATTTTCCTCAACAAGCTGAAAAAGAATAATTGTGCACATTGAGTGCAGTGGTGTTAGAATAGACTCATGTTTAGCTTTGTCATTTTTATCTTATCAATCATTGATGCTTCTGTGGTTTGAGATTTGCTTTTTGGCAGCAGCATTTTAATGGGGCTGAAAAGGGAAAATCTTTTGCCATTTGGCATTAGAAACAAAAATTATTGGTTTTTCATGCTGGTCATTAGCTGAGAGAGCAGTTGGGACTTGGAATTCCTCTGTGTTCCTGTAGGAAGCACAGAGCTTCTCCCTCAGCTGTGGTCAGCATGAACCAGCTTGGGCCTGTTGCAAGAACAGGTTTTATCTGAGCATAAGAAAACTTCATTCTCTTATCCCTAATAGAATGTTTATCTAATCTAATAATATGAGACTATTTAAGTGTGGCTTTTTGGAGAGAGAGAGATGGGGTAGCAGATAACTTGATATGGAGACTGGAGTGACAATTGGGTTTTCTCATCTCCCTGTGCTGCAGGTGTCAGAGTGTAAACAAATATTGCTGGTGTCTTACCCAAGCATTTGCCATCTGGGCATAAAATCTGCAACTCTGTAGTTCACAGTCCATGAGAAATAGATCTAAAACTCTGGTAGTTTGACAAGTTGCTTTGCAGGAGGACATTGGTTATGCCTCTGGCCTCCTGTTTGTGCTGGTATTTGACCACAGCATCCTGAGGGAGTCAGGGTAAGAGCTTTTTTCCATGTGTCCTGTCAGCATTGCTCTTGGTTAGACCAAGCTGTGACCTGCTGAAAGATCTGCTGCATCCATATATTGAGCTATTTGAATAATTTTAATTACTCTCATTTGAGATTCAGTAGAAGGTCATACACTATAGCAGGCAAAGCAAGAGGCTGCTCAGCAGCACTGCTGGCACTAAAAGCAGACTTAATAGCTGGAATTTGTGGCATCTGCTGAGAAGCTCCAAATGTTGAAATGTAGTGCATGCATGCTCTAAATTTAGGATATTTGAAAACTGAAAGAATTTGAGCTTGGCCAATTAAATCCACCTACCAGAATCCCAGAGTTAAGCTGTTGTGTCTGCCATTCCCAGTGCTGCTTAGGTTCCGTGATGATGCCCATTGATAGGATCATAAAAACTCCAGAGACAGAACCATTCAATGAGTTTGAAATTAGGAGATTTCACAGTCTTAAACACAAAATGGAAGAATGAGATGATTTCTTGTCTGGCACAGAAAGACTTCGTTGCAACAGTTGTTTTCTTTAAATTCAGGACACTTCTGTTGCTTGCATTTCTCGTATCTGTAACTTTACATGGCACTATTTATTCAGTTTTTTAAGGCAAAATGCAAACATGGAACTCTATGCTTTCCAGGAAAAAGCAGAAACAAATTCATTCACCACTGGAACTTTCTCTTCATTCTGCACAGCAGCTCTTCAGTGTTTTAAGACAAGAACTGAGGAGCAGAGCAGAAGCTCCTTGAAGATTTAGGTGAAATGTGTTCACTGAGCAGTTTGCCATTAGGACAGAGTGATGTCTTCCTGCAAAACAATAATTTAAAAACTTTTTAAATGCCACACTGGCATCGATTTGATCCAGCAGTGGTGTTACTTCTCCTTCTGAGCTTTGATTAATGGCAGATTTTGTGTCTTACATGGCACTATTAGAAAAGTGCTGTCCATTCATTCACAAATGCTACACCCCGTGGGCTTTGAATGCCCTTTATTTAAGCAAATGGACTCTTAAATTACATCATTGGGTGGAGTGGGCACCTGATTTTAGAGCACACATTGCATTATTTCACCTAAGAGAGCTGCAAACCGGCATGTGTTGGTGTGTTCTTAGTGCCTTCATGCTAAATTAATTCCTGGAACATCTCAGATTCCAGGAAAGTGAAAAGCCAAAAGATTCCTTGGATTTTCATGAAGGATATCATGATATTCACTGATATCAGCAGTGGGGTGACTGATGACAAACAGTGTCCCTGCTCACAGGAGTGTGACATGGCGCAGGAATGCCACATCAGTCAAGTCTATAGAAAAACAGGAGTTTCATCAACTTTTTCTTAGTCCTGAAAGGGAAAGAAACATCTTAAAATCATCTTTTTAACCTTGAAATGTTTTGCCTCTAAATACCAGTATTCTGTGTTTTAAAATGTCTTATTTGAAACACTAATTGGGTTTTGGCTTGTGCTGGGATGTAAATGGGAAACCTTTCCCTGTTTATTGTGAAAACCCCTTTGCTTCACTAAGAATTATCTTTGTTTAACGGAACTAACTTTTCCAGCTATAATTAATTGAACAGCTCTCAGTATTCCAGAACTGCAGAAAAAAAACCCATTTCTCTTCCTGGCTCTTTGCTCACACAGCTTTAACTGGGGAGCTCCGGGCAGTTTTCATGAGCGTGGCAACGCTCCGTGTCAGGATTTTACAACTGGGCCCTGAAAACCAGTTCAGTGATTGAATCTGGCAGATTGGCTTTGGCTCCAGAGCCAGCATATGCTTTTAACATATGCACGTTGGCAAATCAGATTGAAGTCATAACTAAAAGGGTTGCTGTCTCAGTCCTGCTCCTGCTGCTGGGAATTACGTGTAATGGGCAAAAAAAAAAATTGGGGAAGGAGGAATCTGGGCTGTGGGTAGTGAAGAACCAGCTGACCCCTGGTAAATCTGCTTGCAGATAGCATGGGGTTTTTTTTTTTTTTTTTTTGTTTTGTGTTTAGTTTGGTTTTGTTTTGTTTTTGTTAGTTTGCCAGTGTAGCTTCTGGAATGCACCGTAGGAGTTATCACTTGGTTTTTCTGCCCACAGGATCAAGGCTGATCCAGGAATAGCAGACACCCCACTCTGGCTCTCTGCCCGTGTTTATCTCTGACTATCACCTAACCTGCTGCTACAGGCTCATTCCTTTCATGCATGTAAATTGTGCTCCTGTCCTGCTCCAAAATATACCAGTTTTTTCCTTTGCTGCTGGAATTGTTGGGCATGGCAAGGTTTTCCTGGGTCAGATTTCTCAGGGTGGGTCCTGGGTACCAGGACTCCACGTGTTGCACTGGTTGGATCTTGTCTGGAAGGTGTTTTGTGCTTGCAAACCAGAGCAGTCACCTTTTTTGTAAGAGGTGGGAAAGGCTTGGATCTGGTGGCCTGGCCAGAGCAGTGTTGGAATAATCATGGAATCAGGATAATGGAGTGGTTTGGGTTAGAAGGAGCCTTAAAAGTGATCTCTCCCACCCCACTGCCGTGGGCGGGGACACCTCCCACTAGTCCAGGCTGCCCCAAGCCCTGTCCAACCTGGTTGCACACTTCCAGGGATGGGGCAGCCACAGCTTCTCTGGGAATCTGTTCCAGGGCCTCCCCACCCTCACAGGGAAGAATTCCTTCCCAATATCCCATCTGTCCCTGCCCTCTGGCAGCGGGAAGCCATTCCCCTTGTCCTGTCCGTCCAGGCCCTTGTCCCAAGTCCCTCTCCAGCTGTCCAGAAGCTCCTTTAGGTGCTCCCCAAGGTCTCCCTGGAGCCCTCTCTGGTCCAGGCTGAGCAATCCCAGCTCTCCCAGGCTGGCTGCAGAGATGAGGTGTTCCAGACCTTGGAGCATTTCCGTGGCCTCTGCTGGACTCACTCCATATTAATTGAGGTCAGGACTGCAATTAGGTCCAGACACATGGAAGAACAGTTCATCCCCCAAATTGTTTGCCGTAGTTTTCACCTTATGGAGAGTTTCATGGCACTGAGGAGTTGGGAGCAGCAGCAGGAGCAGGATTGGTGGTTTTCCTTCCTCTGCGTTTCCTCCGTGTCCATCAGGGCTCCAACAGCTCCGTGTGGGGCTGGCGGGACAGATGGAAATCTGTCACATCCTTGACCCCATAACTGTGACCACATTGTCATAGTTAAACCATCATGTATATTTATCTGCCTCTTATCAACAACTGTACACATTTAAAGTTGGTTTTCATTATTTTCTGCCTCTCTAGAAACCTTCCTCCTGCCTCAGCTTTGCAGATGTTGCAAATATGTTTTTCTAATGAGACACATGGCACATTCCAGAGCAGCACCAGTGCTTGTTTCCAGCCTGAAAATGAAATCTTTTCCCTGTTGATAAAGTAAAGTTTGTAAAATGTGATTACAATAAATAAACCCACAGACTTGAGAGGTCTTTTTAAGTTTCGTAGTGAGTTCCCAATGATTACTTCATGTTATTTTTTTAGTGAACTCAAATTTAATCTTTCCTTTAATTTGTAGCAACATGAAGTAAAACCTGTCTGATGCTGCACCTTATTTCTAAGTGTGGTTTGCAAAGGATGGAAAAGGTGTTATTTCTGTCTGTGGGAAGAAGGATCAGAGCTGCCAGTTCTGGATTTAAACTACTCTTGTACCATTTTATATTCTCTATATAAAGAGGAAACTCTGAAGGCAGATTCAGTGGAGAAAGGATCCCAATAAATATAATATTAACCAGATGGCTTTCATTCCATTAGAGTCTGACAGCAGGATAACTCTCTAAACTCATGGCATAGCCAAGCCAAGGCCTTAGTAACTTGATAACGATCCACTAAAATTTGAGAACTCTTATCTTCTGAGATGTGAGCCAGTCATTGTTTTAAGGGAAGTCAGAAGAACACTTTTTGGGGTCAGTTGGATGTGGTTAAATTTCTTCTTCCTTTTCTGTAAGGATCTGGACTGTCTGCCTTGAAAGATGTTGCACATGTTGAGAGGAACAGGGCCCAGCATGCTCATTCCTATTTGTAAATGTGGGAAGTTCTTGAAATTTTGTAAAATACTTTCGAATCTCTGAGGAATAGCTCCTATCTGACGCTGGTTGTATTTTGGAGCAACAATTTTCTGTTTCTTCTAAATAAACATCTCTGTTGTTATTTTATTCACATATAATTACATACGCTGAAATACTTTTTTTTTCCCCTCCCTGCTGCTTGAAGAGGGGTTTTAGTGTTTGAGAATCCAAATTGTAAATATGCCACTGTTTTCCACATCAGTGTGCCATGGTTTGAGTTTTGGATACTCTGTCTTGCCTCAGAATCTTTTCCCTTCTCCAAGTAATGAGACTTCACTCTGATTTCTTTTTGACTCTGTTGCCATCCTTGGGATTTTTCCATCTGAGTGACTTTGAGCCATAGAATTTGATTCCAGCAATAAATCCAAACATTAACTCACTGCACTGAAAACCTTTCCTTTTTATTTTTTAGCCTTGCAAAACCCCACACTGATCTTTAAACATTTGGGATTCTTCTCCGCAGGAGCCTCTGTATAGTTCCTGTAAGTCAAATATGGGGGGTTACCACGGGCTACCCCACTCTGACCATAAATACTGTGAGATTTCCACGTGCTTTAGTTCACTCAGACCACTTGGAAGGCCTCTGGACAGGCAGGATGGGAGACTGTGCCTGTGTGGCTCAGGCCCTGCTCAGGCTGCCAGCAGGGAGGTGAATTTTGCCATTCCCACCTGCTTCCATTAGGACAGGATTTTCTTTCCCACTTTAGAAGAAGGAGAGCCTTGTTTAGAAGAACAAGGTTTTTCTTTCTTGCTGTTGCTGTCACTGTTGGCTCCTGCTTTGTTTTGCTGTAGCAGAGCAGAAGGCAGTGAAAAATAGCAGAGAAGAGGTGGGGCAACAGGGAAAATGTTTTATTCCTCCTTTTTCCCTCCAGGCTGGAAGGAGCTGTGAGCAGCCTGGGCTAGTGAAAGGTGTCCCTGCCCATGGCAGGGGGGTTGGAACAAGATGAGCTTTTTCCACCCCAAACCATTCTATGACTCTGTGATTTTTCTGGAGTCTTGTCACTGGATCCCCCTGGGGGCACAGCCATGGGGAAGGAATGTGATAGAACGGCTGTTTTTTGTGGGAAACCCCACTGTCTTCACCTGAGTTAGCAGGTGCTCAAAGCAGAGGAAGGATGATGTGATTTTCTAACTCCTGGAGTGCTCCCCTTTTTGCATACAATTAATTTCCCTTTGCCAAAAATATCTTGATCCCAGTGCTCCTAGAAATCCCCAGAAGAGCCCCCTTTGGGGAATGATTTCTTCGTGATGGATATCCCTGAAAGTCTGTGATCCCACAGCTTCTCCTCGAGATGCTGCATGTGCACTCCACGTGCCAGTCATGTCCGAAGCCATTCTAATGAAAGTACCTTTTCCAGGAAAAAGTTACCCTAAAACTTGCTGTAAATTCTCTGCCAAATGCTGCTTGGCCTCCTTGGCTATATCTAAATAAAACAATATGGTTCAGCTCAAAGGAAGGGGGAAAGCCCACAATAAAGTCTGTTCTTTCTCAGAGCACTCTCACCCAGCTCCAAGGTGATCCCCTCGGAGTGCAGTGGCTGTCCAGTTCCAGATGGAGGGAATTTCAGAGAACCTATGGGTGGAATATTGACAGCCCATGACAGTATCAGAAATCAGTGTGATCCTTCACAAAGGTGTATGGAAGAGGAGCAGTTCCTGCTCCACTTCCCAGTCCTGTGCACATCCCAGTTCACGCTGGCATCACTCCAAGACAGCTTCATGGCAAAAAAACTGGAAGAAGCCATGGTGGCATTGTGCTTCCAAGAAAACCGAGGGTCTGTGTCCCCAGAGAGCTGCTGCTGGAATATGACAGCTTCCCAAGGCTGGATCACTTCAAGTGTGGAATTTAATGAGCTGCCAAATGCTTCTAAATGTCAGGAAGACCAGAGGAAAATGGCAGCGGGCAGAACATGGCACAGGCAGGAGTACAGAAACAGAAATTAATTCTTTAGCTTGCAGCATCTCCCAGTTAATTTTCCATGAAGGTTTTCCCCCTTCCCCTGCTGCAGACTGTGAAATGATCAGTGATTCCTTGGGGGCAGATGGATGCCCAGGTTAAGGGCCACAGGGTTGAGAACGGCATTTTATTTTCTAGGAAATGAGTAATTTCATTTATTTTCTCAGTGCGACGTGACCCAGTGTTGGTGTTTCATCCAGCTGAACTGCACCTCTTCTTTCTGCTTCAGTCCTGCGATAATGCTGCTTATCTGGTGGAGTGTCAGTGAGCAAAGGAAGATAAAGCTGTTCCCAGAGCCTGGCCAAGTTGGGAGAAAGGAAATAATTGAGTAAAAGCATGGGGAAAGAGTAAAAAGCCCATCCTCAAGCTAGAAATTTTGCAGAGAAACAAAGTTTTTCCAGCAAAATAGCAATTGAAGCTATTATAGTGACCCTCGATAGAATAATGAATAATAAAGAATGATTTATCCAATTTGCACAGCAATGCCAGTGGTGGGGTTTGGAAAATCAGGACAGCAGGATGAGAACATCCTTCCTGACACTGCTTTTTGCATTCCAAAGTCTGCTCCCCTTTGGACACAAGGAGAACCAGGCAGTCTGAGCTGTCACTTTTAAAGCCTTTGGAAAAAATCTGTTGAGATTAAAAAAAGAAACAGAAGGGGGGGGAAAAAAAAGTCTTTCTTCTTGCCATTCCTCCCAAAGCAAGTTTTCCACATCCAAGGTCTGCTTGTGTGGGAGCCGTTTATAACCCTGGCACATGTGGATTTTTTGCAGAGTGGAAATTCCGTCAGGATAGGTGTTATTTCTGCTGCAGACTCCGTGGCATTTGCTGCTGGCTGACCACAGGTTCTGGCTGCCCAGGGCCTTGAGTCAGTCACCAGGATTTGATCAGGGACGTGGTTCCCTGCCCAGCCATGTTCCCACCATGGGAGTGTCAGGGAAGCTGGGATGTGGCCTAAATCTTTGTTTACCACAAAAGGTGGCAGATGGAATCTCTTTTAAGAGGAGCTTTTCCAGTGCGTTCCTGAGCGTTCCCAATCTAAATATGATTTAATTCTGTATTTAATTTTGGTGCTTTTAGCCTCCCTGGCCTACCTCTCTGCCCTCACCACCTCTGTGGAATTCCATGCTAGAGGCTCTGCAGAGTACATAGAAAAGATAAATAATTATTTTGGCTCCTCTCTTAAGTACCTGCATTCAAAAAGTGTGAATGGCTCTTTTCCAGGCTGGATAAGAGTTGAAATTCTCTGGAGCAGAGAATTTGCTTCAAGGCATCTCCCAAATGCCTGTGGACAGTTCCTGCTCTTCCCTTAACGAGGTCAATCAGCTCTGAATTGGAGGAGCTGGAATGATTCATCCCATCCCTTTCAGAAAGTCTTGGGAAGGATGAGCTGCTGGGTGATTCTCAAAGTGGTGATTGCAGCAATATCAGCATCCCTGGTATTCTGATTCTTTGACAGAAAAATGAACTGGTAACAGCAGAAAGTCAATGTCCTGTTAGAAACACCCCGGCCCTGGGCAATCCAGGATCCGGTGCTTAAAACGCCTCTGGTTTTGTAGAAGCTGTTTCACAACTCAGAAGAAATGGAAGAGAAGGAAAAGAGGGGAAAATAGTGGGTGTGTTTGTAGAGTGATAATGGCAGCGTTTCAGGGTGCACCTTGCAAACTGGGAAAATTGGAACAGCACATATTTTTACAGAGTGGAGTTATTCCAGCCTGAAGGGTGTTCAAAGTCGTGATAAAGAGAGTTCTGCTTGTAAATCCCATTATGAATAAATGGTTTCTGACGGGACTGGTGCAGCTCACTCTTCCTACCCTCACACATGTTCACGGGCACAGCTTTGAAAATGCCTTTCATGGCTTCAGCTGCTTTCATTAATGCCCAAATCAGTTCATATTTCCTCATATTTATATTTTTTTTCTCTCTGAACTTTGTAAAGGAATTGATCATTTCTTCCCTCAGTTCTTTTCTTTTGAATGGTTAAATGGAACAGGCTTTTTTTTTTTTTTTTTTTTCCCCCCCCCTCCTTTTTCCACAGCGTTAATGAAGTCGTTACTGGGAATGGGAGAGGTGTTTTCATTACAGCTGGCACTTCCAAGCCTTCCACTGGGGTGGCAGGTATCCTTGGGGAAAAATCAAGCAGAATAGATCAGTCTGGCTGTATACTGAGAGGGTGGATGAGATGTGTTGTGTATGAGAGTATTATGGTAACTATACATTAATGTGTAATCTCAGTGCTGTGTTCATTCTTACAGCAGGAGTCAGGGGGGCTGATCACGAGCTGGCGCTGCTGTTATTACCTTATTTATATTCCTTTATTGCCTTGCAGCCCTTCACATTGAGTAAAACCTCATTGTTCCACCAGTTCTGTGGTCTGGAGGCTCAGGGGGGCAAAACTGAGGGTCAGGTGGGCAAAACTGAGCTCTGCTTAAGAAAGGCAAAATGCAAAAAGCCGTGGGGATGCCAGTAATGTAAAGATTAATGGAGGTAGGACTGAATTAGCAAGGTTTGAAGTTGCAGGCAGTCAAGGATATTTTTCGTGTTCCTAGTGGAGGAGTGTAAAAATAATAATAAATGATAAATAATCCCGTGCCTATGGATTATTTAGAATAACAGGCACAGCTATTACATAACCTGTTCAGGTGACGGAGGCTGAGCGCTCCTTCCTGCGGCCGTGACCTTCCAGTCCAGTTTCCTTCCTCAGGTGGGATTTATCCCTGCCAGGCTCCCCCTTGCACGCCCAGGAGCACACGAAGCGTCCTCCAGCCTCAGCCCTTGTTCCATAATGGATCTCTGCCCTCCCTTGACAGCCCCTTCATGCTGCTGCCGCCGCTGATGGAGTGGATGCGCGTGGCCATCACCTACGCCGAGCACCGCCGCAGCCTGACCGTGGACAGCGACGACATCAGGCAGACGGCCAGGCTGCTCCTCCCGGGGCTGGACTGCGAGCCACGCCAGCTCAAGTACGTGGGCTAAGCTTTGGGAAGCTCCTCCGCTCCTTGGAGCTTCTTTAAACTTTCCTCTAGTGGTTTGGGCTCGCCAAGTTGAGAATTCCCGGCCAACGCGCCAATTAGTGTGGTGGGTTCGGTGCTGGGCAATGACCAGCACAAAAATGGACAATTTTAAACAATAAAACCTCTTGCTGCTCCAAAGGAGATGACAAACTCAGAAAGTCCTCTCCGTGGGCTGTAGCTCAGCTCACTCAGTCTCTTATCTGTCCCTCCAGCGCTGGAAATGCCACAGCCCAGGCCCCAGCAGGACACAGGTTGTTGGTTCTCAGGCACAGAATGTTCCTGGCTGGAAGGGACCAAAAAGGATCATCAAGTCCAGCTCTTAAGTATTAGCACATGCTCTAACCCATGGAGCTAATCTCAGGGTCATACTTTCACTACATTTCCCAGAAGCCAGATCTCGCTGTGCCGCACAGGCGATACATGTTTAACCTTCTGGTACTTCCAGAGATAAAGGAACTGTGGGCAAACTCTGCAGCTGGGGCTGAAAGATTTTTTTGTCTTTCTGAAAGTTAAATACAAAATGCAAGTATTTGGGTTCAGGGTTTTTCTGTGCCTCAGACTTAATTGCAAGATTATTCCTTGCTTTATAAGATAGCTTGAATGAAAGATCTAAACTAGCAAAAAAAAAAAGTTAATTCCAGATTGCATTATTTGATCCTTTAAAACACTAATTTTGTATCCAGCATGTTCAGAGAGAAAGAAGGTCTTGAAATTGGTTTGTGTGTTTAATTGTTTATTCATTTATTTATTCCTGACTTGCTGTGGGATAGGAACAATGTGCAAAGGCAAGTTCCTTCCCTTCAAAAACCTTTGTTTTTCTGAAGTTCACTGGATTTCAAGTGGAGTCATTTTATTTTGCTTTTTTTTTGCATAATTCTTCTTTTTTACTTTCTTCTTACTATTATATAACATGATTACGTCTTATTCTGGGTAACTCTCTAGATTGTGACACCAGTTAGAACAAGATTATGGTAGGATTTTATATGAGATTCATCCTGAATCTTCTGTGTGAGGTGATGAGTGGCCTGTTCCTCTGGCAGGCTGTCCAGGCTCTCCAGAGGAGGATGGCTGTGCTGAAAGCATCTCATTTATCAGAGGAACTTGGCAGGCTGATATCTCACTCACTGAGAGTTTGCTCAAGAGCCTGTGCTGGAAACCAGGCGGGTACTGTGGAAGGCATTCACCCCAAAATAACATCAAAGGGCTGAGCTCCCAGTGCCAGCCTCCAGTTGGGAAGTGATCCTTCAGTGAAGGAGACACACTTCCAGGTCTGGAATTCAGAAGAGTCTGAGCAGCCAGCCAGAGGATTTACAGTAATCCCTGGGCTCCTTCCAGATGACATAAAAGTTGTCCTGATAGTCATCTAAAGGATAAGGATTTAGTAGATCCTCACATAAATGTTGAAGCACTTCCTTCAGTTGAATTGCTGGAAAAGCATTGAGGGTATTCCCCTGCCTAAATTTGATTTTTATTTCATACTTTTAAAAATTTTTGATTTTTTTTTGCCCAGAAAAGACTTAAGGGTCCATATATTTTTTTTATGGTATGGGCACCATCCAGGAATTCTTTTGCCTTTCACAGACCTGAATGCTGCTTCAGCTCCTTCCGGAGACTGGATGCTAAAGCTGCTACTGAGAAATTCCAGCAGGATCTGGGCTTCCGGATGCTGAACTGCGGCAGGACGGATCTGATCAGCCAAGCCATCGATGCACTGGGCCCCGACGGGGTGAACACCATGGATGATCAGGTGTGCCACAGAACAAACCCTCACCACCCCAAAATCCCCTGCAGCAGCAGCTCCCTCCTTCCTTTCCACGTGGCAAATCAATACCAGGTCGTGTTTGTTGCCTCCCCAAGGGTTTTCTAATTCTGGCTCGTGGTTTAGGCTGAAAACGTATCCCTTAAAACACAGAAAAATACTTCCCCACCCCACTCTCATGCCCCCCCTCTAAAAAAAAAAAAATCCCATTAGAGCCCGGAGTGGATTGTTTATCAGCTGGAATGTCTCTTCTTTGGATGGGCTGTCTCAGGCACTGATGGCAGGCAGGTTAACGCAGGGGCAGTGAGTGGAAAGTCTGATACGCGCTGAGAGGATGTCAAAGCAAAGTGGTTTCTTTTCCAGTGACACTCCCCTCTGGCTCAGCAGCCCAAATCCCGGCTGGGTTAGTGAGCAGTGACCAAAAGGTGTTTTTGTCTCACGGCTTTCAGGCTCAGAGCAGTTTGGAATACAAGACACAGCACTGAGAACCCCGCCCCAGTGGCCTGGTGTCAGTCAGTGTTAGATTTGCTCGTAGTCCATCACGCTGATGTGTCTGTTTATCCATTTCTAACTGTTCCCTGCTCAGCTACACTGAACCATAGGGATTTGGTAGTCCTGGGAGTCTCTGGCTGCTTCTGCTCGTGCTGTCAGTCCCATCAAGTAACAGCAGAGTCTGTCCTCTGGGATATCATTCAATGCATGGAATTAGCTTTTAATTTAAAAAAAGGGGGGAAAAAAGCCACCTCTCCTAAATAAACACTCGTTACAGCTGTCACAGCAGGGAGAATGAGCTGTCACATCTCTGGAACAAGGAGCAGTGGGAAGGGTTTATCTTCAGGTAGAGAGGTTTTCTCACTGCCAGCATTTTACTGCAGTAACATTTCAGACCCAGCTCTGAACCTGGCACATCTTCCGTAGCACTTCCCACCATCCTGCAGTGTTAAGGGAAGTGTGAATGTATACATAAATAACAGAAACTGCTCCTGGACGTAGCTGGGTGTGTAGTTGCCTTATTTGCAAATCCAGTACCAGGAGCTTTGTGGTCACTGTGGTGGGTATCTCATCATAGATATTCACTTTAGTAAAGTGACTGAGGTGGCAGATTTATATTATGAAGGTTTCCCACTTCCTCTTTAAATTTTTGAAATAAGTTTTTGCAGTTCCTGTAGCCCAGAGGCCTCTCATCCTTTCAAAGATTATTTTGTGACTTGCATTGTGAGCCACTGTGCCCCAACACCTCAGACACTGGTGCCAGAACTGTCACTTATTGCTGCAGGATGTCCCCTGCCTCTCATGCAGCCAGCAAGCTGGGAGCTGTGTGGCTTTTGTCAGCACAGAGACCCCTGTGTGCAGCTCCTTGCAAAGTCTGAGAGTTTCTGCTGTCACTCATGATGTCTCATCCTGTGGGTGGGATCCTCTTGCCAGCCTGCTGTGAGAGGGGCAGCTCTGTAGTCTTCAGTCCTCAGAGAGTGTTTTGGCACCAACAAAAAGAGCAGGACAGGTCCCCTCTGGAGACATTGTTGCTTGGAAATTCTCCACTTGACTCTGGAGCAACTCAGCTTTGTGTCCAAGCAAGTGCCTGCATGGCACTGCCCACCCCAAGCAGAGTTAAATCAAAGTTCTGGGAATGAGCTCTGCCATAGCTGGAACAGGAAACCAAAGCTGGACTTTGCCAGCTTGTTTTGCTCCTTTTGGAAAAGAGTAAGACAAAGCCAGATGCCCAAACTTGGGAAAACTAATGTAGGCATGACAGAGCTGCTGGATAATTTAATACAAAGGTGTTACATCCAGGCTGGGATTTTGACCACTCCCAGGGTGTGAGGATGTCCAGGATGTTCAGACCCACTTGCCCATCTGTGTACGTGGAAATCTGTGGAAAAGAACTCAGAACATCCCCTCAGAAATGTCAGTTTGGAGCAGGACCCTGCATTCAGCTCTGATGGGGACCAACAAGCACTCTGGTTTCTGGGGATTGGAGATGTTTAGGAGAACAATCTCTTCCCTTTGCAAGGAGCAAGCAGGAAGTATAAAACTAACATTAAAAGTTTAAAAAAGGACAGTGTAAGTCTGTACAAGTTTTAGAACCCTGGCTGGGGTTTGTGCCTCCAGGCCTGCATTTTGAATTCTCAGTTTATTTGTCTATTATAAATGTGGAGCCTCCCAAGCCCCACAAAAGCCAGAATATCTCACCCAGAAATATCCTCACCAATGGCAGTGCCCCAAAGCAGGAAGCTGGGAGTCGTGTCTGCTTTGAAAAGACACCTTTGCAGAGTCAAGAGCAGAACTCCTGTGTGAGAGATGTAATTCCATTTTAGAGTGCAGCTTCCATTAAGGATGAAGCTCTGTTATTGCACACTGAGCTGCGGAGATGCTGCCTGTAAAAAATTCAAATGCCTGTAATAATTAAGGGGAGGGGGCAGGAAAGCTGTGGGATGTGAGCAGGAATGGATTTTACCAGGCCATTTCCTTTATGTCCTTGGCTACTTCAGGAATGAACTCCATAAGTAAGGCTCATTTTTCTCATAATTCATCTCTGAGCCGTCATGGTTTGCTGGTTAAGTAGAGGGAGGGAGATTTATGGCATTGAAATGCTGAAATATTGAGGCAAATAGGATTTTAGCAATGGGGAGAAGTTGCCAGATAAATTCATCGTCTGTATTTTTGTGTTGCTTTCTGCCTTCAGTTCATTTGGCTACAAATGAGCCAAGAAATGGCATTTCTTTGTTGGCAGCCTTGGAAAAGCTGGAGAGTTGTGGACAATACAGGGCTAGGATTTTCAGTCATCCTTTTTGTGTTCTTTCAGCCTTGTCCAGTGATGTTTTGTCCAGGTCATTTTCCAGTATCAGTTGTGCCCACTCTGCATAGAAATAAAAAATGTTTATAAATACATGTATGCTGTCCCTACACGCACTTTGTACATTAAGATTCAAACTCACTGTGTCCATGACAGTGTCACTGTTGATAGGGATAGAAAGATAACTTTGGTTTTGTTTTTATTTTTTGTTTCCTTTCTGAAGGGTATGACCCCCCTCATGTACGCCTGTGCTGCTGGAGATGAAGCCATGGTCCAAATGCTTATAGATGCTGGAGCAAATTTAGACATACCAGTGAGTAACCCTCTGCCCATAACTATCCAGCTGTAAACTAACAGGAGTTCTGAAATCTCTCCTAGCAACTGAAGGCTTCAGTCCTGGAAGCTTCAAGCAAGGCATTTCTCCCAGAAACCGTCACTTCAGGGATCTGGGAGGGGGGAGAAAACCTCTTGGAGCACTCAGTGGCTCCAATTAGGATTGGCACTGGCAAGTCTAATGGGCAGGGGAGGGGGAGGGAAGGAGCTGCCACGGGGAGAAACCAGGGAGCCCATTAAAAATCCCAGGGGATGGGGCAGAGCGAGCGGTGGTGGCAGTGTTCTCCAAGTGGCCCGAGTGTTCCCTGGGCCTGTCACTCACAGAGGAAGAAGCTGGCTCTGTAGAAGGCAGGGGAGGAAGGCAGGCAGGCTGCAGTGGGTAATGAGTGCTGCTTCCCTGCTCCAGGTGCCCAGTGCCTCTCCACGGTACCCCTCGGTGCATCCCGACAGCCGGCACTGGACTGCGCTCACCTTCGCCGTGCTCCACGGGCACATCTCGGTGGTCCAGGTAAGATTCCAGCCAGGAATCCTTCCAGGAGGCACAGGGGACTGAAATGCAGCCCTGTGAGCCCTTGCTCCCAGCCTTCCCGAGCCCCCTAAACACCAGTGAAGAAACTGCCTGCTGTTTAAAACAAGGAGAATGAAAATTGGTGACATAATTCCTAGCAAGGCCTTGATAACAAACCACTGCATGTTCTGTATTTTTCTTTGGTTTCAGTGTTGCAACAAAGCTCACTGCTCCCAGAACAGTGCTGCACAATCATTTGTTTGCTTTTAAATAAACTAGTGCTTCACGTGGAGTGCTTGCAGGTTGGCTGTTTGATCAGGAGTTTATAACAGTAGATATTAATTGATTTATAAATTTACATGCAAAAATCCAGTGTGTGCTGATGTCTGCTTTAATGGCAGCAAATAATCTGTAACTTCCTTCATAATCCTTGAGAACTGCATGAACAAGACTTAAGCTGTTGTGGGATTTGAGCCTGTGGCGTCCTCCCTGCTCCCTTTTCTGTGGAATTATCATAGGGGGCAGCAGGATGGGGTGGAGCCCCAGAAATGCTCCCCAAACTTCCAGGGGAATGAAAAACTGATCACAGCAGACAATCAATTGCTGTTGAATTTAATTTACCTTCTGCTCAAAGGAAAGGAATTAAAAAAAAAAAAAAAAAAAAAAGATGTAAGTAAATGGAGGCTGCACACACTCATCTTTTGTTTGTGTACATTTGTACATAATTATAAAGATTAGATTCCACCTGGCAAACTGCCCAGGCAGCCTTTGGTATTCCAGAGGTTGGGCAGCCTTAATTTATGTGTGAGATAGGAGTTTGATTCTCCCAGGAGATGAAGCCAAGTGAATCAAAGCTCCTGCTGTGTATTGCAGTGCCCACAGTCGTGGAAGCATGGAATACCCTGATGGATACACACTCACAGGGCTGATCCTGCCTGCCTGCCCCTGCCAGCACTGCTCTGGGTGCTGCAGAGCCTTCTGCCAGCCCCACCTGGCCATAAAACATCCCCATCACCCTGGCACCTTCTCCCCCTCACCTGGGAGGGGGCTCTTTCCCCCACAGCAGCTCAGTGAAGCAGGTCCTGTGTGACAGTCCCTGCAGCTGCCAGCCTCCCTACACAGGCTCCAGGAGGTATGGCCAGCCTGGAAACTCCCTGGGGGAACCCTGCTTCCTGTGCACAGCATGGAGCTAGGATGGACTTCCTGCTCTGACTGCAGAGCCCTTTGGAGTTGGAAATTCCAATTGCACAGCCACGACAATAAAGGAGATTAAAAAAAGGAGGAGGTGGTGCTCTCCAGACAGGCCCTCCTCACTCTGAACTCACTGGTTCTCCTTTCTAACACCCAGCCCTGGCTGCTTGGTCCTTCTGAACTGCTCTTTTCCCAACTCCCTGTCTTTCCTGTGCCCCTTGCAGCTGCTCCTGGATGCTGGTGCCCACGTGGAGGGCTCTGCTGTGAACACTGGGGAGGACAACTACGCTGAGACGCCCCTCCAGCTGGCCTCAGCTGCAGGTGAGCTCCCTGTGGCCTCAGCACTCTACATCTCTTCCTGCCACCAGCCTGATGGGCCCCAAGTATCTGTTTTCCAACTTGTCCCACTCTTGACTCTTCCCCAGAGCTCCCACAGCAGAGCTGATGGCACCAACTCCTTCACAAAGCACTGTCAAGGAACATAAAGTGTCTAGTCTGGGCATGTCTGTGGGCCTCAGCAACACCCAGATGTGAAAAATTAACAACTTTCCATTCAGCCTGGGGAAAAATAACTGCTATATAAAGAAATTTGGTTTATTAGTTTATTAAATGCAGGTAAAAATTCTGCATTTCTTCTAGCAGGCTGTCCGGAGCTGAGCATTCTGTACGTTCTGTGAGAACGAGTCTGTGCTGGCCTTGTTTGTCAACACTTTTCACCTCAAAGTGGTTTTAGTTTTTTTCCTTTTGTTTCTTTCTCTGTTATCTTTGTGCTTTTATGAAGATCAGTGGCTGGCTTGCTCTGCTCCAAGCTTTATGGAAGGGATAAAATGTCCTCTCCTCCCAGTGACAGCCAGTGCTGGATCTCCTGCCACCACTCCCTACTCCCTCTAATGGGAACAGAGCCAGGGAGTCCTGCCTGTGGCCAGTCCTGTGTTTTGTGCTTCCACAGAGGGACCACCCTGACGTTCCTGTCCTTTTTCCCCAGGGAATTACGAGCTGGTCAGCCTGCTGCTCAGCAGGGGCGCCGATCCACTCCTGAGCATGCTGGAAGTCAACGGGATGTCATCGTCACTCCACGAGGACATGAACTGCTTCAGCCACTCCGCAGCACACGGCCACAGGTAGTGCTCTGCTCCTGCTCAGAACACTTTGCACTCTAGGTGCTGCTGGGTGTCCTGTGTGACTTTGTGACCCAAACCCCTGCGTGTGCAGTTCAGCAGATGGGGTTAAGACTCTCCTGACAACAAAGAACAAAGATCTTTGTTTGCTGATTCTTGTCCTTACACTTGCTGGTCTGGCTCTGCAGCACTGAGAGCTGGTTTTAAGCCCCACATCAGCAGACCAAGTCTCACCTAAGGGTAGGTTATGAGGTCAGGGTTGTGAGATCCTGCTTCATGTTCTGAGATGGAATCTAATCTTGAGGTGGCAAGAATAACTCACAGCAGAGCCTGGGTGTCTGCATCTCTGGTTTTTGGATGGCCAGCCAAGAGGTGAATCATTAAATCAGCCAGCCTGGGCTCTCCAGCCCTGTTTTCAGGGTGGTTGTTCAGAAATAAGTAATTACTTGCAAGTTCCCCCAGAAATCTGTGTTCCCAGAAAAAACATTAGTGAGATCCAAGGCTTGTCTGCTATAGGATAGGAAAGGGTGATCCTAAACCTGGGTCCTTAAATAAGCTGGATTTAGCCCCAGGGAGTGGCGTGGGTGCACAGAGAGCACAGCTGGTGGCAGTGCAGCAGCACAGGGACTGCTGGGTGGCCCTGCTGGGCTGGGGAATGTCTGGAGCAGCTGTCCCCAGCTGGCTGAGGGACACCCGTGATGCAAACTCCCCAAACAAGACACAAACAAGAAAGTCTGTTTCTTGCAACTGCCGTGTGAAATTCCAAACAAACCCAATGTGTGAGGAGCACAGGCCATGTTTCTGCCCTTGCTGAGGGGCACCAGTTTCTAGGATGTGGGGTAGGGAGGGACAAGTGGTTTCCATGCTGCTCCACAGTGCCAGCTGTCTTTAGGAAGGAAATTATTGCTTACTGAGCCGGATCCCTAATCCCAAATCCCCACAGTCCTGTCTGAGTTGTTGAAATTTCCTTTGTTAGTAAGTGATACCTCTCGTCCCTGCTCAGGAACGTCCTGCGCAAGCTCCTGAGCCAGCCCCAGCAGGCGAAGGGGGATGTGCTGTCCCTGGAGGAGATTTTGGCCGAGGGGGTGGAGAGTGACACCTCCAGCCAGGGCAGCTCCAGCGAGGGGCAGGTGCGGCTGTGCAAGACGCGGATGAAGGCTCTGCAGGAGGCCATGTACTACAGCGCCGAGCACGGCTACGTGGACATCACCATGGAGCTCAGGGCACTGGGTGAGCCCTTCCTCCTGAGCATTGTGCTCATAAGGCATAAAAACCTTCCTTTTCTGCCCCTCTCACTTAGAAGAGCAACAACTGCCAAGCTGTCTAATCTAAATTGTAGAAGTGTTTAAGGCTCCTCACAAGTGGGGTTTTTTTTTCAAATTTCTGGTGCTCTGGGATGTCCCTCACCTTTGGCTGGATCCTCTGTTCACATGGATCAAAAGGAAGTGGCATCTCTACCTGTCAGACACTTACACCTAAAATTCACTGTTTATCAGTGGTTTAAGGTGAAGAAACAAAACTAATCTCAAGGTAGGAGAGAAAAGCTTTGAAGCTTGTGTGCAACTGGAAGAAAAGACCTCACACCACAGCTGTGTGGCATTATGTATCCTTACAACTTCAGTTCAAATTTGTCTTATGGTTCTGACTAACCATGAAGCTCAGAATAAAACAGGGAGTCTCTGATCCTTAAAAATCAGCAGAAATTTCCAATTTATGATCCTGATGCCAATCCTTTGTCACTTAATCTGTCAGTGACCCAGTTCAGTCACCTTTAATATCAAGATGAAAATCTATCTGCTGTTAGGATGTAGGTAGAGCTACTTCAGTGCTGCCAAGTGTTAGTAATAGCAGCAGGATAATCTCCTCACAGGCACTTCAGGAAATCATCTTTCACTGTCCCTTTTTCCTGTGGCTGCAGGAGTGCCCTGGAAGCTCCACGTGTGGATCGAGTCCCTACGGACAACCTTCTCCCAGTCCCGCTACTCCGTGGTGCAGACCCTGCTGCGGGAGTTTGTCACCATCAAAGAGGAGGACTACAATGAGGAGCTGGTCAGCGAGGGGCTGCAGCTCATGTTTGACATCCTCAAAACCAGCAAAGTAAGTCAGAGTTTTATAACTGTGCCAGAGCTGAGTGCTCTGGGGTTTTGTTGTTGTGCACAACAGGCACAGGGGAATGGCTGGACAAAGTCCCTTGGAGTTATGGCATGGAAATGGCCCTGGAAGCATTTATCTCAATTTATAAACAGCCCCCAGACAATCCTCAAACACACACCTGGGGGAAGCTCTGCAGCTCCTTATACCTCTGTAACTCCACAGATATTGTAATTCTGCCTTAACTGCAAGCTTGTCCCTCTGTGGGGAGGTAACTCCTGTAGGGTGCAGTTGCCGTAAGCCCCAGGTGAGCCCTTACAGCACATTGGAACCTGCCCCATGTCGAGTTGCTGATCCCTGTTCCATCCTGCTCACAGAATGATTCCATCAACCAGCAGCTGGCATCCATCTTCACCCACTGCTACGGCAGCAGCCCCATTCCCAGCATTCCCGAGATCCGAAAGACTCTGCCAGCTCGCCTGGGTAAGGTGCTCACCTCAGCAGTGAGCTGCTTTTGGTTGCTGCTGGGTTGGGTTTTTATTTGTTTGTTTGGATTTCTTCTCCAAAAAGCATGCACAGCGTTAAAAAAAGGTCACCTTTTTTTTGTCACTTTACCCAACAGATCCTCACTTTCTGAACAATAAAGAAATGTCCGATGTGACTTTCTTAGTGGAAGGAAAGCTCTTTTATGCACACAAAGTCCTGCTGGTTACTGCATCTAACAGGTGAGTCACTAACCAGAGACATAATGAATCCAGCCATGATCACCCCTGAAATACTGTGTGGTAGATGGAGTGCACATATCCAGCCATTCCCTTCTTCCCATTCCTCCTCCCAGAGTTTGCAGGGAGAGCTGCACTTGCTTCAGCTTTCCTGGGATCTCACACTGGCCTGTGCACTTGCAGTTTGCAGTTTCCTTCTCTGTTCTTGTCATAGAAATAGGGTTTTCCACCTATCACAGGGTGGGATTAGATCCAGGCAATTTACAGTTTTAAATTGTCCCTGAACTAATCATCATTAAATTAAACTAAATCATCATAAAAGGAAATGTTTCGATTTTGAGCTTGCAAAGAACAAGGAGGGATCTTTGTTTTCCCCTTGCTGTTTGTGATGAGTGTGTGGCACACTAATACAGTTAAATCAAATCTTCTCAATGAAATCTGTTTAAAACCATTCCCAGGTTCAAGACACTGATGACCAATAAAACAGAGCATGATGGCCATGGCAGCAAGACTGTAGAAATCAGTGATATGAAGTACAACATTTTCAAGGTATGGGACTTAATTCCACTCTTCCTTTATCTTTTTCATCTTCTCAACTACTTGGAAGGTAAGACAAAGCCAAGTAGTAATATCATATGTAGATAATAAGTAATACCATAATTAGATAATATTACAAGTAGAAGTGGAGTGCCTTTCAATAGATCTGAATTTAAGGAGTTTTCTGAAATACCCTTTTTCCAAAGTTCCAGCCTTAAAACAGACTCTTCCAGTCTATATTCTTATTGTCTTCCTAGGCAGCTGACTCCTCCATAAAGCAGGAGAAAACAGTCTTCTACTGAAAAGTAGTTTTATACTTTTAACGCACCATTTTCATACTTTTTACAATACCATTTTCAGGCTTTGCTAAGCAAAAAGTAACTTATTTACAGCAGGTGCATTGCCAGGCTCCATATTAGTTCAAATCAAATTATAAGAAATCAATGGTGTCCCTGTCAAGAAAGGCTCAGAACTGAGAACTGTGCTTTGCTTTTATGACATTTCTATATTTAGTGGAGGAACAGGGAGATGTGAAGTGCAGAATAGGTCATGTGGCTGTTTCACTAAAGGGTTGAGGCATTTTTTTAATCTTTTTGTAAGCAAACAAACCTGCTCTGTTGGTCAGCAGAGCTGTTATCTCACTTGAGGGAAGTAAGTTGACCATGAGAACATCTTTGTTCTGCTTGTAAGGGGCTGTACAAGTTTTGTGTTGGATAGGTGACATTCAAATTTTGCAGCTTCAAGCCACAACAGAGACGAAAATGTAACTGAGTATTGAAGCAAGCTTCCTTAACAGCATTTGTACATCAAAAGGTTTCTAAAGATAAACTTCTGCTTCAGTGGAGGGAGAGAGACAAATCAGAAAGAATTGAAACAGTGAAGTATTTCACAATTTGATGGTAAATACAGTCAGAGGGGTTAAGAAGAGGTGGGCTCAGGCAGGCTGGAGGATGCTGAGCCACCAGAGATGTGGGTCCCGCTCAGGGCTCTGCTGGCAAGAGCTTTAACATAATTCTGTTAAATAAGGCAATCTCACAAGGAGCTGCTCAGTTTTGCTCCCAGCCCTGTTAGGAATGGCAAAGCCCCACGCAGCGGCCAGGACACTTCTGTGATCCAGCACCAGATCCATCCCCTCCCCTGACACTGCCTGGGCTGGGGGTGGCACATGCAGATCAAAGAGCAGGAGCTGCCTCTTGCTCTCCCTGCAGACAATTAATGCCTTTTCCTCCAGGCCTGGCGAGGGGCTGGAAGCTGATTAGAAGCCCAGCAGGGGAGGCAAGTGGCTGGGAGGTCCCCGGGATGCTCACGCTGGGCTCGCTGGCAGCTCCGCGCGTGACCGGCCTGCCAGGCTTCACCAGCCCGGATCCCAGACAAGGACAGTGGTGTTGCTCAGAGACACGCTGTCACCCTCAGCCCAAAGTCCCCAGCAGGGCCCTTTTCAGGGCCCAAGAGAAAAAGGACTGTTAGAAAGCAGCAGATTTGGTACGCTAGGGAGTGAGAAAAAAGCCACCAGTGGAGGTGAGAGCCGGCACAGGACACGATTCCCGTCTGCTCAGGAAGGGGAGCACAGCCATCAACGGCCCCTTGTGACTGCCGTGATAACTTCATGCCTGGCCTTCTTCCCATTCCAGATGCTGATGCAGTATTTGTACTATGGAGGGACAGAATCCATGGAAATTCCCACCACTGATATCTTAGAGGTGAGAGAGCTTTTTCTTCCAAGTCTTGCCAAGTGCACTGGGGCATAAAACTGAGTTGAAAGGCAAAATCCAGGAGCTAACAGCAGGCTCCAATTCAGTCCAGGAGCATATTTAACACTTGGAAATGAGCTTTAAAGTTTCAAAACATCGCTGCTTGGTGTTTCTGTGTCGTGGTGACAGAAAGGAGAGCAAATATGCTTGTGGGAGGAGCTTTTGCTAAGAGGGGAAATGTGTCAGTCTGTCACTTCAGCATGGAGCAGCCTTTTTTTGCTGTTTGATGAGGACTTGGCCATTAAAACAGCGAGTCAGAGACTCTTCAGAGAGGAAATCATCCGTCCTGTTTGCCTTCCCCAGGCCTTTCAAGCCTCATGATCTCAAATAGCCCCTCTCTTTTCCCCATAGCTGCTGTCGGCTGCCAGCCTGTTCCAGCTGGACGGCCTCCAGAGACACTGTGAAATCCTCTGTGCCCAGACCATCAGCATGGACAACTCTGTCAACATCTATAAATATGCAAAGGTACATCCAACCCCCCTGGTTTGAGAACCCCAGTGAGCAGCCTGTGTGCTGCTGGTGGTAACTAAAAACCCCAGGTGGGCACCCTCCCTGCAGGTAACTCCCCCCAGCCACAACACCAGTGAGATGATTCCCAGCTCCAGGCTGGAAAGTCCTGCACAGCCCCGGTGTGTTTTCTTGTCTGGAGCAATCATGGATGTAATGGATGGGGGATCCCTGCAGAGTAGGGGAAAGCTGTCTTAGCAGGCTGATAGAGCAACATCAGCAAATCCTGAGGGATTCAGATCCTGGGAGCAGCAGGGGCAATTGATCACACCACAGCAACTACCGGGTAAACCCTTTCCTAGCACCCCTGCTGCTAGAAAATATTCTTTTCAGCTCCAAAAGGAGCATAAAGTCTGTTGTGTGACAGATATGCACCTCTGTAGCAAATAACATAAATCAGAGAGAAATACTTTGCCCTTCCTGAAATTTTGCAGGATCAGATCCCTTAAAGACAAGGAGAAAACTGCACAAATGTGACAGATATGCACCTCTGTAGCAAATAACATAAATCAGAGAGAAATACTTTGCCCTTCCTGAAATTTTGCAGGATCAGATCCCTTAAAGACAAGGAGAAAACGGCACAGAGGGCTGGTAATGATTTTTTCCCCACTGTGTGTGTAGTGTCCCACTGATGCTTTTCAATTTCTCACACATTGGGCTGGTTTTTTTCAGACCTAAAATTTAACAGTGTGCAGTGGTAAAAAGGGGAAACAGCATTCCCTACTGGCCATTATGTATTTTTCCTTAATTTATTATTTGCACAGAATTCCCAGGAAGAGGCTGTGTGTGCACAGAGCTTCTTAATATTGAACTTGAGTTTTTGTTGTTCTCGTTACTGATCCTGAAGCAAAAGGAGCCAGATCCCAGGCAGAAATCACCTCGTGGTGGTTCAGGAGTGCAGCATCCCTGTTCTCCTGCGTTCAGCCCCTCCTTGCAGGGATGAGGCTCCCGTCCTGTGACCCGTGTCCTGATTGCCCCGAGCCCTGCTCACCATCTGCCAGCACAGCAGCGTTGTTGTGTGTTGTGGCTCAGCCAAACAGGTACCTTGGCCACCTCATCAGCCAGCTGCTCTGCTGCAGGAAGGGAAAGGGGCTGGAGTGCAGGCCAGCAGTCCTGCCAACAGCAGGCCAGCAGGGGAAGGAATTAAAAAAGCCTGGATGCCCCCCTGCAAAAAGCACCAGGAGAAATGATCAGACAAAGTCCTGCCTTCAGTGCTTTTCCACTGTTACTCCTGTCTTTTAATGTTTTCTAAGAGACAAAAAGGAGAAGAGCATTAGGAATGAGAGGCTCAGGGATGTCCTTTAGGTCTGTGACGTACAGAAGGGGGTTAATAATCCTGCTGTCTTCCTCAGATTCACAATGCACCAGAACTGGCCTCTTTCTGCGAGGGCTTCTTCCTCAAGCACATGAGCTCCCTGCTGGAGCAGGACTCGTTCAAGCAGCTCATCTACAGCAGGAACAGCAAAGTGCAGGGCCTGGACCCTCTGAGGGACCTGCAGGCAGCCCTGGCCGGCCGCCTGCACTCCGTGTACGTCACCTCCAGGGTGTGAGGCAGCCCGGGCTGGCAATCCGCGCTGGAGGCGTCGCTGGGGCTGGCTGCCTTCCGCACCTTCCTGAGCGTGCCCTGGAACGGGCACCCCGTGCCCAGGGAGGGGAGCTGGCTTCTCTGTGCTGCTGCTGCCACAGGAACAACACTGTCACACCAACAACGCTGCCACGGCCCAAACACCAGCTGGGGGTGCCGGGAGAGCCCGAACCGCAGCCACTGGCGCTGCCCTTTCCACGAGCACGGCGCTGGGCTGTGGAGAAAGAGGCAATTGAGCTAAGCCCAGCACTAATACATGGGCTTAGGTTCATCCACACAGATGTTTTCCCTGTAAAAAGGCTGCCTAGAAGGAGTTTCCTGATCCTAAAGCCCATCCCACGAGCCATCTGTCTGCACACAAATACTTCCCCTCAGTAGTACCAGCGTCTGTGCATCGCAACAGACCGACAGAAACTTCCCCCAAAACTGTTTGCACCTTGAGAGAGAGGTTTTGTATGTTCAAAGCTGAGTAGAAACTAATACTAACACTGAAATTACTCACTCTTTAAGCCTAATATGAGGAGCTGAGCTGGGGCAGGGAGGGGAGGGGACAGTTGGGGGTTTGAGTGTTTTGAAATACAGTTTCACTGTGCCAGTTGTTAATCTGGATCTGTTTAGAGGAGAAAGAAAAAGACTGCCCTTTTGCTGTCAAGGTCCGATAGTGTCAGTCAGTCACTTTTTTCACCTTAAAAGCCCGTTTCTGAACATTACCTGTGACACCTGGCATCACAAAAGACACTTTGTAGAAGGCTCAGGTGTAGCAGGCACTATGCTGAAAAACTGCCCAGTTGCAATAAAAGCAATAAAAGCCTCCCCTGGCCTCCAAAGAATGTCCAGCTCAGTGGTTTGCTCTCTCTCTGGAGCTGATTGGGATTAAGGAAAGACCTCCAGCTATTCCCACTGAGCTGTGCTAAGCACCCACCAAAAATCATTTGCCAGGACACTTCCATTTGTTGTAGATGGGTGAACAAGAGGAAACCAAGTTTTCAGTGGAGAACTATTTATTCCTTATTAGAAATTCAACAATTTATTCCCATTGTATCTAAACACAGTGGAAGGAGGAGGCTCAGCTGGGCTCAGGCTCCAAAGCACAGCACAGACACAGTTTAGATAAAGGGAAGGAGAAGGAACCACCAGCTTCTCCAGGCAAATCCATCAAAATCTGACATGGCCTTGCTCCTAAAGGATTTACACAGAGGCAAATTGCATGCATGGATAAGGATTTTTAGTCAGCTGACAGGTTGGTCAGGGCACACTCCCTTTGTGCTTTAGGTACACATCTGCTGAACATCACCAGCTCCAATAACCCTATTTATTACAGAAAGCCATACAGGGGGGTCAAAATTATCACTGAGAAATGCCACAGAAGGCTTTATTTTGGAAAGTATTTTCAAGTAGCTGCTCCAGCTATCTGTACAAATATGTAGGTCCTCTTTTGTTGCTGTAATATTACAATGCTTTGTTTAATTGTACATTAATGTTGTCACTTATGTAAATGTACTGGGATTTTATTAACAACGTAATTTTAAAATACACAGGTGCTGTTATTTATTCTGTTCCTCTAACAGTAGGAAAAAAAAGATTTAAAGACACTGATGTGGAAAAGGCTGTTGCAGTTGAAGCATCTTAAATTGCTTTTGGTGTACATATATCTAATTTTAGAGATACAGAGGCATTCATTTCCACTTGCTAGGCTCAGACATTTTTGTGAAGTTAAAAAGTTTAACTTGCATTTTTCCCTACCTGGAATAAGATTACCTGCTTTCCAGCAGAAAGCAGCAAACGGTAGTGTCCAAGAAACCTCTGATTCCAGGATTCTTTTCTGCAGCAGGAAAAACAGGGTTAAAGTAACTCTTAGGCCAGAGGCATTAAAAAAATAAACAGGTGATCCTTCCATGTCACCTCAGATCCCAAAGGCCAGAAGGGCTCTGGTTGGTGCTCTGTGGGGGAATTGATGTCAGAGCACAGAACTCATCCAAAGGTAAGGAGTATAAAAGCTTAAGGGCAAGAATTTGACCCAGATGTATCCTTTTTTTCTCCTTATTTGGAAACCTGCCAGCATAAACAGTGACTGGTTCTCAAGAATCATGGAATACAAACACCTCAGATTCCCTTTGGAGCACTTTAATGAGTAGGCTAAACAGAAATTCCTTGTGAAACCAGTTGTACACTGCCTGTATTTTATAGAGCGCTGCCCGGGGAGCCTGAGAAAGTACCAGAGCAGTCTGCCCGGCTTTGGGGAAGCACAGAACTTTGCTGGCCATAATGACATCATTCCAGGCAGCAGAGGAAATAAACATCTGCCTGAACAGGCTCGCTGACTTCCAGCCTGGAATAAAGGCCTTTTTGCTCTCTAATAAGGCTTCGCACAGCAGGCAGGCCCTGGCTGATGCAGCAGCACCGCTCACAGGCCCTTTGGCCTCGCCAAATGCTGCCCGGGCAGGCAGACACTGCTTCCTGCACCTGCCACACGCACGGCCCGTGAGGGGACAGCCCGGGGACGGGGCACAGGCTGCTGTCACACTGCTTGTGGCACACGAGAGGGCTCCAGAGCTGGCTCTGCCTCCCCAGAGGGCAGGGTTGGAGCCTCGGATCCATTAACCCACAGAATGTTGCACTTGGCGTTATTCACTCAAGAAAAAGAAAGGCAACAAAAAAAAAAAAAAAAAAAAAAAAAAAAAAAAAAAAAAGGTGTCTTGAGATAAAATTGCAGCAGAGCAAGGAAAAAGGAGTGGCACAACCCAGAGCTGGAGTATCTCAGTGCTGTCCCAACTTGTGCTGTTCCAGGCACAGGATGTCACCTGCTGGTGCTCTCCATGCTTAGCTCAGGCAGCAGCAGGTTTCCCGTGTCCCTTTGTCCCTCTCTCCATCCACAGCCCTGGCACCCACAGGAAGCCCTGCCCACAAACCACGCACCAGAGACAGCCCTGCCATTCCCAGGTGCAGAGGCCAAAAACCCAGCTCTGGAAGTTAAAAACTCCCAAGGGAGTATCACCAGGGCCAAAAGAAAGGCCACACCTTCCTCCTGCCCCTCACCCAGCGCTCCCCACGCTGCTCCCTTCTCCCTCACGCTGCTCTGGGGTCAGACCTGTCCCGGCAGCGCTTCCAGCTGGCAGCAGCCTCAGCTTCCCTGGCTCTGTCCCTCCCAGGACACGGCCGGGGTCGGCTGGCTCCGGCTGTCAGAAGAGCTCAGGGCTCTCCGAGCAGGCTGCGTGATTCCAGTGACAAGTAGGTCACATCTCGCCGCCACCTGCAGGGAGCTGCTCGGCCAGACGCGGCTGCCACACTTGCCTCCAGTTAGCCACAGGACGGGCAAACTGTGGGCGTGGGAGGGGAGGGAGAGATCCTGCTGCAACGGGATCGGCGGTCTGGAATGGCCGGACAGCCATGTGGAACAGGCCGGGGACTGAGGCACCTGGGTGCCGGGATGTGCGCAGACCTGTCCTGGCCTGTCCCCGCGCTGGGACAGGCTCCAAGGCTGAGCTGGCTTAGGCCGGGATTAAAGGCACGCTCTGCAATTAGAGGCACACCCGGCTCCTTCCGGCATTCCCAGCCCCATCTGCACAGGGAATGGTGAGGGTGTCCATCCCTAGTGTCCAAGGCCATCTCTCTGCTTGTCATTCCTTGGAATAACAAAAAAATCCTTTCCCTAACGCATCAGGATGTTTCCATCCCTTTTTGGGGAGGGAAATACACTTAGCAACTGTAGGATCATAAGAATTTCCAGGAAAGCTAAACAAGGACAGAAATGAGGGAATAAGCTTCCAATTAATAATGATTTGATGGGAATGATTCTTGTATGTTTTACAGCTCCCCTTTTTATTCCTGGAATAATTTTAGATTTTTTTTTCCTTTAACTAATCATCTATATTTGAAAGGAAACAGTATGAAATTAATGCAGGGAGAGATGGTGGAATCATCCTGGAATGGTTTGGGCTGGAAGCCTCACTGTCCCGTCCCGGGACACGGAGCGGGAAGGCGGCAGCCGCGGGAGCTGCGGGCAGGGGACACCGGAGCTGCCTCGGCCGAGCGGGGCCCGGGGCGGCGCTCTGGAGCGGATTCCGTAGGGGCCAAAACGAACATTTTGGGGTGAAACCTGAATTAATGTGCAGGGGAGAGAATGCACAGTTTGGGGTAAGGATGAGGTGGTCGCTGCTCTCCGGAGGGACCAGCTCGGGCTGGCTCAGCCGCCGCCGTGAAAGCGCCGTGTGAGGATGGGTGGCGAGGTACAAGGGACATATTGGTTGTGGGGTTACCGATAACGACACCGAACGGATCTATAGAACGATCCTATAACGAGGTATATATAAAAAAAGCCCGTCGTCATCCTTCTCCCAGCCCCGCTGTGTTTCCAGGATCCTGGGGAAGGGCCGGGGTCTGGACACGGCTCCCGGGCACAGCGGGGAATTCCTGGGGTCCTGTGCGGGGCCAGCATTTGGGCTCGGTGCTCGCCGTGGGTCCCTTCCGGCTCAGGAATGCTGCGATCCTGTGCCTTGGAGGTGAAATCAAGGGGATCGGGGGTTTTGCCCGCGGCGTTCGCGGCCCCGCCGGCTCGGGCGGGTTAAAGCCGCGGCCGCCCCGAGACACCGGGACCGGCGGGCCGGGAGCGCCGGTGCTGCCGCCCCGCGGGGAGCGCCCGCCACTGCAGCCCGGGACGGCGGGAGCGGCATCCCGGGAATGCTGGGGCATCCCTGGGAATGCTGAGACATCCCTGGGAACTCTGAGACACCCCGGGAATGCTGGGACAGGCCAGGAATGCTGGGGCATCCCTGGAATGCTGGGGCATCCCGGGAATGCTGAGAGACCCCGGGAATGCTGGGGCATCCCTGGGAATGCTGGGACACCCCGGGAATGCTGGAGCATCCCAGGGGGTGCTGAGGTGTCCCAGGGAAAGCACCACAGGGAAGGCTGGGGCGTTCCCTGCCCGGGGCACTCGGCAGCACATCCCTGATGTGGTGCAGAACAAGGAAAGTCCTGGGTTAGTGGTTGGATGTTTCTGGAATGGAGCTGGGAGAGGTGCTGATTGCACCATGGAATCAGGGGCTGCTTTGGCTTGGGAGGGACCACAAGGTCATTGACACTCTCTTGTCTGATTGCACAGCAAAGAACATCCCAAACTGCCTCCTCACCCTCATGGACAGCAGGAATGTCTTCCATAGCTCCTGTTTAGGAATGGCAATGGATGTTGGGAGCTCTGGCAGGAGCCCCTGGAGAGCAGGTAAGAACAGCAATGGGATCATTCCAGCTGCTGCTGGAGGCGGTTTTCTCTATTTAGGATGTTCCTCTGATTTGTGTTTTCACAGGAAATTTCTTGGGTGTATTTGAGAGTAATTCCAAGAATTTGGAAATAGTTGAAAAATAGAAGGGAACAACTGTGAAGGTGATCCACTTATAGTAATTCCAAACTTCTCCAACAACACCATTCTAGAAACCTGGTGAAAGGATAAAGATGCAGAGGACCAAATGTTGTAAATCTCTCCGGATTTCTGACAGAGCAAATCCTACAGTAATCCCAGTAGATGTCTCTGAGAAATTGTGGGATCCTAAGGATTTCCAGGAAAGAAGAAGAAAGACAGAGATGAGGGAATAGGCTTCCACTTAATAATGATTTGCTGGACATGGGAATGATTCTTTTATGTTTGATGCTTCCCTTTTTATTCCTGGAAAATTTTTAAAATTATTTCTTTACTAAATCGTCTAAATTTGGGAGTATAAATTTGAGAGGAAACAAGTTGCCTAAAGAAGCAGAGGTGGGGTGTTCCTAACCAAACATCCAAATTTATCAGTGGTAGAGGGCTTAAAACTAAAATGTGAGTGGAGGTGCCTCCTCCTATGGAATGGAATGGAATATGAATGGAATTTAAATGAAATACCCAAATCCTGACAAGCTTGTATGAACTCCAAAGCCCCTGCAAGTGTTTTAGAGCCAGAGAGGGAGACAAGAGTCTGGAGTCTTTTCTCAAAAACTGGCTGCTGGTTTGTTTTGAGACAAGGGGGTTAGAAATTAGAAGGTAATTGAATAATGGTTTAGACTATGTATATTGCTTGTATATTGTATATAGTTTGAAGAGGCATAGGAAAAACTGTGTATTCCCTGGGGCTGTCCTTATGGAGAAAGGTTTATTTATGTGCCCTTGGTTTATTCACTGTATCTTCACAATGATAAAAACTGATTTCATTGAAGTGCCAGAGGTGCTTTCTGTGTAGAGGCTGAAGGCAGACTTCCTTGCAGCCTGCAACTTCCTCACAAGGGGAAGAAGAGGGGTAGACATTGATGTCTTCTCTGTCCTAGTGACCAGTGACAGTGCCTGAGGGAATGGCCTGAAGTTCTGTCAGGGGAGGTTTAAGCTGGGTATTTGAAAAATGATCCTCACCCAGAGGGTGGTTGGACTGACTCCCCAGACCAGTGGTCAGAGCAGCAAGTCTGACAGAGCTCAACAAACATTTAAACAATGCTCTTGGGTACATGCTGTGACTTTTGGGGATGGGTTTGTGCAGGGCTGAGAGCTGGACTTGATGATCCTTGTGGATCCCTTCCAACTCAGCATATTCTGTGGTTCTCCTGGATTCTTGCAGCCAAACTTCATAGAATCCTGGAATGGTTTGGGCTGGGAAGGACCTTAAAGCTCATCTTGTTCCATCCCCCTGCCATGGGCACCTTCCACTAGACCAGATCCCTCCAACCTGACCTTGAACACTTCCAGGGATGGTACAGGTGAGCAGTGGTTTGGGTCTAAGGAATTTAGAGCAGGCAGAAAGGCGGTTCATCACCTCTGGTGACTGGAACTGCTGATGGATACCCACTCCCATGGGACTGTGCCCCACCAGTGAGATATCCCTCAGCTCACCATGTTTGGTGTTATAACACCAAACACGGCATTTGTAGAGCTGAAATCTCTGGAATGCTCAAAAGTTTGACACAACAGGTGGAGTTTTGAACTGTGGTTGCTTTGGGGAGTCCCCAAAGCCCTGTGGCTTACTCAAATTGAGATAATCTCCTCTGTGTAATCATCTCCAAACTCAGAAGCTCAGAGAAGCAATAACAACCTGCTTTGGGCTTTGTCACTCTCCTGGGGCTGCAAGATCCTCTAAATCCCCAAATTACATGGAAAAATGTCTTTGCTGATGGTATATTTTTAAATTCACCTGCAGAGCACCTTAATATCCACCCTGAAGAGCATCAGGAGGGAAGCAGGGAGACTGCAGTGATGTAGGGGAAGATCATCCTGGAGAACCACGAGTAAGGACAGCACATGCTGAGCCACCCATGCCCTGTCATTTTTCCTTGCAAAGAAGAAACAGCTTCTTCATCTCAGCTCCTACCTGGAGGCTCCTGGACTCCAGTTCCTTATTGTACTCTGGGCTTAGCACCAAATCCAGGTGATCTGCTGCAGGTGTGTGGTGAGGACACCCCATTGGAACACTCCCTCTGGGTACTTCTCACTGACCACAGAGGGCTCCTGGATGAGGACTGGCAGCTTTCCTGTAAGGAATACTTATGGATCTTACTATTGCTGATATAAGGCATGTCCAAAAGGTGATTTTTAATTTTTTTTCCCCCAAAAAGAAATATTTTCAGGAGGAGATTGCTGAGCTTTGGGTGTTGCATGTTTTTGTTTGAAGACTGCAGGAACAGAATAAAGAGCTGGGAAAATCTTTTAGAGCCAAACCAGTGCATCAGGAGGGAGGGGAGACTCCATAGTCAGGAAGTTTTGGGTGCCCCTTCTCTGGAAGTGTTCAAGACCACATTGGACAGGGCTTGGAACAATCTGGTCTAGTGGAAGGTGCTCCTGCCCATGGCAGGGGGTGCAATGGGATGGTCTTCAAGATCCCATCCAACCCAAACCCTTACAGGATTCTATGGAGAAGACAGACAAAGTAGGTGGTTGGCAGATGCCAACACAAGGAAGAGTAATCAATTCTGTGCTGTCTTTTACAGCTTTTATTGGGTTTCTCTGTGTTTCAGGTTGTGCTGGATGATTTCCAAGTCCCAGACTGAAGACACACAGGGGATTGAAGGCAGCACCAAGGTAAAGCTCCTCAGGGTTGTGTAAGCTACAGCTTCTCCCTACCCATGCCATGACTTCCACCCAGCACTGTCTAACCAATCTGTACCTAAACTCTTGTTTTAGATCTCGTAGGGTTGTCTCCAAACAGATCCCACTGCAAAGAGGGTTTTCCAGCTGGAGGAAACCTCTAGCAAGGAGTTGACACACACAACACACTTTGAAGGAATGCCAGGAAGCAATTGCACCCAAGCAAATGAGTTCAGCTTGGCAGGATTCACCGAGGACCTGGCAACTCAGGTCACCCTCTTCCTGCTGTTCCTGCTCACCTACCTTGTCACCATCCTGGGGAACTTGGGGATGATCACCTTGATCAGAGCCAGTCCCCTGCTCCATTCCCCCATGTATTATTTCCTGGGCAACCTGGCTTTTGTGAACCTCTGCACTTCCACCATCATCACCCCCAGGATGTTGGCTGGGGTTTTGTTGGGGACCAAGGGAATCACCTATGCTGGGTGCATGGCTCAGATATTCACTTTTGGCCTGTTTCTGGTCACTGAGTGTTTCCTACTGGCTACAATGGCCTATGACCGATACGTGGCCATTTGCCACCCCCTGCTCTACCCCCTTGTCATGTCCCCAGAGCGCTGCTCCCGCCTGGTGACCGGCTCCTACCTCCTGGGGCTGACCAACGGCGTGGGACAAACCATTGGCATGTCCAGCTTGTTCTTCTGCAGCTCCAGCACCATCGATCTGTTCTTCTGTGACATTTCCATGCTGATCTCGCTCTCCACCTCTGACACCACCCTCAGCCTCATCATCCTAAGGACTTTTTCATCTTTGCTCGGTGTTCCCAGCATGCTGGTGGTCCTGGTGTCCTATGTGGCCATCATCTCCAGCATCCTGAGCATCAGCTCAGCTGAGGGCAAGCGCAAAGCCTTCTCCACCTGTGCCTCCCACCTCACTGCCCTCAGCACCTTCTATGGGGCACTGATTTTCATGTACTTAATCCCCAGGTCAGACACCTCCAGGGGAGGAGATAAATGGGCTGCTGTGCTCTACACTGTGGTGACCCCCATGCTGAACCCCTTGATCTACAGCCTGAGGAACCAGGAGGTGAAGGAGGCTTGGAGGAGACTCAGGAAAATAAAATGAGCTTGGACATTTTAATGTTGTGGCCAGATACAATGGAGATGTGGGTGATATGCTGGGATTTTTGTGAAATATGAAGAGAGACATTTTTGGGGCCTTCTGCACTTTGATTTAGATGATATCAGCTGAAAATAACAATTTCACTCCAGTTTTGGTGTTTGGATGAGGCTTGGAGCAGCCTGGTCTAGTGGAAGGTGTCCCTGCCCACAGCAGGAGGTTGGAACTGAATGAGCTTTGAGGTCCCTTCCAACCCAAACTATTCCAGAATTCTGTGACACATTTGGTGTTAAAGCATTGCATATATATGAAAAAACCCGAAACCCTCCAATCAGTGCCAGGTCCATGGTGAAATCCGGTCCATGGTGAAATCCAGAGTGATGAGACTCTCCTAGAGACTCAGAACAACTTGGGATGGAGGAGAAGCTGCTCAGCTGGATTAAATCAAGCCAGAATCAAGGTAGTTTGCTGCTTTATTGATGACACAAAACTCACAGGCACTCAGGGTCACTCAGCTGAATCCTTTTTTTCCCAAATCTTACCAAAAATTCCCTGGTTATTATTTAGTCTGGCTGCCTGGCTAAATCCCCCTGAGCTGTTTATGCTCCTGTTCATCTTTCCTCAGCTGTGCTGAGCCCCCATGGCAGGCCCCAAAGGGCCTCAACTCACACATCCACAGATGTGGAGACATCATCCTCAAGTTGCACCAGGGGAGGTTTAGGTTGGAAAGGGAAAATTCCTTTATGGAAAGGGCTGTCCAGCCCTGGAACAGGTTGCCAGGGCAGTGGTGGAATACCCATTCCTGGAGGGATTTAAAAGGTGTGTGGTTGTAGCACCTGGGGAGTTATGGATTAGCGGTGACCTTGGCACTGCTGTGGGAATGGTGGACTTGAGGAGCCCAGAGGATTTTTCCAACCTAACCATTTCTATGACTCTGTGATCAGGACCATGAACTGGGACCTTTTTGTGTAACTCCTGCTGTTCTCCCACCCTTCTGCTCCTCCCTGCCACCCTCAGGACATGGTTTAATTTAGGTGCAGACAAAATTGTACATTTTTTCTTTAAATAGGACTAAAGATTTTTTAAAATGTTTTATTTAAAACATAAACCCCCCATAATTTTTAATTGATTATAACATTAAGGCATTTAAAACATAAGCCCCAGAGCAACTCTCTTTGCTCCAGGGGCTTACAGCCATTGTTTGGCAATATGAAAAATATTATCAAAATATTCGATATTTTGATAATATTTTGAAAAAGCATTTCATGGCTTTAATTTCTTTGTCCAACTGGTCTTGCCTTGGCCATCACCTGACCTTTAAACAGGAATGTGTGCCCTTAGTGAATTAAACCCTGAGTCTCTGGCCGTGGCACTGTCACTGTGCATGTTGTGGTTTTGTGCTGGAGCTGCTGCTCTCAAAACCAAAAGGTTTTGGGTTGTTGTACAAATGGGGATTGGGGAAATAAGGGTGAACTGTGTCCAGCTTCTGTGGGAACAGCACCTGACCATGCATGAGAGGAGCTGGAGCCGCCATGTGGGAAGGAGATGGAACGTCCAGCATTGATGTTTGCTCCTGGTGGTGGACACACATTTCTCAGGAGTCATCCTGTGTCCCTGCCCACGGCAGGGCATTGGAATGAGATGAGCTTGAAGCTCCCTTCCAGCCCCAGCCATCCCAGGATTCTCTGGCTGGTACAGTTTACTCCCCATGAGTCTCCTGAACCCACTTTGACGCACACATTGCAAAATGGCTTTTGAAAATGAGGTTTCCTGGTCAAAAATGGGCAGATGGGAACCAGGTAAGCTTGGAAAAGGGAAAATGCTGAGCATTGCCCATGGGGAATAATTGTCCCAGACACGGGGACAGGAGAGCAGCTGTGGAGGCTGTGGTGGCCACCAAGGTGGAGACGAGCCATCGATGAGTGACTTCCTGCAGTGAACCTCTGACTGAGAGCTGGAGGAACAGGGAAGGAAAAGCTTCTTTGGCAGGGTGAGAAGAATAATATGAATTAGAGAAGAATGTAAAAATCTTTCAAATTCAAGCCAAAATCCTTTTTTTGATGTTTCCTCCTGGCAGTGTTGTGTTCACAAATGGCATCTGCCAGGCTCTGCAGGCATCAATTCTGATGTGCTGCGGGCATCCCATCCCTAAAACTCCAGGGAGGAACGTCGGGATGGATCCCAGGGCCTCTGGAGAAGGCTCATTGTGTGTTCAGGTGCCTCAGAGACCCTGTGGTAATTGGTCGTGTGGGGATGGGGTAAAACTTAAATATTCCAGCCACATTAGAGGATGGAAACAGAAAACTTCCTGGTTTTGGCCAGACTGATGGAGCTTGTGGACTCCAGCTCAAGGACCTGTGAGTATCTTAACAATCAGAGAGGATGAAATTTTAAGTGGTTTTGAGACAATTTTTTGCTGGTTGGGGAAAATTGTTCTTCCCAAATGTTTGCAGAAGGATGTAATAACAAATAACTCCAGGAAATTGCAAAGGTTCCTCCTGATTGCAAAACACGTATTCCAGTACATCTGAACCTTCATTCCTAGCTCAAATTTTAGATGAATGTTCCTCATATCAGCAGAATTAGGAGGCAGACTCTGGGCAAATTGATGGAAGGGTCAATCTGAACCTAAAAGTCTTAAATTCAGCTCATCGTTATCACCAGAAAATGTAAAAATAAATTGCAGCAGGAAAGTTCCTGCAGAGTTTTCCCTTCACCTTGATTGGCAATTGCAACACTTCTCTAAACCCCAGGCTGTCTCTCAATTCCTGAATCTCCATTTCTTGCACTAGTTCTTTTTAATTCCCTGTGATCCCAGGAAATTATTTATATATTCCAAAATATACATTTAAATGTATGTAATTACATACAATGTATAAAATAAAATTATATATATTAGGAAAATATTTATATGTATTAAGTAATTACATCTCTAACTGCATATATAAATTAAACCTCTATATTAACTTTTTTATGTAGTAAAATGTTCATATATTTAATTATATATGTATAGTGGTAAATAAATCCTTAAGCTGACATTTAACTTCCTGAAACTAATTGAGTTGTTTTAACTAATGGTGTTTATTTACCAATGCAGGTCTCCTCTTTAAGGAGCTGCTTCCAAAGTCATCCACTCCCAATGGAAATCTCCTCCTCCAGGGCTGGGCAGTGACAAGCCGCTTGGTGTTCCTGTGAATGAAGACTTCAAACAGCAAATTTTTTGGTCAAGTTTTAATGCTCTTTGTGAAGGTAAATTATTCCCGTCTTCCACACTAACACTGGGTTTATTTCTCCCTGGAAATTTTGGTCTGGGAGATAAAATCTGATCAAGCAAAAAGCGCCCTGAGATGTGAGGAAACAGGTGAATTTTAGCCAAAATAAGGCTGCAGGGAGCTGATCTGTTGCAAGGAGAGGGCTCGAGGTGGGAGCCTGTTCTCACAACAGATAATCGTCCAGGCTCAGGATCTCTGAAGTGAAACCCAGGAATTTATCATGAAATCCACAGCTTGGCTTGGAAGGGACCTTATGGATCCTCCAGTGATGACCCACGGGCAGGGTCACCTTGCACTAGCCCAGGTTGTTCCAAGCCCTGTCCAACCTGGCCTTGAAGATCAATCATTGCATAGCAGCACTACCTGGATTATTTCCCAAATTATAAATATTCTGTTTATTTGAACTGTATTATCAGCATCTTACTCCTTCCAGTTAATCATGGCACCACAATATTTTTGGAGTCTCCAGACTTTTAAAACCCTTTTCTTTCTCCACTTCATACTTCTCACAGGAATGACACAAGTATCACCGTATTTAAAGGGTTTTTTAATACAAATATCCTGTTTCAATCTGAATTTCAGTTTCATGGGAAGGAAGAGAAGAAATTTGGTTTATTTTAATTTGTTCTAACTCTCCTAAAGAAAATTTTAAAGGTGTCCTGATCTCTCACCAGTGCTTTGTCTCCTTTGGATCTTCTAAACCAATGAGGTTTGGGGTTGTTTTTTACGTGGTTTTTGTTGTTTTCAGTTTGTTTTTCAAATTCATAATGATTTCTAAAGTCAGGATAAATTACTGTGGTTAATGCTTTGAATCTGATGAGTAATCATTCCCTTAACTTCTTCATAAACCTTCCATTGTGCAAAGTGATTTATCAAACCAAATCAGTGGCTAAGCCAGACTAAAACCATCACAAACAAGCTCAGTAGTGAACTTTGACTACTTTAAAATGTATTTTGAACCAAACAGTAAATTCTGCAGTTCCTGCATCTCCAGGCTGTGTTTGCTGATAAAAACACAGCCATTTTTAACATGCTTGTGCAGAAAACAGGAATACCCTGACTCTCCATCTTGGATTTCTCACAGCATCTGCATTAGGATGGCAACCAAAGGAAATGGAACCACCAGCCTTTTCTTTCTCCACTTCATACTTCTCACAGGAATGACACAAGTATCACCGTATTTAAAGGGTTTTTTAATACAAATATCCTGTTTCAACCTGAATTTCAGTTTCATGGGAAGGAAGAGAAGAAATTTGGTTTATTTTAATTTGTTCTAACTCTCCTAAAGAAAATTTTAAAGGTGTCCTGATCTCTCACCAGTGCTTTGTCTCCTTTGGATCTTCTAAACCAATGAGGTTTGGGGTTGTTTTTTACGTGGTTTTTGTTGTTTTCAGTTTGTTTTTCAAATTCATAATGATTTCTAAAGTCAGGATAAATTACTGTGGTTAATGCTTTGAATCTGATGAGTAATCATTCCCTTAACTTCTTCATAAACCTTCCATTGTGCAAAGTGATTTATCAAACCAAATCAGTGGCTAAGCCAGACTAAAACCATCACAAACAAACTCAGTAGTGAACTTTGACTACTTTAAAATGTATTTTGAACCAAACAGTAAATTCTGCAGTTCCTGCATCTCCAGGCTGTGTTTGCTGATAAAAACACAGCCATTTTTAACATGCTTGTGCAGAAAACAGGAATACCCTGACTCTCCATCTTGGCTTTCTCACAGCATCTGCATTAGGATGGCAGCCAAAGGAAATGGAACCACCAGTGCTCACTTTGTCCTCTTGGGATTCTCCGAGCAGGGCCGTGTCCAGGTTGTCCTGTTTGTGGTGTTCCTGGTGATCTGTGTGATCACCCTGCTGGGGAATGTGGCGCTGCTGGTGTTGATCAGGCCGGTTGCCCAGCTCCACACCCCCATGTACTTCTTCCTGAGCAGTCTGTCCTTCCTTGACCTCTGCTGTTCCTCCTGCATCACTCCCAGGCTGCTCCAGGATCTCCTGGATGAGGACAAGCCGTGTGAGGCCGCGTGCCTGACGCAGTTCTATTTCTACGTGGCCTTCGCCACCACCGAGTGCTGCCTCCTGGCTGCCATGGCGTACGACCGCTCCGTGGCCGTTTGCCGCCCCCTGCTCTACTCCCTCTCCGTGTCCCGAGGGATCTGTGCACTCCTGATGGCCGGCTCCTGCCTGGCTGGGGTCACCAATGCCGCCCTGCACACGGGCCTGGCCCTTAGGCTGAGCTTCTGCGGCCCCAAGGTCATCGGCCACTTCTACTGCGAGGGGCCCCCGCTCATCGCCCTCTCCTGCACGGACCCCGCGCTCAGCGAGCTGGGAATGTTCATCACGGCGGGCTTCAGCCTGGCTGCCACCGTCCTGGCCATCCTCCTCTCCTACACCTTCATCCTGGCCGCCGTGGGGAAGCGCAAAGCCTTCTCCGCCTCCGTGTCCCAGCTGGCTGCTGTGGCGCTCTTCTACGGATCCCTGGTGTCCGTGTACGCCCAGAGCAGCTCCAGGAGCTCCCCGGAGCAAGACAAGGTGGCCTCTGTGTTCTACACCATGGTGATGACCATGCTGAACCCCTTCATCTGCAGCCTGAGGAACCAGGAGGTGAAGGCCGGGCTCTGGAGACTGATGGGGAGGAAACACTCAGCTGAAAAATAGTATTTCCTTTTTTATTTGTGTTTGCTGCCTGGTATTTTAATTTCAGGAATTTAAGCCCTTCTTGACCATTTGTAGAGCTTGAGGACCAGGGACTCTTCATCTCTTCTGATTATAGCTACTTGGGACCATTTCCTTCTTTTAGGGGGAAAAAAAAGAGAAACTTTTCTCCGTCTGCCTGATTGTGACACTCTCTGGTTGTTTAGACATCAGGATAGCCCAGATAATGTAAAAATAAAATGCAGCAGGAGACTTTCTAAAGTGTTCTCCCTTCTTCCCAATTAGCAGTTGCAGCACTTCTCCAAATACCCAGCTGTTTCCCAATCCCTGAATCTCCATTTTCTACACTGATTTTTTTTTCTACTTCCCTGTGATGCCAAGAAGCCAATTATATATTTCAAGGACAAATTTATATATATATTTAAAATTATATATATTAAGAAAAAATATAAAGAAATTCTATACACAAAATTTCTTTATATACATAAAGAAATAGGTATTAAGATCTTTATACATATAAATTTATATATATAAAAAGAGGTGGGACATAAACCCTCAGGCTACCATCAAATTTCCTGAAATTGATGGTGTTTACTTACCAGTGCAAGTCTCCTGCTGAAGGAGCTGCTTCCAAAGTCATCCATTCCAAGGAGAATTTTCTTGTTGCTACCATCAGGGTGGGCAGTGACCTAACTCAAGGCCCAAGCTTGCTCAAAGAGCAGGGAGCCCTCATCTGGCATCTCCTATGGATCATGGTGGAATTGCAACTGCTGCTCCCTATCCTGACATTTTGTTCATATTTTGGTTTTATTATTAAAAAGGCTTTGCTTGGTTTTGAGCAACTGTGCGATTTCCCCTCTAAAATAGAGACAGAGGAAGGAAGAACAAACTGTTGGAACTACAGTGAAACTGAGCACAGGAGGAGCGGCAGGAATGCTGACCAGGAGCAAATATGGGTAGAAACAGTTACAGAATCCCAGAATCATTTAGGCTGGAAAAGCCCTCTAAGATCATGGAGCCCAGCTGTTAACCCAGCTCTGCCAAGGCCAGCACTAACCCATATCTGAGCTCAGTCTGTAGAGGTCAGACCTGAGAGGCCCTTCCGGAGCCTAAAGGGGCTCCTGGAGAGCTGCAGAGGGACTCTGGGCAAGAGCCTGGAGTGGCAGGACAAGGGGCAATGGCTTTACACTGACAGCATTTAGATTGGATGGGGGAAGAAATTCTTCCCTGGGAGGGTGCTGAGGCCCTGGCACAGGTTGCCCAGAGAGGCTGTGGCTGCCCCTGGATCCCTGGAAGTGTCCCAGGCCAGGCTGGCTGGGGCTTGGAGCAGCCTGGGATAGTGGAAGGTGTCCCTGCCCATGGCAGGGGTGGCACTGGATGAGCTTTAAGGTCTCCTCGCACAGTCTGGTGCCAACACATTGACCCTCCAGCTTTTTGGCTCCAGGGCCTGAATCTGACAAACAAAGCATCTGGAGAAGTTCTATTTGTCTTTAACAAAGAAGAAACTTTCTTCCTTGTTTTCCTTAGCAAATTAGTCTCTAATGGCTCATTAAGATGAATGAAAGAAGTTGTTGAAAAGCCCTCTGAGAAGTTCCATGATGATGATTAGGAAACTTTCTTGGCAAAGCCCAAAAGATCTTGTTAAGCTGGTGATCCCTTGAAAGGTGATTGGTCTCCCAGGGTCACTTCTTGCTCTGGGAATGGGAGCAGCATCCCTTGTGCTGGAAATAGCTGTGAGCACCTGTATGGTGGGTCCCTGGAGCTCAGACCTGCTGATGGGCTTTCTTAATTCTTCATTTAAATCTGAAAATCTTGAACTGAAGGAGAGTGGGTTTACACTGGATATAGCAAAGAAATCCTTCCCTGGGAGGGTGCTGAGGCCCTGGCACAGGTTGCCCAGAGAAGCTGGGGCTGCCCCATCCCTGGAAGTGTCCAAGACCAGGTTGGACAGGGCTTGGTCTAGTGGAAGGTGTCCCTGCCCATGGCAGGGAGTTGGAATGGGATGAGCTTTAAAGTCCCTTCCCACCCAACTTTGATATCTATATTTGACATTTATAACTTTATCATTTAATTATACCAATTCCAGCTTCTTCATCCAGGTCCAAATCTACCTTTCCTGCATCCTCCCAGACTTAAAACATCTCCTGCTGTTTTTTTCCCAGAGAACAAGGAGACTACTTACAGTCCATTTACTTTTCAAACAGAAGTGAATTCTCATGTAACTCCTCAGAACACAACATCTACAACACAACACCAAAGGGAAAAGTTTCCACCTGTTCCTGCTGCAGCCAAGGCTTATCCCTCTGCAGAGTCCGAACTCATCCCACCCCCAAAGGTGTCAACAGGTGAGGGACAACCGAAATGAGGGGTGAGGAGGAAGAGGGGGAAGTGTCTGCTGAGCTTATCCAGACCATCAGAACTGTGAAAGAAAGTTGCAGGATTGCACTCAGTTTGCCCTCAAAAACAACAAAGGATATTTATCCTTTGGAATTTGTTAGGATGAGCAGAAAGTAGGAGTTTTTTTCCCATTCTAAGTGCCTGCCATGAAAAGATGAAGGATTGCTGGTCTCTCCCCAGTGCTGTACCTTCTTTATTGAGCTACAATTTGGAGAACTGTTGTTTTGGCTTTTTGGGGCCTTTTTCAGACCCAAACAGCTCCCAACTATCCATAGATCAGGTGTTGAGAATTCTTTCATCTATGGAAACCAAGACACTTAAGTGCTTAAAGTTTGAGTGAAATGCACCTGTTAGGTTTTCAATATGTGTTTTGCATTCCCCTTGATATTCCAAGGTATATCTTGAGATCCTGACTTGCATCAGCTTTTTATCCCTCTAAGTCAGAAAAAAATGCACTTTTAAAACCTTTTATTTTACTCATTTATCAACCAAATTTTAAAATATTCTTATTCTTCCCAAATGCTCCTTCCCACCCCAGCAAATTGGCTCTAATAAATAACTCACAGGTAACAATGAGGAATTTTATTGGAGTTTAGGGATAAGGACAATAATCTTGCAAGAAAAATACATATTGATCAGTGCAAAACAAGTTATAAACCAATAAAGCTGTGATTTGCTTTTCCTGAAAGAAAGAAAAGTTTAATTGGAATAATACCCTGGAATAATTCTGGGTGATTTCTTCCCACAGCCTTGTGGCCACAAAGGAAATTCAAGTTTGAGGCTCCCACTCCTGTTTCCTTCCAAGGAATATGTGACTGTGGGGTCTATTTCTCCAGGATAAATATTGTAATTGAATTTTGTGAGGACCTATGGAAGAACCTATATAAAGCTGTGAAGATCAGGGAAAAATCCATGTAATTTAATTTAACTTTTTTATTCTTGCTTTAGAGGAACAGTTTGCTTCCACAAGGACATGGAGTGGCAGAACAACAGGGAATGGCTTTAAGCTGAGAGTAGGTTTAGATGGGATTGTGGGAAGAAATTCTTCCCTGTGAGGGTGGGAAGGCCCTGGAACAGGTTTCCCAGAGAAGCTGTGGCTGCCCCATGCCTGGAAGAGTTCTAGGCCAGGCTGGATGGGATTTGGAACTGTCTGGTGTAGTGGAAGGTGTCCCTGCCCATGGAGTGTAGGACCAGATGATCCCTAAGGTCCCTTCCAACCCAAACCATTCCAGGACTCCCTGATGCCACGAGCTGCACCTCTCTGATGCCAGCAGAGGTTTAACATCCTCCTCCTGCACTTCCCCAGCGCTGCCTTCACCTCCTTGTTCCTCAGGCTGTAGATGAAAGGGTTGAGCATGGGGCTGACCACGGTGTAGAAGACAGAGGCCACCTTGTCCCGGCTGCCATGCCGTGACGCCGGCTGCAGGTACATGAAGAACAGGGAGCCGTAGAACACGGACACGGACGCCAGGTGGGAGGCGCAGGTGCGGAAGGCTCTGGCCCTGCTGGGCGCCGAGCGCATCCCCAGCACGGTGTGGAGGATGCGGCCGTAGGAGAGCAGGATGACCACGCTGGTGCCCAGCCCGTTGGCGGCGGCCAGGGCGAAGATGGCGGCCTCACTGCCGTGGGTGTCGGAGCACGCCAGCCTCAGCACGGGGCTGGCGTCGCAGAAGAAGTGGTCGACGCGGCGGGGCCCACAGAAGGAGCCCCCAAACGTGCAGCTGGTGTAGAGGAGGGCGCTGAGGGAGGCCACGAGGTAGGACCAGGCCACCAGCTGCCAGCAGGCCCGGGGGGACACCAGCACGACATAGCGCAGGGGGTGGCAGATGGCCACGTGCCGGTCGTAGGCCATGGCGGCCAGGAGGTGACACTCGGCCGTGACAAAGAGAGCAAAGAGGTGGAATTGTGTCACGCAGCCGGCCCAGGAAATGGTTTTATCCCCAGATAACAGATCTGTGAGCATTTTGGGGGAGATGACGGTGGAATAGCAGACGTCGGCCAGGGAAAAGTGGGTGAGGAAGAAGTACATGGGGGTGTGGAGGCTGGGAGCCACCCAAACCAAGACCATCAGCCCGATGTTCCCCACCAAAGTGACGATGTAAATCAACAGGAAGAGCCCAAAAAGAGGGACCTGCACCCAGGGAGTGTCTGTAATTCCCAGGAGGATGAATTTGGGCTGTGTGTAGTTTCCTCCCATGGCCAGGTGTTACCTGCTGAGGCAAAGGGAAGAAATACATCAAAATTATAAAACCCGGAGTTTCACTTCTGGGTCATATTTAACTCCAATTGATCATAATTTTAATTGCCATACTTCAGTATATTCCATATATTTTCCCAACACAAATTCTATACTTTTTGATTTATCAGTTGAGGTGCCTAGAAAAGAACACAGAGCTTAAAGAAACACAGATGGTAAATATGCTATTTTGTGCTTGGATACATAAAATCATGGATTTATTCTGGCACATGTTAATTAATAATGAAGAAAAGAATCAGATATATTTTCCCTTTTGGTTTGAAAGAAGTTTGTTTCAGAAGGCACCTTGGAGAAATCTCTTTGGAGATAATGTAAACCTGGAGTGGGAGAAAGTCCCAGTGCCAGCGAAATCCCAGATTACACCACATAAAGAACATTTTTCCTTTGCTTTTAATTATGAATCCAGTCCATCAAACTGTTATAATATATATCACTCACACTGGATAAAAATCACATGGATAAATTCACATTTTATACCTTTCTGAGCTCCAGCAGGCTGAAACATCCAAAAACCATGGGAATTAAGATAAAGCTTACTTTGAATGGGAATGAATTTTAAAACAATCCAATTCCAGAGGCTGATTTGTTAACAACTGCATTCTGCTGACAAGTCTTCATAACTAAACAAGAATTGTCCTTAACACTTCCATAGATCCATTTATCTTGCTTTAGCTGCCTAAGGAAAACAAAAACCAATTTGCAGAAGCCATTACTCCCATTTATTACAAAAAATCGTACTTTTGGAAGGCTGTTTTCCAGCACAGCCCCAAAAAAGAGGATATGAGGACATGAAGAAGGAACCCAACTTCTTTCTCTTGGATTTACAGCTCCTCCTGTGCCCTCGCTGCAGTGGTGGGAGCCAAGGATTTATCCCAAACGCAGCAGAGAACATCCAGGCTGACGTGGAGAGGGATGTGTTCCTTCCCTGACTCCGACTCTGAGCCTGTGGGTGACAGGCCTGTAAATATGTTCCCTCTGCTCTCCTGGGACAAAACCCTCAGGGCTCCTCATGGCACAGCACATAAACAAAGGAAAGAGGGGGAAAAAAAAAAGGGATAGAATGGAATTCTGAAATCCATTGTGCTTCAGGGATCTCAAGTCCATCACATGTGTGAGCCACATGGACACATGGACACGTGGCACCAGCAGCGACTGGCTGGTCAGAAGGTCCCCAAGTGTCACACAAAGCACCTCCAGCTCTGGAGCTGCTGATGTCGCTCTGTGGACACCAGGCAGGCCAGTTTTCCTTCAAGGATGGGATTATCCAAGGTGAGGTAGCTGCAGCCCAGATGTCCACAGCTGGGCAGGCAACTGGGCACCTTCAGACAGTGATTAACTGTCCCAGAGTGAACTAATTTGCATTAATCAGCCCATCTGGGGGCTCCATCCACACCTTGACCCACAAACTCTATTTAAGCTCAGCCCAAGGAGATTGCTCCCTCTGCAGAAGTCCTGGCTGCCAGTTGAGCAACATGTGCACATCTCTGGATTCCTTTAACCTTGTCTTGATCACAGATCCAGCCCTGACCAGGACTAAACTGGTTTTTGGATGTTTCAGCCTGCTGGAGCTCATAAAGGTATAAAACATTAATTTATCTTTGTGAAATTTATCCACTGTGAATGATATATAATATAACAATTTGATAGACTGGCTTCATAGTAGAAAGGACAGACATCTAGGAGATCTCTGGCCCTAGGATGGCAAGTTATCCATTTATACCCATATGTATTTATGGATATGGGGTTGGAGCACGCTGGGCTAGTGGAAGGTGGCCCTGCCCATGGCAGCAGGGTGGAACTGGATGAACCTTCAGGTCCCTCCCATCCCAAACCATTCCAGAATCGTGTGAAAGGTGTCAGGATCCCCTGTATAAAGGTTATGTGGGTTTAACACATGACACATTCCAGACTTCTGTGATTTCTGGGTTGGATCAGGGAGGCAGCTCCCATGAAAAGCCCGTTCTGGGAAAGATGGAAGGACAACATTCTAAATGGATTAATCTGCAATTTTAACACAGTTTGGAGATAATGAGATATCACCCGTAAGTCAAGTCAATGAATTAATTAATAAATAGCTTCATATTTGAAAACTGGGTAAATTTCCAGGTTCAGCTGAACCAGTCACCTTTGCCCTGTCCTTTTTCCACCCCCAGTTTCTGCCTTTCAAAGCCTTCAAACAAAGCTCTAATTAGTTTTCCTCTTTATGCCCCTGCTGGTTTGCCAAAAACAAAGTCAGGAATATTATCAGTGGAGTTTGTATCCAGAGATTTGCCCTTTGGCAACGGGGAGAAGGGAATAATAACAAAGCAAAGCAAGAAAAAAACTGAAAACCTGAAATTAAAAGATGAAGGGTGATAATTATTTAAAAAGTCCAATTTTTAGGCAAGAAATAAGTCCTGACCAAAATTGCAGCTCCCTCATTTTTTCCACATTCGGGATGAAAACTTGGTGCTTGCAAGGATGACAAATCAACCTGGTTTTTGTTGTCAGAAAAAATCCTTTCCTTGTAAAAAGTTGCATTTCATCTACTTCCAAATTAATTCAATTCCTGGTTTTACATGAACAATTTATTTTTGCTCCTTTGGTGCACCATGGTACTCCGTTGTCAATCCTGAGGGATGTTAAAGAGCCACAAAAATCCTTTTAAGGTATGAAATGGAGAACTGGAAGGGGAAAAAGGTTAAAAAATATCCATCAGTATTTCCTGTATGTCACCACCATCTATTGGACATTGCTGGGAACATGATCTCCTTTTTATTTTACATAAAACCTCCTTTTTTCCTGGAAACCTTGGGCAGCCAAGTGCCTTGTTCTTGCTCAGGAAACTGAGAAGTAGACAATAAATAAAACAATGGCACTGTGTGCCTGATCCCGCCTGGATAATTTATTTTCCAAACGTCAGCTCCTGAGCCTTTTGAAAATATTGGGTGTTTGAAGTTCTCACATTTGGAAACTGTGCTTTAAACTGCACTTTATTTTTTGTCTTAGGACAATTTTCAGCTGATACCTCAGGCTGTCTGAATCCTTCAGGTGGAGTTAGATGGAATATTGGGAATAAATCCTTCCCTGAGACGGTGGTGAAGCCCTGGAATGGATTTCCCAGAAAAGCCATGGCTGCCCCATGCCTGGAAGTGTTTAGGGCCAGGTTGGATGGGGTAATCTTGGTGAATCCTAGGGCAGCTCATGGGAAGCTCTTCTACTGCTTTGCCCAAAGATTTTATGGAATTTGGGTGCCACAATGGAGATCCTCACCACAGGAGGATAGGGTGAACACTCCATTAATTATTCCACACCAACCACCTGCTTCTCAGCAGGAATAAAATATAACCCATGGATTTTAACTGAATTTATTTCCATTCCAGGTGTCCAATCCATCACACAAAGTAAAGTTGGTTGGCTAAGTAAGAAAAAGTGAGGCTGGACTTTAGTCCAGCAAGAAATGGAGGTAAATTCTCTGATGGCAGCAGGTGGATTCTGCCTCTGGGGGGAAATTCAGCCCCAAAAATGTTTGGTTTTCCTTATTTTTAACACCTCTGTCATCTTCATGAGGGTAATGAAAAGCAGCTCTAAATCCTTCAAAGTAACTCCAGGACACCATGGAACACCTGAAAGGGATTCTGGGGGTGAACTCAGCCCTTCACCCAAGGCTCAAGCAATAATGAGGATTTCCAGGTTTGGATCCATTTGTCAGGAGCCAGCAGTGCCTACTCTTGGTTTACTCTCTGGTGCAACTCTGTCAGGCCATAGTTATCCAGCAGAAAAATCCATCTTTTTTTATTCTGTCTGTTGTAGAGTGGGGTTTTAGGAGCTGCTGATCTCTCCCTGGTGAACAGCAAGATGGAACATGAATTTACCTTTTACCTCCAAATCAAGCATCACATCTAAAGAAAAGTGAGGTAAGACAAATCCCAGCTCTTATTCCTACACCAGGAGAAAATACACTAAGGGAAGTCCCATTTTCCAATGCTTTCACCTAGAAAATCTCTTCCTGGCACACAGGGAGCAGATATTTATTCCTCAAGTGCTCAGGCTGGATAGGGAATGGTCAAAAGATAAGAAATAATTTCATTTTCCCAGGAAATACCAGGAAAATCATGGAATTCCACGTGTAAGTGGATTGAGAAGAACTAGGAGGAAGCCTTGCAACTTATTTATGATTTATTTATTTTGATATGGTATTTCCCTTCTTAATGGCTTAAATATGCCCCTGCTTGTAAATACATTGACTGAACAGGGATACTGGTGCCAGGAACTTGTGTTTTTTCTCTTTCAAGCAGAATTTACCTTTTATTGACTGCAAGTTCTGTAACTACTTGACAAAAATTAACATTCTTATAATTATCAATGGATTTATGTGAATTAAACACTTCAGTCTAAAGACAGAAAGCATCTGAACTGCACATATAAAATGTTCAGTAGAGCTGGAGAAAATGAGACGTTTGCATCTGAAGTTATTTTCCCGGGCTTCACCACCCAAGCAGATCTGCAGGTGATGTTTTTTGTCTTGTTCCTTGCCCTCTGTGTGGTCACTCTCCTAGGAAGTCTGGGAGTCATCGTGTCGATCCGCGCCTCCGCACCCCCGTGTACTTCTTCCTGAGCCACTTGTCCCTGCTGGACATCTGCTGCTCCTGCACATCATCCCCTGGAGCCCGAGGGATTTTTTGGCAGAGAAGAAGGTGATTTCCTTCGCGAGATGCATCACCCAGCTCTTCTCCTGGCCACCTGGGCCACCACCGAGTGCCACGTGCCGGCCGCCATGGCCTACGACAGCTACACGGCCACCTGCAGGCCCCGGCTCTACTCCGTGCTCACGTGCCAGAGGATTTGCTTTGGGATGTTTGGGAGTGCTCAGCTCCACTCTCCACACCATATTTCCATGTTCCACGTCCCATTCTGTCACTCCTGGGCCAATGAGCACTTTGTTTGCCCCGCTGCTGGCCCTGTCCTGCTCCGACAGCCGCGCCAGCGAGGCCTTGGTGGCCGCCATGGTGGGGCTCAACGTGCTGAGCACCACGGCGCATCCAGGTTCATCCTGGTGTCCTCCCTGTCCATCCTGGCTGCCGTCCTGCGGATGAGGCCTCATCCACCTGCGCCTCCCACCTGGCCTCCGTCGCTCTGTCCCACGGCAGCTCCACCCTCACGTACCTGCGCCCGTCTCCAGCTGCTCCCTGGAGCAGGACAAGCTCATCTCCCTGGGGTATTCCATCATGTCTCCATGCCAAGCCCGTTCCTCTACGGCCTCACAAATGCCGACTTGAGGAACGCCGTGAGGAAAGCAGAATGTCGGATCCTCACGGCCTGGTCCATCCGTGGCTCCTGGTCAGCTGCAAGGAGAGCACAACCCTGCTGTGGTGAGGGGTGTTAGATTTTGGACCCTCAGGAAGAGAGGTTGGATATCAGACCCTCAGGATCCCAGGGTCGTAGTCCAGATTCATCTTCCAGGCCATTGGTGCCATGGTGTCCCTGCAGCAGCACTGCAGGGAAGGGAGGAGACATCTCCTGGCATTGTCTGGAGTGCAGGAACCGAGGGGGAATGTGGCAGAGCAGAGCCGGGGTCAGAGGTGTCCCATCCTCAGGGACACTCCCTGTGCTGCAGGACAGGAGCTGCGGAGACTCCAACCCTTCAGGGAGCTGCCCTGCCCTCCCTTGATCTTCCCCCCTTTTTTGAGGGAATGTCCACGTGGAAAGGGCTTTTATGGAAGCACCAAGCTGCTGGCCAAGGCACTTGGACTCATTTTGTGCCTTCTCTGGGAGAGGAAAAAAAAGGGAGATGGGGGATTCGGGGGGGGTGATGGTGTCCTTGGGACACGCCGAGGTCTGTGGAGGGGGAGCCAGGTGAGTGAGGGATGGGGGGGGTCAGGAGAGGTCCTCCTAAAACCCAAGGGAGGCTACAGCCCAAAAAATGCCAAAAATTATCAAGGGGTTTGTGTGTAAAATACTTAAAAATTCAAAGATTCTAATTTTCTCTATATTGAGAAATAATCTTAATTTATATATAAATTGATTTAAAAACAAGCCCGCGTAGCTGCTGTGTTATAGTCAGGATTTTAGACTGTAAGAAATTCCGAATATGGATCTGTAGGGTTTGAAAATACAAATAAAACTTTTGTGTACATAAATGAAAAAATAAAGGGGCCGAAGAGGTAAGACAAACTGGTCTGTATGACGGACCTAGAAACAGTTCTGTGTACGCGGAGTTCTTTCTCCCTCCCCCCGCTGGAACACCCGAAATCCGGGGTCTGGGATTCACTGAAATTGGGATTTATTGGCCCCCCTAAAACCGCTGCGCATGCGCGGTGACCGGGGCCCCTCAGTGCTGCCGCCTTGTGGACACCCCCGGTACTGCAGCTCCGGGCGCTTCCCGCGGCTCCACCGGCACCGGGACCGGGACATGGAGCGGGACCGGGACCGGGACATGGAGCTGGACCGGGACCGGGACTAGAGCTGGACCGGGACCGGAACAACGAC